>NC_143021.1:82597041-82912691 GCF_055824585.1 Amblyomma mixtum
GTTGGCGCCCGTAGTAATCATGTGGATCCAATCTATATCAACAAGTTGAGATCGCCACCTAAAATCAAGATTACTCGGTCTCCCCGGAAGCGTTGAACATAACTTCACAGCTCTTCAAGAAAGGCGGCACAATAATTTCATCATTTATTTTCTCTTGAAGGCACCAAACGGGCATTACATCCGCGTTAGGAGGTCCATATACTACACCTAATATAATAGTGTTGCCACAGAAATCTATCTTACAAAAAGGACCTTCATGGTTAGGAATACCCGGCAGCATCACAGTAGATAATGCTTTCCTTAAGCACTATCGCTACTCCTCCTCCACGAGTCGGTCTGTCGCATCGCAATATTCTGCAGGCGAGGGGAACAACTAAGCCACCTGAGATTTCAGAATGAAGCCATGTTTCTGTCAGAAACGAAATGTGCGGGTTCGGGTCGTGAAGGAGTTCTTCGAATTTGGCTGTCTTATTTCCGATGCTCTGAGCGTTGAAGGAAACGAGTCGTAACGATCTCGTATTATTAGCTCGTTCTTTTTAAGTCTTTCCTTTCTGATTCTGATGTGACAATATGTGTCGATGATGAGGCAATATTCACACTTCCAGAATCTTCGCCTTCGGAATCATCTTTCCGTCTTTCATTCCTTTCTTCATCCCAGACATATGTATCGCTTTTGAAAACTACCTTGTCAAATTTCAAGTATGCCTTATCCTCAGGTTTGCAATTATATTTAACGGTACACCACAGCAGTTTCCATACTCTGAGTTCTTAGCAGGTAGTCCTTAGTTAAAGACATTTCTGAGCCTTTCAGCTTCTTTGCATTCCTAAGGAGGTTCATTTTTTCATTAACAGGGGAGAGCCTCATTATCGCTGGTCTATCCATTTCTTCTAATTGCTTGCCGAAGCGGTGTATGCGTGCAACGCTCGCTATCGTAATACTTTTTTTTTTCAAACACTTCTGTTAACAGAGCAGCCCTCAGGCTCCTCAGAGTTTCTCTGCTATCTTCCTTGACCCCAAAGATAATAAAGTTACTACGCCGACAGCGATACGCTAGCTCATCAAACTTGCTATACATTGATGCAAACTGTCCTCGTAGCTCCAGAACAGTACACTATTATTCCTCTACCTCCTTTAATGTCTCTGTGAAAGATTTTATTGTTCCTTCAATAGAAACCAGCCTTCAGTTTGATTCTGATATATGACCGTCCAACTTCACCCCGGTAGATTTCAGTTCAGTTGCAGACACCTTCTAATTTTCAATAATGATTTCCAACTGATCAGACACTGACAAGGTGGGGTCTGGATTAGAGCACATGTGACATGTGATGATAGTCAAGACAGGTGCACACAGACCACGGTGGCAGGTACACGGTAATTCCGGTGAAGCTGCATCTTCTTAGGAGGGACCGTCGCATGTAGCAAAAGCCTGCACAAAAAAGACGAGCCAGTTTAGATGCGTCTGCATCCTGAAGCTGCCCCGTTGCTCACTGACGGAGAACGCCTGGTGGGGGGGGGGGTCCCCATGCATCGAACGATATCGATATTACTCTTCCGCATCCGAGAAGCGCACGTATAAGTTCCGGTAAGTTCAAATCGCTCGAATTTAACGCTCAATTGTGACGTGTGATAATGGTAAAGACAGGTGCACGCAAACCACGGTGACAGGTAGACGTAATTCCGGCGAAGCAAAAAAGCCCGCACAAAAAAGACGAGCCAGTTTAGATGCATCTGCATCCTGCAGCTGCTCCCTTGTATAGCTTCTGCTATGCTTGTAGGTCAGAGGCGCACAAAGTAGCAATGCTTTAAGGTCGCAGACTGTACTTTATATGATCAGCGCGCACGCACGTGTTTCTTACAACCACAGGTGGCATATTACCCAATATCATAAGTATGGCATCCACTGGTCTGCATGTCATTGCTGGTGACCTTGTTTTTGAAATACGATGGCAGTGTCAATGTTTCTTACCACATAGAAACAACGATGTATACGTGTCGGTGATGAAAGAGCAGCTGTTCAGAGAAAAGAAACGGCCGCCTGGTTCTCACCTCATGAGCCTTTTAATGTTGCAGGCTTGGCGTGTTCGGCTTCCTCTACGCCAACGTAACCGGCTTCCCAGGCAATCAAGGTCTGTGGGACCAGCACCTTGCCCTGAGGTGGATCAAAGGGAACGCGGCCGTGTTCGGCGGAGACCTTCGCAGCCTGGTTCTCTGGGGAGTGGATGCCGGGGCCGTCAGCGCTGGACTGCACATCCTGTCGCCGCTCAGGGGGAGCTTACTGTTTTCAAGAGCCGTGCTGCAGGTGCGCCGATGCTACAGGCTTCTCTCGCTGCCAAAATATGCAAACGACTGCAGGCAGCATACCAGCGCCTATCCCGCATTTAACCTTATTTCAATGATTTCCACATAGAACTAATGCGCAAACGACGAGATTCTGCCTTTAACTCAGCTCGGCAAATTTCCGAGAACTCGAATTTCAATTTATTATGAAGGATTTTTTTCGTCTCATAGTCAGCAATACACCATAGTTGTCGTCGAGGAGATTCTGTGTTTAACAACTCTTGTGATGATGGCTTCACAATCTGCATTGTATGAAAACATACTTTACTTATTTCGTTAGTGTGAAACCTCTTTATGCCGCTGCGCTCATCAACTACATTCACTTGCTTGAAGACATAGAAATAACGGACAGGAAAAACTACATGCAAACTCAAAAATACGCTTGGCAATACTTGAGGCCCTAAGCTGATTTACTTTGCGTGCTTCGTCCCTGTCTCATTGCGTCTGCTTATTTGCAGTGGCTTTGAGCGAAAGCTTTCAACAAAGTCGCCCTCTTAACGCGGTAGCGGTAGAGGCACCGTTCACCAGAAAATCCGTTGGCGGTGTTGTCGGCGTCACTGTTGTGAGCGGAAGATCACGGGCGTGGCTCTGCCAGGTGGTCCCCAGAGAGCAGCCTAGGAGGCAAGTGGGCCACGTAGGTCACGTGACCATGCGGGAGCATCACGGCCTGGCCACCTCGGCAGGTGGCAGCTGATTCAATGATTGGTCGCTCGGGACGAGCAGCCTAGGCCAGCCAATGCCTGCCGCTGGGAGCGCCCGCCCTTAAGGCGAATGTTGGGTGCCCCTACAGTTTTTCCCCTCTTATGGGTTCTTAGGAAATTACATCCTTATCGCATTGGAAAAGCCATGCGGCCCCACTTTGCGTGTCTTTCATCTCCGTTCCTTTCCCGAATAACGTACAGCTGCACAAGAATTCCCAAGATCACCAGGTTCTTGTCCAAGAAAGCACGTCGGGCTTCTCAGGAAACCACAGAGGGGATTACGTACGGTGTTCCTGTGACTTGATCTTACACAAAATAGGACAGTACCAGAATGCAACCAATATTTCACTGAGCGGCTCCATCCCCACATTCGTGCTTAGTCGGAGAGCCGAACAGTCCGAGAGCCAAAACGCCACAGCGTCAGTTCCTTCGTCGCAACATTCCCTAACGGACGGCAAGCGTTGCTCAGCAGGGCTAATGAACCGCTTTCTGGCACACTCGTCTGCAACAGCTGCTCACCGGCAAGCAGGAGGACCTTGAGCCCTCAGGGTGATGAAGGAGCCATGGGTCATTTAACTAAGTGTTTATCGTTTCTTCCCGAGCAATAAACGCGGCCATTACTGCCATTGCAAGCGGTAGCTACCACGAAGGTTAAAGCACCGAAAACATCCATGGGAAGTTGCCTTCATCAGCGGTTGAAGAGTGCCTGATAAGTTGCGATCGCAGCTATGCGCTAAGAGGGATTCACACCCGTTTGCGCAGGGAGGCTCACCGCTGTCGTGCCTGGGCGAGTGCGCTGACGCTGAGAACGTGCGGCTGGTCGTGGCCAAGCTGTGCACCTCGCCTGACGAGGCAGAGGATGAGCGCCGTGCCCTTGCCTGCCTCCAGGCGGCGTACACGGCGGCACTGGTGACCCTCCCCGTCGACGACTACTTTTCGCAGACCCTGAGCCCCTTCCTGCCCACATACGGAGACCCGCTAGTACCCGTCGATCCTAAGGTTGGTTGGCTACAGTTATCATTGCATTTACTGGCCTTGCAGTGTAATGCTACCCCAACGCAAAGCGTATTCGTTAGCACAATGTTATATGTTTTTCTCTTTGCCTTTCTTTGCATATCCATATGCCCACTGCGGAAAGGGCACGTGAAGGGGGCGAGGCGGGGGAAGGGTTTATTAAGGGTTATCGCAGCTCTCCTGAGCTCACACTCTCCCTCAGTGGCGCGTAAACTTCGGAAATAAGTAATCTTGACTGAAATGGTGCGAGCCTAGAAGAGAGGGGAGGATCTGTTAATTTTCTTAAGTATATAAACGATGAAGCAGACGCAACCGTAGCAAGCCATCACCATCAGCAGATAGAACTGTGCTATTAAAATTGAGGCCACAGTGACGGAGTCTACAACGAATTCGGCACCTGGCCCTGCCAGGCGATCTGCCCTCCCCATTGTCCTGTCTTGTGGATGGGTTAATGAAACCAGTAGAGTAGCGTCATAAAACGCTTTGAACCGCGATAATGCGGTATATTTAGTACCTTATCATTGCTTCCAGCTGCTAGCATCCGAGAGGCGGCCTGTGCTGGCCCCCAGAGGCGCTGAGGCAGCTGCGGCCCCACGACTTTCTCCTCCGCTGCCAGTGTTGGTAGGCTTCGGCCGGGGCGAAGGGACGCACTTTTTCGCGCGCTTCCTGGACGCCTCGACGAACAGCTCGTGGGCGCACTTCACGCCCGACCAGCACCGCAGCACCGCCTCAGCGCTCTTCACGTTCACCTTCGGCGAGGAGATCCTGGAGGCCGAGAACCTGCACACGGACCTGGAGTCGCTGAACGACGCCGGCCACGCGTTTCTCCACTACGGCGCCTTGCTGGACGAGGCGCTCTATGTCTGCCCCGCACTGGCCTTCGCCGAGTATTTGTCGGACACGGCGGTTGTGCACGTCTACGAGTTCGGTCTGGTCGACCACGAGGCCGTCACGCCCGCACAGGCGCCACAGCACAACGACGACTTCGAGGACTACCTCGAGCCACCTGGAGCCAGAGGCTTCGCCGACGCCGTACTCGGCTTCATCGACAACGGGTGAGGATCGGTACTCTTTTTCGCTCGGTCAGTTCAACAAATTTGTTGAAAGTGATCGACAGCCTCAAACGGAAAATTTAATCAATTCATTTTTGATGCTTCGAACAGTTTGTTTCTTAGTGTGTTGCCACACCTGCAGGTGGTGGACTGGATTATGATTGATTGATTGATTGATTTATCGATTGATTAAGAAACTGCATTAGCAGAGATTAGGTTAGGTAGACCTTGGAGAAGGAGTACTGGCCAGAAGTCTCTGGCTCGCTCTACCAGCGTGAGCTGATGCTGCGGGTCCGAGTCGGCTAGAAGGTCGTCCCAGTGCTCAAGTTTAGAGATATTTATTTTTGCTGGAAGCTGTCAGGCAATTGACACCGCTCTGGATGGTAGCTCCGCTGCTTAGTCACCTAGGCGAATCTATTGAATTGTGTCATTTTTCCTAGTGTACTGAGCACCGACGATTACATATCAGCGTGGTTCTTTCGGTTCCGAAAACCTCAGGATGGCATCTCTGCCAAACATTATTGCTTCAGTGTATCGGAAAGGGTTATATGAAAAGGTACCTCTGTCGTGTTCTTTCGGAGCAAAAGAAAAATTAGGGGGCAGTTTTTATGACCTGAGGCAATCATAATGAATGGACAGACAAGAGTCACTATAAGTAATGTAAAATACGTGATCTATGAATTATTAAACCTACCTGATATGTTAAAATTCAGGGGCACTTTGACTGTCTAAAGCGGGTAGAGGCGGAAGCGTTTTCCGCACCACCTTCGCTGTTTCTGTGGCACCGGTGGCGTCACATATAATTGAGTACTAATTACTAAGCGATGACAAATCACTAATGAATGATTAATTACTGATTAATGCCTGAATACTGATTAACTGCTAATTAATGAGGCTTAAGCTTCGCCTTTAGGAGTGGAACGCGACAGCGCGTTGTAGCGCTGCCAGGGAGTCCGCGGAACACCACCCGTTCAGCGCGATGCCTTGCCCTTTGAACGCAACACTTTTTGAGGAAAGGAAATGGCGCAGTAATTCTCTGTCATCTCGGTGGACACCTGAACCGCACCGTAGAGGAAGGGAGGAAGTGGGAGTGAAAGAAAATAGATAAAGAGGAGCCGTAATGAAGAAAATGAAAATTGCATTTGAGGAAAGGAAATTACGCAGTAACTGTCTCACAAAATTCAGGGGGGCAATTTTTTGACCTAAAGTGTGGTCATTGATGCCCCTAAGAGTGGAACGCGACAGCGTCTTGCAACGCTGCCATGGAGTCCATAGAACGCCATCGCCCATTCGGTTCTACGCCTCGCTCGTCAGTAAATTGGTTTTTGAGGAAAGGAAATGTATCTGTCTCTCATTTTTCGGTGGACACCTAAACCTCGCGGGAAGGGAATGGAGGAGGATGAGAGTGAGTGAAGACACCGTATTCACTAGACGCGCCTTTGGTTATTCCAAACCATCGAGCAGGCATGGCGGAGTGGGTAGCATGCTCGTCTCTCACGCCGAAGACCGGGGTTTGATTCCTGAGCTCGACCAATTTCTTAATCGGTTTTATTTATTTATATGGCCTGACTAGTAAAGCTAATTAGGCTAATTGGGTAATTAAGCAATTAACTAAGCTCAGTCCCACTTACTTGGAGCATCACTATACGATCCCTTCAATGGGTTGCATGGTTACTAGCCAAAGTACAATTGGCCCGGTTTGAAATTCGCGCTCTGTGACGTCACGACCGTTTGCACCAATTGAAAAGCGTGACCTTTTCTGTCGACAACTGCTGCTTACAACGATGAGACATTAAAGGCTTCCGCCTTAAAATATACCTGAAAAAGCTTAATTTTAGGTATACCATGAATTGCAGCACCTATATATCCCCCAAGGCTTGTCAGTAAAGTGGATTCAATGAACTGAAATCCAGGCGATGATACAGTGGTAAGTCTGCAAGACAAGCATCGTCCGCGCATCAAGTGTCAATTTTTACACAAAGTTTGCCATGTTACGACTAAAAAAATTGCCTGCGTCAAGCTAGACGTTAAAGGTAAATTATTGCTATCTTAGAAATTTGTGGTTTACTCCAGGGCGAAACTGACTTTCTTATCTTTTGTTTCGATCTGTCTTGTTATCTTTGGCGTTCGGTCAAAGAAATATTGTAACAGGGTTTGTTTAAACGGTACAAACGCAGGTCGGCGGACTGGCCAGCGTTCACCAGGAGTGAACTTATGGTGCGCTACTTCATGCCTAACCAGACAGTCACCGCGAGGACGCCCGCGGCCGGCAAAGGCAAGCCGCGTTTCAAGTGCTACCCCGCAAAGAGTCATCTCTAGACCCCATCGTACGCACTCAGTTGCACCGTACTGAGCACGCGGAGGTGCAGCTTGGCAAGATCGGAGACTCAGTTTCGCCGTTACTACACTTTGCCACTGAACTACCGATGTCATACTATAGCCAGGCTCGTCCGTACATTTCATCACTACAGCCATTCGACAGCATGCTTATATACTGCGCCATTACAAGCCCCTTCGTGCCATAATTCCTATATTGTATTGTCACTGTTGGCACACAGCGCATGTATCTTTTTGTATTAATTCCTATATTTACACATTTGCATTCATAATTTAACAATAATAATTAAGACGGTACTATTGTTTTTACGGTATATAGAAGGCCATGTGATACACCAGCGCTTGTACTCGCACAAATTCAGCACCTGAGTTGCCTGCGTAGGTAGTAAAAGCTTTAAATTCGGCGACAATATAGTAGAAAACAGCCTGACTCTCTCCAGTATCTTTCAAAGGTGTTCTATGCATGAATAAAAATAGGATTACTCAAAGAAATTCACACCGAACGAAAATCATCTCAGCCATGTTTGTTGTGCACATGCTTTTGGCCGTTACGCGCTTGCTTTGCAACACGGGTCGCCTGCCATGGGCCTAAGACGACCATCTGTTCCGGTCCAGTTGGCATGGCCAGAGCTCAGTCACTGGGATATTGGAAAAAAAAGAAAAAGGTCGACTAGAGCTGCAGAAGAATGGCTTGAGAAGTAGGAGGCGTGGTTGGGCAATATAAGACAATCGTTCACGCCAGACCAGGCGGGCACGATAAAGACAGCCCGAGGCCGTGTCGCCATCTGTGTTCGCCTAGCGCGGGGAGCGATTGAGTAAAAAAAGCCGTTCAATTGAATTCTTTTTTTTTCTACTTACACGACAAGACTAGCTTGGTGATTTTACGGTGTTTCCACTCAGAGTTAAACGCATCGCCTTGCTTGTTCCCACATGGTGTGCTTGTTCGGACACAGTCTCGCCGAAACCCGGTCCGCTGCTCGCAGTGCTCTCGACTTCTTCTTAGAGGTTCTCGAACGGCGCGTTCCGGTGTGCGATTGCGACATTTGTCGCGATTCCTTGGACTGGTTACAGATTTTGAGGCATAAGAAGTATGTGATACTATACATGTGATACATGCAGCATGTGATGCTGTTTCGATAGTACATCAGCACGCTCCAGAGCCTGCTGATCGAAGGCTTAAGACAAGCAGTGCACATTCAAGGAATCGAAGCTTAGAGGCTTCGAGGCTGTTGATGAGCCGGTGTCTCATTTAAGTGCTCAACCGATCCTGGAATCGAAGCTTAGAGGCTTCGATTCCAGGATCGGTTGAGCACTTAAATGCGACACCGGCTCATGAACAGAAGCACATGCAGACAGACGCCTTCCAATGTTAAAGAGGAATGTGATGAAGGTGAAATTCTGCAGACCCGTGTACTGTGCAATGTCCCTGCAGGTTAAAGAACTCCAGTGGGTCGAAAATTACGGACTGCGGCGTGCCTCACAGCCTGAGTCGCTTTAGGACCTTAAACCCCTGTAAACCTTAATCCATAGAACAGAGTATGAGCATTGAACTAATTATAATTCTATAAATATGAGTGACTAACACAATTTGTCCTGTTATAATAATCGTAAGATACTTTCGACTTTAACGCGGTGCTGTTACATACAAACCGACTGTTCGCTTTCATATTAGACCTACGAGCAGTTATTGCTTGCGTGTGTCGCGCACGGTTCATGGCACTTGAGAGAAATTTGAGACTCATACAGCAGAATACTGCAAAGATGGCGATGGGCATGTAATGCTGCGAAAACACCACTAGTTGATTCCCTTTGTCACTTCAAATATTAAATGGTTTTGTTTATGAAATGTCAAGGAAATTTAAGTGTAGAAGCACGAAAACATCTCTACCCCTCACGTCCGTAAATGCTTTAGCATTTGAGGGAGAGTGCGCAGGCTCTGTTTTTTATTCGCAGAATCAGTGAATACAGCATCTGAAGAAATTTAGTGAAATGGGAAGAAATCGGCTTCTATCACACTGAGGACAACAAAAAATTTGTCGTGCGCAATACTTGTCGTGATATTTTTTAGCATAGTTTTTATAGGAGTTTCCTCCAGTCTATTAGTTGGGGATCTCTTCCTGAATACACATGTATAACCTGTACTTCGCTAACATGCAATGAAGTCAACTCGGACTTCGACTTCGATCATCGGTTTCGAATCGACGTGCCTGTCCATTCAGGCAGCAAACAACTACAAATACGACTGTGCACTTCGCAGAGCTCGCACAAAACTATCTCCTCTCAAAACAATTATATTAGCGAGGAATTAAAGTTTAGCCAGTCTTAATTTGCCCCCTCCCTATTTCCTCATGTAATCTAGACTCGGAATGCGCAGATTTTTGTCTCCTTTAAGCTGAATATTTTAATTGTTTATTCTTTTCTCCCAGCTTACTTGTGCATTAAGGACTATAAACAGTACCATCGCCAGCCGCGTTTGGTCCATTCCAAGACAGAGCACTCCATTAATGCTCGCCAACGACCACTGTCTTGTTGTAGCCGAGACCAGCATGCCCCATTAAAGCTCCTAATCTGAATACTCCGGTTTCTGTCGCCCTTTGCGAGATTTGCACCGCGACTTTAGAATTTAGCTCAGAAACAAAAACGTATAAGGATTACGCAAATTTCTTTTATCAGCTAAGTTATTCGCTCAGGCCCTCACAAAAATGCCAGAATGAGCATAATTGCTAGCGTTCTAAAACTTTTCTTAACCTTTCTTTGAAATGATTAAGCTGTTACTTTCTACTGCATTTAGAGATCACTCTTTAATGTAGGACTTTCGTAACAAGCAGCTATTGCGAGAAGGATTAACTTTGGTTTGAATCCTGCAACCTGCACATGCACGACCTAAAACCTTGCCCTCCCTGATGCAGTGCGAGTGCGGCAATCCTCATGTGCACTCAGGCGAATCTGAATACAATTGCTCCTCCTTTCTCTGCTAGTGGAGATGTCAGGGTGCCGCGCTTGTCTTCACGTAAGCGGGCACAGATTGGATTGGTTTGGTTTGTTTTAATGGGGTTTAACGTCGCAAAGCGACTCAGGCTATGAGGGACGCCGTAGTGAAGGGCTCCGGACATTTCAACCACCTGGGGTTCTTTAACGTGCACTGACATCGCACACTACACGGGCCTCTAGAATTTCGCCTCCATCGAAATTCAGCCGCCGCGGCCGGGATAGAACCCGCATTTTTCGGGTCAGCAGCCGAGCGCCGTAACCACTGAGCCACCGCGGCGGGCCGAGCACAGATTATACCTCTCAATATTTTGGCGCCTCAGTCGGCCACAAATATCCTATGAGATTGAACCATTTAGGTATTCAGAAGGATAGGTGCTTGAGTTTGTTTGCTCATGATTTAGGGACAAAACACAGCGCAAAAAAACGACAAGCACTGGGAAAGACAGACACACACAGCGGTCTCTGTGTCTATTTTTTTTTTGTTTTTTAAGGGATGGTTTTGTACCAAGGCACCTCATTGAAATCATATACAGGGTGTTTTTCTTGTTTTTCTTTTCAAAGCGCTGATAGTATCGTGAATGCCGCCTTCATGGAATGCATATTGGAATGCATATGGAATGCGTATGACACCAGCGTCACTGCACTTAAATCTGAAGCTAGTCTTACTAATCTCGAGTCCAGACGTTGCATATTAAGGTCCTGCCTCTTTCATAAATTTTATCACAGCACACTTGATGTTTCAGCTATCTTGCTAGCTCATCGCTTATCAAGCCGTACCAACCATCCAAAAGCAGGCTACCCTCCTCCAGCACAGACTACAGCTCATCTTCGCTCATTTTTCGGGCAAACTGCTCGAAACTGGAACAGCCTGCCAATCGACTCCGTGCGCCACTCTGATCCACTGCACTTCAAGGCTGCCATCCAATCTCTCATTAGTGGAACATTCAGCCCATCCCTCATGTAATACCCCATTCCGGGGGCATTTGAGGTATTAATAATATATAAATAAATATTCGGCTTGGCGAACACAGGATAAGGACATAGTGGTCAAATTTATTTAATTATTCAGCCAAATTTCCTTAAGTATCTTTCTAACTCTTCATTTACGCTGCATATTCCAATAGCAACATTGAAGACTGTAAAAATTCAAACCTAATACAATTTCCAGCCTGTCATCATATTAATATCACTCTTCCCTCCGATAATCGTACTTTCAGACTTTTCAAACATGATTTAAAAGAGACCGCAACACATGTAAAAAAACTAGCGTATACTGCATTACTCCGTCCGGAACTCGAATACGCGTCTGCAACTTGGGATCTTCACCAGAATTATATAATCAGCAACATGGAAACCCTGCAAAACCATGCTGCGCGATTCATCTTTTCCGAATATTCATGTCACACCAGCGTTACCTCATTGAAGTCTAAAGCCGAGTTAGATAACTTACCACTGCGCCGTAAAATTTCCCGCTTATCACTTTTCTGTAAGCTTTATCACCATCCTTCCCTTCATGGTGAATTCTTTCAGCCACCGGCTGTTATCTTTACACGTCGTGATCATCTTTACAAAGTAATTGCAATAACTACCAGTCATCCCATTGTACTTAATTTTTTTCTACCGCGCACAATGACCGAATGGAACGCTTTACATTGCCACAGAATCTGTCCAATAAGTTCCAACACCTTATTCACTCATGTTTCAACAACTAATAAGGTTATTTTTTTCAGCGTACTTTCCTCCGCCTTGTCTTCTTATTATTTCCTATTTTTGATTTGTACCGCTGCGCACTTTTTCCGGTGTCGTCTTTTCCTTGTGGTCCTCTTATGTATTCCTCAAATTTTGCTGCTATGTGCACTGTTCCGGCTCTTCTTGCTCATGCCTCTTTCATTATATTTGTGATTTGTATTTTTTTCAGTGCATTATTTTAACCTTTATTAAATGACTTGTACCCACTCCCCAAACAACCCCCCCCCCCCCCCCGCCCCCATGTAATACCCTCGAATGACAGCCTTTGGGGGTATTTTCAATAAATAAATAAATGTCCCTAAGTGCAACAGGCATTGAGATACTCGCGACTGAATTTTCAGCCTTTTCAGATCGGACTCGAGAACTGAACGCTCAGATCGCGCCGGAAATCCCGCCCATGATACTACGTAAGAGATTGACGAAATGATGACGACAACGGATGGCACCCAGGCTAGCTCCGGCTGCGGCTGGCAGGCGTTCGAGAAGAGCGCATAGTCACGGCCTCCGTGAGCAGCACGCGTTCTTTTTTCGTTGTTGGCATTGAACTTCGAGCCACGTTTCCCGCTGTCAGAGGCTTCGAAAAATCAGCACGGTGATAACGCGCAAGATTTCCCTTTCCGCTCTGGCTCGGACAAGAAAAGACGGTAGCTTATCGGCTTGCGATTTATTATTTTTCACCGATATCTCCACTAGTGCGCTCCTGTCGATTCGGTTAACAGAACGAACAACACTGCTGCAATACTGTACTGTACATACGAACTCTGAATGCGCGTTGGAATGGCAGGGCAGCTTAAGCCGCGATGCTCATTGACCGATAAGGTGCAGGTGGTTGTCGCCTGTGTAAAAACGAATGGCAACGCTCGGCTCGCCTCAGGACTACGCCTCCGAGAACCCTGGCCGCCCGGTTCCGCCACATACGATGTTTGCTAAAATGCACAAACTGTTCCTGACCACAGGATCTGTGCTTCATTCAAGGAAGGCGAAGGGAGTTATCATGAGTGGAGAATTCTACATAAATGTTCTCGCCTACGTTCGTGCGTACCCCGAAGCCAGCATCCGTCAAATCGTCGAAATCGTTGGGTCATCCCGCTATTTTTTTTGTCTCGAGAGTGCTCAAGAAGCATAGTTTTCATCCTTACCACATATCGCTCTATCAGGATCTCAGTGAAGACGATTATAAAATGCGGGATTAATTCAGCAAATGGGCGTTGGTGAAATGTGACGAAGACTCAGACTGTTTTAGGAAAGTTCTTTGGATAGACGACGCCCACTTTTGCCATAATGGGGAAGTCAATGTGCACAACGCCCACTACTGATCTGATAGAACTCTCGCTTGCTGCGGGAACACCACCACCAAGTCCGGTGGTCAGTGAATGTCTGGCGTGGCATTTACTCAAATCGAGTAGTGGGTCCGCACTTTCTGGACGAAAATCTAACAGCAAAGCCATACACAGCGAGCATTCCAAGTGGTGCTGTCAGCGATTTCCTGTCCGAGATTCCGTTAAGTGCACGGCTGGTGGTTTCAGCACCACGGGGCGCCTGCGCACTTCTCGTCGCCTGCAAGGGATTGGCTCAACAGCAACTGCCCCGGTCAGTGGGTAGGGCGCGGTGGAATCATGTTCTGGCCAGCCAGGTCACCCGACCTAACTCCATTAGAGTTCTTTCTTTGGAGTTACGCAACTGAACCCGGAGACCTGGCAGACCTCAAATAAAGTATCATCAAGGCATGTGCGAATATACCCCCCCCCCTAGGTTGTGAAACTAGTGCTCCAATCCATAAAGGAGAGATTCATGGCATGCGTGGCAGTTGAAGGCAAGCACTTTGAGCTTTACTGACGCATAAAACCTAGCCACCGAGATACGACGGGGAAACAGTTACCAGTTCTCGTCTTTTGAAGTTCCCCTGCTGAAAAAAGTTGTATGATGCAATAAACTCATACAGTTTGTCATACAAATATCATAGACTTATCATACAAACCATACAAAATTATCATGCAAATGTCATACATTTCTGTAAAATCATAGTCATCATAGAGATGTCAGAATATCATACGAACTGTATGACATATCATACAAATTGTATGATATTCTATGATGAAGCCTCTATGAGGCATTGAACTTTTTTCCAGGAGGGTAGTTTGGATGAAAAATAATAAAACACAAGCAAAGAACTTCCACACCATTCCTTTCTTGGCCGAGTCAGAGCGGAAAGAGAAATCTTCCACGTTATCGCCGCGCTGCTTTTTCTAAGCCGCTGATGCCAGGAAACGTGCCTCAAAGTTCAATGCCAATGACCAAAAAAGAGCGCCTGCTGCTCACGGAAGCAGTGACTATGCGCCCTTCTCGCAGTCGCTCCTATAGCCTTGGTGCCGTCGGTTGTCGTCATCATTTCGTCAATCTCTTACGCAGTATCGAGGGCGGGATTTCCGGCGCACTCTGAGCGTTCAGCTCCCGAATCGGATCCAAAAAGGCTGAAAATTCAATCGCAAATATCTCAATATCTGTTGCACTAAGGGACATGCTGAAAATTGTATTAGCTTTGACTATTAACAGTCTTCAATATCGCTATGGCAATAGGCAGGTTAAAGTGAAGAGATAAAAAATTCAGGGGGCACTTTGACTGTCTAAAGTGGGTAGAGGCGGAAGCGTTTTCCGCACCACCTTCGCTGTTTCTGTGGCACCGGTGGCGTCACATATAATTGAGTACTCATTACTATGTGATGACAGATCACTAATTAACGGTTAATTACTGATTAATGCCTGAACACTAATTAACTGCTAATTAATGAGGCTTAAGCTTCGCCTTTAGGAGTAGAACGCGACAGCGCGTTGTAGCGCTGCCAAGGAGTCCACAGAACACCACCCGTTCAGCGCGATGCCTTGCCCTTTGAACGCAACGCTTTTTGAGGAAAGGAAATGGCGCAGTAATTCTCTGTCATCTCGGTGGACACCTGAACCGCACCGTAGAGGAAGGGAGGAAGTGGGAGTGAAAGAAGAAAGAGAAAGAGGGGCCGTAATGAAGAAAATGAAAATTGTATTTGAGGAAAGGAAATTACGCAGTAACTGTCTCACAAAATTCAGGGGGGCACTTTTTTTACCTAAAGTGTGGTCACTGATGCCCCTAAGAGTGGAACGCGACAGTGTCTTGCAACGCTGCCAAGGTGTCCATAGAACGCCATCGCCCATTCGGTTCTACGCCTCGCTCGTCAGTAAATTGGTTTTTGAGGAAAGAAAATGTATCTGCCTCTCATTTGTCGGTGGACACCTAAACCTCGCGGGAAGGGAATGGAGGAGGATGAGAGTGAGTGAAGACACCGTATTCACTAGACGCGCCTTTGTTCATTCCAAACCATCGAGCAGGCATGGCGGAGTGGGTAGCATGCTCGTCTCTCACGCCGAAGACCGGGGTTCGATTCCTGAGCTCGACGAATTTCTTAATCGGTTTTATTTATTTATGTGGCCTGACTAGTAAAGCTAATTAGGCTATTTGGGTAATTAAGCAATTAACTAAGCTCAGTCCCACTTACTTGGAGCATCACTATACGATCCCTTCAATTGGTTGCATGGTTACTAGCCAAAGTACAATTGGCCCGGTTTGAAATTCGCGCACTGTGACGTCACGACCGTTTCCACCAATTGAAAAGCGTGACATTTTCTGTCGACAACTGCTGCTTACAACGATGAGACATTAAAGGCTTCCACCTTAAAAGATAATTAACGAAGTTTGGCTAATCATTTAAATAAATTTGACTGCTATGTCCTTATTTTGTGTCCTCCTAGCCGAATATACATTCCATGAAGGCGGTATTCACAATACTGTCAGCGCTCTTTTTTCTTTTAATTTGTAAACGGTTAAAAAAAACACCCTGTATTCTTATGCATCTGTGCGTCTGAGAATATCGAATACTTGTTCTGCAGTGTTTCGAGTAGCTACTGTGGAAATGAAGATATTGCTTTCTATAAGTGCGCTTTCCGTATGGGTAGTCGAAAGGCAGTTGCCGTCTAACGATATTTCCATGTCGAGAAAATTAATCGCTGATTCGGAGATACAGTGGGTAAAGCTGATTGTTGGATGCCGGGTAGTAAAGCGCGCAATGAAGTCCAACAGGCTTGCTTAATTATGTTCCATACAATAAGGACGTCGTCTAGAAACCGCTTGCAGAAAATAGTGTTTTCGGCTGTTCGTCAAGGAAGCGAAGTTCTAATGACGCCATGAAGATGCTGCAATAGTTAGGTGCCATTTTTGTGCCCATCGCAGTACCGCTTATTTGGAGGTAGTTGTCGCCATCAAACTCTAAATTGTTGGAATTTAGGACCAGTTCAAGAAGGATGGTAAGAGTTCCATCGACAAAATGTACCGAAGAGTTTGAGCTTTCGAAGGCTGCTGCAGCGTTGCTGCTAAGCCGTCTGTGTGCGGGATATTTGTATACAGGGAGCAAACATCCATGCTCGCCAGAAGGCCTCCTGTGGGGACGGCCAAGTTGGGAATCTCCCGAAGGAAATGGCTTGTGTCTTTGATGCAAGAACTGGTAGAGATGCCCTCGATGACAAAAATAATAAAATTAGATTTGTTCTCCGTCACTGCCCACTGCTGCACACGATTGGACGGGCAGGACGGTTAGTTTTATCTATTATAAAAGATGCCAGGAGCTGGATTGCTCGGCGATTTTATATTAACATTGTCTCAGTTGCCTTTTTCACGGACACGGGCTGAACCAGCCTAGTATAATTATGGGACGAAGGGTGCCAGGATGTCTGGTAGAAAAGCCCGACAGGGGAGCAAAACGAATAAGGGAAGTAAAAATACGCAGATAGCATGGTGCCTAGTTGCTGTTGCGGCGTTTAACTAGTTATTATTGGTCGTCTCTCGAATGCGTCTCCCTCAAGGGTCTCAGGATACCCGACACGGGCGCCGGCTCGGACCCGGCGGCGTCCTGCCGGCGTTCTGTGTGTGTGTGTGTGTGTGTGTGTGTGTGTGCGCGTGTGCGTGCGTGCGTGCGCGCGCGCGCGTGTGTGTGTGTGTGTGTGTGTGTGTGTGCGCGTGCGTGCGCGCGCACGCGGAGGGAGGAGGGGTGCGGCCTCCGTGTGCGCCGAGAGCCATGCTTAACGCTCTTTTCCCTTTTTTATCCCTGTTCAAACTCGTTCTTTGCTACTCCTTTACCATTTCGACCTCCCCGTTCGTTTTTCTAGTTTTTTGTTCAGCCGCGGTCCCCGTGAGAGCTGTCGTGCGGTCTATTATACGGTCCCTTCCTCTAATTCTCAAGTTGGCTTCGAGGGCGGAGATTATATTTCCTAGACATACTGACGAATCTGATTCATTTTAAGCGTACCCTGACGAAGGGAATACCATTCCCGAAACTGTGGGCAAAGTAAACTTAAAAAGAACAGTCGTGTTTGTCGTGATGCTGTACCCAAACTAGTAACCTCGCCCATTGGAACCCTTACTGAATATATATATATATATATATATATATATATATATATATATATATATATATATATATATATATATAATTTGCCAATAACCAGATCGCAAATCAACAGAGGAGAAATAAGACGCCGAATACAGACAATCGACTGCGTCGTCAATGCGAGGTAAGGGGTATACGTCTTTTTTTGTTAGCGCATTTAGACGACGGTAGTCAACGCAGAATCGCCAAGAGTTGTCTTTTTTTCGCACTAGAATCACAGGGGCGGCCCACGGACTGGAAGATTCGCGGATGACTCCTTTCAGCAGCATTTCGTCCACCTGTTCTTGAATGATCTTGCGCTCTGCAGGGGAGACTCTGTAAGGTTACTGGCGAATAGGGGGTGCGTTTCCTGTGTTAATTTTATACTGTATTCGAGAGGCTGGGAAATGAGTACCCGATCCCTTAGAGGCAAAGTCGAACACCTGAGCATGACGCGCCAAGATTTCTTGCAGCGTTTGGCGTTCACTAGAAGGGAGTGATTTGTTGATCATGCGCTCAAGCTCAGGAGAAATGTCAGACTTCCCGGGCGCTGCTCCGCTGACATCAGAAATAGTTTCAATGCCGTGGGTCACATGATTCTCAAATCCTGAGAGTGCTAAACCAGAAGGAAGACGAACATGCTCCTCTGACACGTTCACAGTCCAGATGAGTGCGCCACCATCCGCTGCCTCGACGACGGAGCGTGGCACCAAAATATTTTTTTTCTCCCCATTCGAAACATTTGGCTCGACGACTAATGAGTTCGTGCCCACGAAATGTTGGTATTTTTATTATTTATTTACAAATACTGCTATCCCAGTTGGGACATTGCAGGAGTGGTACATAGGATGGAAAACAGATAAAACAGTAGGATAGTGCATAAACATAAACAAAAGTGTGCTATTAATAAGAAAATACATGATTAGACAATTCTTGAGCAAAGCGGTCAACAGACATCTGACGTAATGTAATATCCAAATTATTCCATAGCTCCACTGTCGAAGGAAAAAATGAATATTTGAAAGAGTCCAAAAACGGCATAAACGGCACAATGTTAAGCGGGTTAGTACGGCGAGTGACACGTGCTGAAGAACTGGCGAAAGAAAAGAAAAGCGGGGCGTCAACATAAATGCATTCGTTGATGATCTTGTGAAGAGTGATAAGGCGATCACATATGCGTCTGTGTTGAAGTGTGTCAAGTGATAAGGTGCGGGCATGAGCTGTGGGAGAGAACTGGCGGTCATAACGTTTATATATAAATCTTATTGCTTTATTCTGCACATTTTCTAGTTTAGTGATGTCTTTAGCGAAGTGCGGTGACCAGACTGCCGAGGCGTATTCAAGCACAGGCCTTACCAGAGATTTGTACGCCGTCAACTTACAGTTTTTAGTCGAATCCTTTAAGGTGCGTTTTAAAAATCCGAGTTTCTTCAGTGCCTTGGAGCAAGTTAAATCGACGTGTTTTGACCAATTTAAGTTAGAACAAAAGGTTACTCCTAGGTACTTGAACTCGTTTACGTGCGTTAGTTGATGAGTGCTGTTAGTGTACGAAAAACGCAAAGGATTCTTCTTGTTAGTGAATGTCATCGACACAGTTTTACTGAAATATATCTTCATCTGCCATGTGTTGCTCCAAGCACAGAATGAAGAAAACACATTATTTAAAATTAGCTGGTCGCATGCATTACTTATGTTTGAATACAGAACGCAGTCATCTGCATATAGACGAATTTTAACAGGTGTGTTAGCAGTTATCTGGACGACGTCATTAATGTAGATGAGAAATAGAAGTGGCCCTAGAACTGATCCCTGCGGGACGCCAGATGTTACAGAGACAGACGCTGATTGAGAGTGATTGAAGGTGACAAACTGGGATCTTAACCGTAAATAGTCCTTGATCAAGCCTAGTAGTGGAACGCCGTGAGTTCCTTTGAGAAAAGCGCCAAGTTTAGTAATGAGTTTACTATGAGAAACCAAATCGAAAGCTTTGGAGTAGTCAATAAAAATGGCGTCCAGCTGACCGCGGTTATTTAAGCATGATGCAATGTCGTGTGAGAATTCAATTAACTGCGTTAGTGTGGAGAACCCAGCCCGGAAACCATGCTGATTATTACAGAGAAGATTGTTGTTAGACAAGTACGACACAATATGTTTATGAATAATGTGCTCTAATACCTTGCAACAAGTACACAATAAGGAAATTGGTCTATAATTGGAGAGGCATTGTTTATTACCGGACTTAAATACTGGTACTACATTAGCTATTTTCCAGACTTGTGGAACGGTTTCGGATAGAAGGGACTTTCGGAAAATCACAGTCAGGTAGCGGGCACACCACTCAGGATACTTTTTTAGAAACATATTGGGTATACCATCGGCTCCAGCGCTTTTCGTCGCGTCAATTTGTAACAGTAGATTAAGAACTCCATTGTATGTTATATCCAACTTCGGGAAGGACGGCAATTCAGTGACTAAACTAAATGTTGGTGTAGTGCCATTGTCACTCTCAAATACCGATCTAAAGTAATTATTAAAAGCTTCGGAGATAACTGAAGGGTTAGAACATGGTTTATCATTAACAACAAATGATGAAGAACAGCGACCGGACGGAGTAATTGTTTTCCAGAATTTGGATGGGTTGGATTTCATAAATGTTGTTAGCGTGTTCTCATAATAAAATTTCTTAGCGTCGTGCATTTTAGTTCGCAGAGTCGTTTTCAAGGAAACAAGAAGCCCAGCATCACTTTTATGCCGTGATTTACACCGGTTGCGAAGCCTCTTTATGCGGCGTATAAGTTGGATGATTTCCCTGTTGTACCATATATGCGTGGGGTTTCTCTTGACACATTTCTTGGGGACGAACTTACACAGACAGTCATGCACAACTTTATAAAATTGTTCGACCAGCGTATCAACATTGCATTGATCACTACTAAAGAAAAAATCATCAAAATTTGACGCCAAAGAGCCAAGTATCATGTTATCATCGGCACGAGAGAAGTCAGTAACCATCTTGTATTCAGGTCTTTTGGGTTCAGGTGCGATGTTCAAATTAAGAACGACTGCTTTGTGATCGGAAAGGCCATCAGTGACCTCGCATTTGAACCCACACTGTAACAACTGCTCGTTCAAAAGCACAAGATCGAGTATAGAGTCACCACGCGTAGGAGATTGTACAACTTGTGACAAATCGAAAGATACGGCTATGTCGATGAGCGAGTCACATTGTGCCTTGTCCCGACCAGTCGACACAAGTGAGGCCCAATTTATGTAAGGCAAATTGAAGTCACCACACAAAACCATTTTGTGGTTATGTAATCTATGGGTTGCAATATAATCATTCAGAGCTGGAAACACATTGTAATCAGCATTTGGAGGACGATAAATAACACCTATAACCAACGTCGAGAAGGAAGTATGAATTTTGCACCAGACGGACTCAGTCTCTGGAACATCGGGTAGCGAGGAAAAGTTGATGCTACTTTTAAGAAATAAGGCCACACCGCCTCCGCGACTGGACGATCTGTCTTTTCGTAAGACGCAATAACCAGGCGGAACAAATTCTTCGTCTAAGATTGAGTTGTTGAGCCATGTTTCTGTCACACAAATAATGGAAGGGTGGTGCGTTTCAATAAGCCAGTTGAAGTTAACGATTTTGTTCAGTAAACTGCGAGAATTCACATTTAAAACCGTGATGCAAGGTACTTCGCTTCGGGATTTTGCATACGGCATTCTCGGCTCGCCCTTCCCCCGTCATTCAAGGCTGGGCGATTTACCGTCTTGGTTGTTCGTGAGCCGGACACGCATGCCAGTTCGCGAATCCCACGTGTAAGCGGTACCATCGATAAAAAGTTTATCATGGACCAGCTTAATCTTCGCACCTTCGCGCTTATCATTTTTTGCCGAACGCCAAAGCAATGACCTTTTTTGTGACGTTTCGCGAGAGTAGTCGTCAGAGACACTATAGCCGGACCCTTTCAGTTTGCTACATTGTTTAAATATAGCTGCTTTTTCATTATAGTCATATAGCCTCATAATTACGGGCCTGTGTTCATCTTTTTTCTTATGACCAATCCTGTGAATTCGCTCCACCGAAGAAACAGTAACACCAAGAGTGTCAGAGAATATTCCTTTCAACACTTTATGTTCAATATCCTGTCTTGTTTCCGTATTTCCCTCCGGAACACCATAAACTATCAGATTATTTCTACGCGCTCTATCTTCCAATTCAATTAGTCTTTGTTGTTGCTGGTCGACTGTGCGGTATAGGTGTTCAACAGTACTTTCAAGAGTAGTTAGCTTAACGCATAGCTCAGAAAAGGATTCCAGTTTTTTTTTCAATTCCAGTTAGTCTAGCTTCCATATCCGTCTGCTTATCCAGGATTAGCTGCAATAACTCCTCTGTTGTTGGCCCCGGATTGGTTTCGATGTCCCCGGATAGCAAAAGAGAAAGATGAGAAAGATGCGACAATACCACACTGAGCATTTCAAAAACGTTCACTGGGAGCGGCAGTACTACAAGAAAAGGATCACTTGTGCGAAAATGTGATACAGAAGTATAATATCCAACCTGCAAGGTAATCCACACATGTTTGAGCGACATGACCGATGCCGTACCGCCGCTCCCACTGAAGACGGAGCCATGCAGGGACGCCTTTATAAGCCCAGTTTCAGACGACGTGCCCCTGGCGGGTTGTTTCCAAAAGCTTTCCTCGGTGACGTCACTTTGCATGATGAACGATGATTCAGGCAAGGCGGGTAGTCTATAGCTCATTCCTTGATAGGCAATCACAAGCGACAGCATCTGCAAGGTAATCCACACATGTTTGAGCGACATGACCGATGCCGTACCGCCGCTCCCACTGAAGACGGAGCCATGCAGGGACGCCTTTATAAGCCCAGTTTCAGACGACGTGCCCCTGGCGGGTTGTTTCCAAAAGCTTTCCTCGGTGACGTCACTTTGCATGATGAACGATGATTCAGGCAAGGCGGGTAGTCTATAGCTCATTCCTTGATAGGCAATCACAAGCGGCAGCATCTGCAAGGTAATCCACACATGTTTGAGCGACATGACCGATGCCGTACCGCCGCTCCCACACAAATTTGCCGTCATCGCCGGCAGCAGCACATCTTCCTGCAGGGAGAGAACTCCTTCATGAGGCTCGGACATGTTATCCACTAATACGGGGATAATGTTTGGCTTCAAAGAAATTTAGCCGACACTGAAGTCTAGTGTTGCACCACACTCGCGCAAAAAGTCAACACCCAAGATCACGTCATGCGTGGCACGTCTCAGCATAACAAATTCTGTTCGGTAGCACTCGTCACCAAGCACAACTGAAGCGTAGCGCAGGCCAACCGGAACTAAAGTTTCACCCCCAACTCCACAAAGCGTACCGATTCTGTCCCACACAAGCATAACTTTCTGTCGAAGGCGGTTTTTAAATGATAAGTTCATAACGAACACAGCGGCACCAGTGTCAACTAAAGCATCCGTTTCAACATTGTCTACAGTCACTGACACTTTGTTCTTGAGCATGATTATAGGCAGAGGTATTCACGATGTTGACTGTCCGGCGACCTTACCTCCATCGGTCGCACCGCCTAGTTTTCCAGCGGTGGAGAAACGAAGCCGCTACGTGGGGATGGTGAACGGCCTTGTCGCTGCGGCGGCGGAGTGATGCTGCGATCGGAGACAGGGCAGTCATTGCGTGCACCGCGTTGGGGAGAAGGAGGCCGATAGAAGGTAGCAGGTGGCTGCTCCCACTGGGCGTCATTCCTGAAGCGTGGTGCACGTTGCACAGGGGGTCGAGAAAATTGGCGACGCGGGCAAAAGCGAGAGACGCGTCCGCTGAACCCGCAGCCGTAACATATCGGTGGCTGGCGGCTTTGGTATCTCACAGCAGGATCCCTTAAAGGCCGAGGAGATGCGACGGACGCACAACGAGACGCACCACGAAGTACTTCATCAGGACGGGATGGAAGCTGCTGGAAGTACGGGTGCGACGACGACTGTTGGCTCTGCTCAATACCGGAGTTGTAAAATGGGTGCAGTCGACGGCGTACGCTGCTCCCATGATGGCACGGGCCTCGAAGCCTGTTGGTAAAGGTCATTAAAATTTGTACGTCGCTGCTGAGCAGCCAACTCCTCGCGTACAATCCTCCTGACGATAGAAGCGATGCCTTCTGGCTCGGGGATGTCGATGCTGGCGACGGTTGTCACATTGGAGAGGCGGCCGAATTTGGGTGCTATCCGGCGTGCTTTAAGCGCCTCATATGCAAGGCATTGCTTTATGACATCCGCAACCGTAGCAAGGGCTTCTCGGGAAATCAGGAAGTTGTACACGTCCTCAGCAATTCCCTTGAGAAGGTGCGCTACCTTGTCTTCTAGCATTTGCCGGTTGACCATGCGACAAAGTTTCAATACTTCCTCGATGTATTTCGTGCATGTTTCACCGGGTAGTTGAGCTCTTTGGGAAAGTTAATGCTCAGCGCGTTCCTTCCTCGCAAGTATCCCCGAAGGTCGTCTTGATTTCTTCGACAAACCGGCTCCAGCTCGTAAGATTTTCCTCGTGGTTGTCGAACCAAGTCAGAGCCGTGCCAGCAAGGAAGAAACCGACGTTGTACAGGCGGGCGGTAGCGTCCCAACGGTTTTACTTGCTGCACCTTTCGTAATGACGGAGCCATTCTTCTACGTCCTCTTCGGTCTCGCCGTGGAATGTGCGCGGATCTCGCTAATGGGTCAAGGTCGTCTCCTCTTCAGCTCGCAGTCCCTGGGTCTGCGTCGCTTGCGTGGTAGCCATTGAAACGAACTCAGGCGATTAGGGTGGCAAACCTGCTACACGGCGGCTGCGACGGGGTACTAGTGAATCCAAGTCGTGTTTACCCAGCACCGCCACCAAATGTAGCGGATGAAATGGGTTTTATACAGGTGACGGAACACGGCTGGCCGCAAACAGCTCAGAGCCCAGATCAGTCTGCACGCGCCTCCCTCTTCTTCCTCCAAGTCCTGAGTATATATATATATATATATATATATATATATATATATATATATATATATATATATATATATATATATATATATATATATATATATATATATATATATAGGTTGCGAAAGCGTGAAGTACTAGACTGCTTATAAAAATATATAGCGAAGTATACGTTTCGTTAAAGGAAACATATTTATTCAACTCGACGTTTCGATCGGAAGACCGATCTTCTTCAGGAGGAGGAAGATCGGTCTTCCGATCGAAACGTCGTGTTGAATAAATATGTTTCCTTTAACGAAGCGTATACTCGCTGTATATATATATATATATATATATATATATATATATATATATATATATATATATATATATATATGGTAAGGGGAATGAGGGGCTCGTTATAAATATGAGAGAAGCCAACAGCCACAGAAACGAAGGGACACAAGAGGATTTTTTAATTTTTTTTTTTTTTGAGGTGTTGATCAATTTAGAATATTCCTGAATATGTTATCGCTTAAAGCTAAGTGATTAGGAAAGCGGAAGAAAAAACAACCACAAGCCGCCTGTGGGAACCGAACCCACGACCTCCGAATTACGCCTCCGGTTCGCTACCAACTGAGCTACGGCCGCGGCTGTCAAATCTGCTTTCGGGGGTATTTATGTTTACTAGTGACCTAGCCTTGAGAGTGTTCATCAGCGCCACCCACGTTCATAAGTGGCGGACGTAGTACGGCCTGAGTTACCGCTGGTGTGACGTTTAACGTCATGGAACGACGAAGGTGGAAGCGTGAGAACCCTGTTATGCTTCCTATGGCGTCAAGGCTGCCAGAGGTCGGAGGTCGTGGGTTCGGTTCCCAGCGGCGGCATGCGGTTGTTTTTTCTTCCGATTTTCTAATGAATTGTTTAAGCAATAACATATTCAGTAATATTTTAAATTGATCAACAGCACGAAGTTAATAAACAAAATAAAAAATCCCCTGTGTCCCTTGGTTTCTCTGGCTGCTGACTTCTCTGTCATATATATATATATATATATATATATATATATATATATATATATATATATATATATATATATATATAGGGTCTGTTCTGAAAGTAGTAGGGCTGATTTTTTCCTGGGCAAACGGTCGGACGAGAGGCGGTCTGCGCGTGCAGGATCGTTGAAAGGGGACTATGGGAATGCTGGGGAAAATCGGCAGTCGGCTCTCGGCCGTTGAAGAGAGCAGGTCGCTTGTACTGTGAACCCCTGTCGAAACGTCTCGTCACGGAGAATCATAGAGCGTTTATTGAATGAGCGATACTCAATAAAATTTTGTGTAAATCTTGGTAAAATGGGCAAACAGACACGACATGATTAAGGAGGCCTACGGTGACACTGCCATGGGTAGGTCAGGTGTTTTCTGAGTGGCACAAGGGTTCCGAGAAGGCCAGGAAAGAGTGGAAGGCGTCGACCGCTCCGGACGCCCTTCGACCAGCAAGACCAACGGAAATGTGTAGCGAGTTAAACATTTACTGCACAGTGATCGTAGGATGAGTAGCAGAATGATTGCTGATGAATTGAGCATTCCTCAAACACCAGTTCTGAGTTGTGTTTGAAAACATAGCCATGAAGAAAGTGGGCGTGAAGTTGGTGCCCGGAGTGTTGTCAGAGGAGCAAAAACCAAACGTAAAGCGACCTGCCAGGATATTCGTCATCTTGTGAATGAGGACCCCAATTTTTGGCCAGCACAAGGCGGTAACGCTGCCTCAGGCCCCCTACAGGCCCGACTTGGTCCCGCCAGACTTTCTTCTATTCCCGAGAATAAAATCGACGCTCAAGGAGAAATATCACGGATCGGTAGAGGCGGTTCAAACAGGCCGTGACAAGGGAGCTAAACAGCATTCCAGTCCAGGCGTTCCTGGAGGCGTACAAAATCTGGAAAACTCATTGGCAGCAGCGTCTAGGTGCGGAAGGGTGCTACTTTGAAAAAATCTAATAGTTTGTACTATTCTCCTTAATAGATTTTATTAAGAAAAATCAGTCCTACTACTTTCAGAACACACCCTGTATATATATATATATATATATATATATATATATATATATATATATATATATATATATATATATATATATATATATATATATATATATATATATATTGGAATGAAGAAGAGGATACAGCACCGCCACCAACGACGACGAAGCGCTAGCGCCGCCCGTAGGAGGCTCGCGCTGGAGAACTGCCGCTTGTGTGCCGGTCCCTCGCCTCGCTCGTTCCTAGACTTCTTGCGCCAGGGTCTTCGTCGCCGGCGCTTGAAGGTGCCAATAAACCGCTCTACATTTGGTGGAGGTTGCTGCGGTCACCACCGTTCTCCCTCATCGTGGAACTTCGCAGTCGCACCATCCCGATGTCCAAGGCCGGTCAGCAGCCCCCCAGTCAACAGCCAGCCCCCCCGCCGGAGCCAGTCATCTGTTCCGGTGCCGTCCGGCAGCGGGACCCCGCTGTTTTCAGCGGCCACAGCGATCAAGATGTGGAAGATTGGCTGGAGTCGTATGAACGGGTGAGCCGCCATAACAACTGGGACGACCGCGTCAAGCTCACAAATGTGATATTCTACCTGAGCGACGTCGCTAACCTGTGGTTCCGAAACCACGAGGCCGACATTCCCACCTGGGCCGTTCTAAAGACCACCCTCGCGGAGGTTTTCGGTCGTCCCGCCGTGCGGAAGCTGCGCGCTGAGCAAACCCTGCGTGTCCGAGCTCGGCACACCAATGAGACTTTCACGAGCTACATTGAGGATGTAGTAGACCTTTGCAAGCGTGTTGACCCGTCTATGACCGAGGCTGAGAAGATCAAGCACATCCTGAAAGGCATCGACGACGATGCCTTTCAGATGTTGTTGACGAAGAGCCCCACCACCGTTGCCTCGGTGTACACCCTGTGCCAAGGTTTCGATGAGTTGCGCAAACAACGCCTTTGCGCTCGTCGCTCTCCCCCACCTGCCGACTCCATCTCCGGCCTGGACATCAACAATGAATTACTCGCTACCATCAAAGACTTCGTGCGGGACGAGGTAGCCAGGCAACTCTCGCTCCTATCGCATCAACACCCGTCACCGCCCGTCATCAGTCCTGAGATCCGGCACGCCATCACGCGGGAGGTCGCCGATGCACTTCCTAGTCTTCGGCAACCGGCACCCTTGGCTCCCCAGGCCGGTCTTTTCCCAATCCAGCCCACTCCTGTTGCCGCCCCGTTGAGCTACGATCCTGCAGTAACAGTGCCGCCTGCGCCCGCACCCGTGCCTCTCACATATGCCGACGTTGTCAGAAGACCACCGCCGCCGCAGGCCTATGCATACGCTCCTCCTGCGATGTCTGCGCCTGCTGCTCCCCGGCACCGTTTCGCGCCCGTTGCCTACAATCCTTGGCGCACACCTGACAACAAACCTATCTGCTACGCCTGCGGTCGTCCCGGCCACGTCGCGCGCCTCTGTCGACGTACTCTGCCTGCACCCCTACACCCCATGCCGGATTACCCCGCTACGGATCGCACCTTTCGCCCATCTTTCGAACCACCCCATCGGGGCACCTCACCTGATCGCGCTCACGGTCGTCAGCCCTACGTTTCCCACCGATCGTCGTCCCCTCGCCGCCGCTCCTTGTCGCCCATGAGGCGTCGCACCGTCACCGCCGATTCGGAAAACTAGCAGCCGCAGTTCCTGGGGCACGAACTGCGCTATCATCGCCCTGTTCAAGTCCTCGCCTTTCACCGCCAAATCTTCTTGACGTGTTTGTGGACGGCGTACCGACACTTGCGCTTGTGGACACTGGGGCCACCGTTTCTGTGATTAACGAAAACTTCTGCCGTTCGCTTCGAAAAGTTACGACCCCATCTTCTGGACTCTCCCTCCGTACAGCTAGCGCCGAGCCCGTTCATCCTTCTGCCGCTTGCACAGCCCGCGTCGTCATCGCCGATGTTTTATACGTTGTCGAATTTTTAGTCCTCCGTGCAAGCTCCCATGACGTAATCCTTGGCTGGGACTTTCTATCCCGCCATAGCGCCGTCATTGACTGTGCCCGTGCGCACGTCGTCTTCTCTCCGCTCTGTGATACACTTTTCGACGCACCTCCGATTCGCTGTGATGATAAGCTTGTTGTTGCCGAGGACAGCGATATTCCCCCTGAGAGTGCTGTGTTCGTCCCTGTGTGCGCCGCCTCTGTTTCTGACGCCACCGTTCTCTTCAAGCCTTCCACCCTCCTTGCCTCTCGCCGACGTCTCTCTCTTCCCTTCGCCGTCATCGACATTCACCACGGTGCTGCCGCAATCCTTGTCTCCAACACCTCATTCTCTGCGTTTCCCCTGCTTCGTGGCGAGTGCCTTGGTCATTTTGAAACCGCTGACTTCATCTCTTCCTTGGACACCGATGCGCCCTCCTCCAGTCTCGACCTCGCTGCCCTCACCCCACGTGGCGCTCCTCCCGATCACCCACTGCCTTCGGACATTTTCGACCGCTCTACTGATCCCGCCCTCGACACAGCTCAACACGCGAAGCTTCTTGTCCTGCTCAATCAGTTTCGCTCATCGTTTGACCACCAGTCCTCTTCTTTGGGCCGTGCGACCACTGTCGAGCACCACATGGAAACTGGTACACATACTCCTCTCCGCCAGCGCCCCTACCGTGTGTCCCTTCCCGAGCGCCGCCTCATCGCTGAGCAAGTGGACGACATGCTACAACGCGGCATTATTCAGCCATCTGCCAGTCCTTGGTCATCCCCAGTTGTCCTGGTGAAAAAGAAGGATGGCTCGATACGATTTTGCGTGGACTGTCGCCGGCTCAACAAAATTACGCGCAAAGACGCCTACCCGCTACCCCGAATTGACGACGCCCTTGACTGCTTGCAAGGCGCCGAGTTCTTCTCATCTCTGGACCTTCGTTCCGGCTATTGGCAAGTCCCGATGTCTGCGTCCGACCGTCCTAAAACGGCATTCGTTACCCCTGACGGCCTCTATGAATTCGCCGTAATGCCTTTCGGTCTGTGTGACACTCCCGCCACGTTCGAACGAATGATGGACAACATCTTGCGCGGCCTCAAGTGGAACATTTGTCTTTGCTATTTAGATGACGTTGTTGTGTTTTCGCCCGATTTTCCGACGCATCTCCAGCGCTTGCGCCAGATATTGAGCTGCCTCACCCGTGCTGGCCTTCAACTTAACCTCAAGAAGTGTCACTTTGGCGCCCGGCAACTGACAATACTCGGCCACCTCGTATCCAAAGATGGCGTCCTACCTGATCCTGACAAACTCCGTGCTGTGGCTGACTTCCCTAAACCGACCTCTACGAAACAGCTGCGCCGATTTGTGGGCCTATGCTCCTATTTTCGGCGCTTTGTCCCTAATTTCGCCTCTATTGTCGCGCCCCTTACGAAACTCCTCAATGGTCCCGCCGACCTGTCTACGTGGGACTCTGCCTGCGATGAAGCTTTTGCTACGCTCCGTCGCCTTCTTACTTCGCCCCCTATTCTTCGGCACTATGACCCCACTGCTCCTACTGAGGTGCACACCGACGCAAGCGGAATCGGCCTCGGTGCTGTCCTGGCCCAGCGCAAGCCCGAATTTTCTGAATACGTTGTTGCGTACGCCAGCCGTGCTCTCACCAAAGCAGAGTCGAACTATACCGTGACTGAAAAGGAGTGTCTGGCCGTAGTGTGGGCTCTCACGAAATTCCGCCCATACTTATATGGCCGCCCGTTCACCGTCGTTACTGATCACCACGCCTTGTGCTGGTTGGCCTCCCTCAAAGATCCCTCAGGACGCCTTGGCCGCTGGGCGCTCCGTCTTCAGGAATTCGATATTACCGTAGTCTACCGGTCGGGCCGCAAGCACTCCGACGCCGACGCCTTGTCACGCTCGCCACTGCCCTCTCCTGCGCCCTCTTCCCCCTTACCTGATTCCCTACTCGCAGCGCTCACTACTATGGACATGCCCAATCAACAACGCCAGGATCCATGGATTTCGTCCCTGCTCGCTGTCCTTCGTGCCCACTCTACGTCCTCCTTCCCTCGAGCTCTTCATAGCCAAGCTTCCCATTTTGCCATCCGCGACGATCTCCTGTACCGCCGCAACTATCGACCGGACTGCCGAAAGTGGCTCCTCGTGATTCCTCGACACCTTCGGTCTGAGATCTGTGCGCACTACCATGCCGACCCTCAGAGCGCTCACGCTGGATCACTAAAAACCTACGAGCGACTACGGCAGAGGTACTACTGGCGAGGCATGTACAACTTCGTTCGTCGCTACGTTCGCTCCTGCACAGCCTGTCAGCAGCGGAAGTCGCCACCTCGACCCTCGACTGCCCCGTTACAGCCATTACCGTGCCCGGCAAGCCCTTTCGATCGTGTGGGCATCGACCTATATGGGCCGCTCCCCTTCACGACCGCCGGGAATTGATGGATTATAGCTGCCGTGGACCACCTCACTCGGTATGCTGAGACCGCTGCCCTACCTGCGGCTACTGCTCGCGACGTCGCCCTCTTCCTTCTTCATCACTTCGTCCTGCGTCACGGCGCTCCGCGAGAACTTCTCAGTGACCGCGGCCGTGTTTTCTTGTCTGAAGTTGTTCACGAGCTTCTCGATGCGTGCCACTCAGTCCACCGTACCACTACTGCTTACCACCCTCAAACTAACGGCCTCACTGAACGATTCAACCGAACTCTTGGGGACATGATCGCCATGTACATTAGCTCCGACCGCACTAATTGGGATCAAGCCCTTCCGTTCGTGACCTATGCATATAACACCGCATCTCAGGCAACCACCGGCTTTTCCCCTTTCTTTCTTTTATTCGGGCGCGAGCCTTCCTGCCTCCTGGACACCATCCTTCCCTACAACCCCGACAGCTCAGAATATACTTCCCTTTCTGACATTACCCGCCATGCTGAGCAGTGCCGCCAGTTGGCTCGCTCTTTCACCGCCGAACGTCAAGGACTCCGCAAACATGAGTCCGACCAAGACACGCCCGCTGCACACTTCTCCACTGGATCATTGGTCTGGCTCTCTGTTCCGGATGCGTCCAAATTTTCGGCCAAGCACATTGGTCCCTACCGTATCTTAGAGCGTCCGTCACCTGTCAGCTATATCATCGAACCGGTGACACCTTCTTTGGACCATCGCCGCCGTGGTCGCGACGTCGTTCATGTCAGCCGCTTGAAGCCGCTTCGACGACGAAGCGCTAGCGCCGCCCGTAGGAGGCTCGTGCTGGAGAACTGCCGCTTGTGGGCCGGTCCCTCGCCTCGCTCGTTCCTAGACTTCTTGCGCCAGGGTCTTCGTCGCCGGCGCTTGAAGGTGCCAATAAACCGCTCTACATTATATATATATATATATATATATATATATATATATATATATATATATATATATATATATATATATATATATATATACATATATATATATAAACGTAATTCGGTTGACACACGGTAGAAAAACAACAACTAGAATAAAACAACAACAACAACAAGAATAAAGTTGTTGTTTTTCTACCGTGTGTCAACCGAATTACGTTTATGTTCTACCGGACCCATCCGATCTTCACCCCCTTCTTATATATATATATATATATATATATATACATATATATATGCACACATATATATATATACATATATATATATATATATATATATATATATATTGCAAAGAGGAAGACGTTCAGTAGCTGGAGCAGCAGACCCGAAGCGAGGCGCCAGACCAGAAGACGACGATCGGCAGCTGAAGACGCAGAGCTGACGCGCGGCGCGAGACGAGAGCGTGAACTGTTCTGGGACCGGACCTGTCCTTGTCCGCTCTAACCGGCCTTCACAACTGTCAATAAAGGCCGTTACATCTTGGTGGAGGCTGCGGGATTCCGTCCCGGAGCTACGCAACCGGATCATCGCTACCTCCATCCCTGCCAACGCCAACTAGCCTACCGGCTCCTCGCCGGCACCCGTTGCTTGCCATGGTGCGCTCCGACAGCGCGACCCTGCAGTCTTCAGCGGCACGCACGACAACGACGTGGATGACTGGGTGTCATCTTACGACAGGGTGAGCGCTCATAATCGATGGGACGACAGTATGAAGCTTGCCAACGTCATTTTCTACCTGACCGGCGTTGCCCACCTTTGGTTCCAAAACCACGAATCCGGCTTCACCACTTGGACGGAATTTAAAACCAGCTTCTCCGACATCTTTGGCCGTCCGGCAGTACGCAAACTTCGCGCCGAGCAGCGTATTCGCGTTCGTGCACAGCAGAGTGGTGAATCATACACCAGCTACATCGCGGACGTCGACAATCAAGGCAAGCGTGTCAATGCGTCCATGGCCGAGGCCGACAAAGTTAAACACATCCTGAAAGGAATCGAAGACGACGCTTTCAATGTGCTTGTGCCCAAGAACGTCACCTCTGTCACCGACATATTCGACCACTGCCAGAGCTACGATGAGCTCCGCCGACAGCGCGTTTTCACTCGGCAGCCGTCTCAACAGACAGACACAGTTACGAGCCTCAGCATGACGACAGAAGACAGCTCGCTACTGCGCCAGATCAAGCAGTTTGTCCGTGAGGAGGTTCCGCGGCAGTTTTCGCTTCTTCTTACTGTTCCGAGTCCTTCTAACCTAACTCCGACACTTCACCACGTGATTCGGGAGCAAGTGTCCGAGGCCCTGCCATCGGTTTCCTTTCCGCCTCCCGTCGCTGCGCCGCTTACCTACGCCGAAGCCGTCAGCCGTCCCCGCCCAGACACGTTCGTTTCGTACCAACATCCACCGCAGTCGACACATTTCGTCCTGGCCGGCCACCACACAACGTTTCCGTCTATGGCGGACATCCGACAACCTACCCATTTGTTATGCCTGCGGCATTCCTGGCCACGTGATGCGTCACTGCCGCCGCCACGTGTTGGCCCCTGCTGCCGATACCGACCCTCGAGGTTACGCCTACGCCCCTCCCCAGCCTTTTCACCGCACTTCGCCTTCTGACACCACTGGTTCCTCCGATCTCAGCCCCTCTATTCGCCGCCGTTCTCCATCTCCGCGTCGCCGCTCGGTTTACCCGATGCGCCGTCGTCAATATTCCCCTTCGGAAAACTAGTGCCCGCAGTTCCGCAGGCAAGAACTGCGTGCTCGTCGCAAAGCTCAAGACCTCGACTTTCTCCGACCAATTTTATCACGGTTTCTGTGTAGGGCACCGATGCTTTCGCGCTTGTTGACACCGGTGCTGCTGTATCTGTACTAAGTGAGAAATTGTGCCGCCAGTTACGAAAAGTGATGACTCCGCTAAATGGTTTTATGCTTCGTGCCGCTAATTCGCAACTTAAAGCGCCTTTGGGGGCATGTACAGCCCGAGTTACTATACAGGACATTCTGCACATTGTTGAATTCATCGTCTTCCCATCGCCGTCTCAAGACATCATCTTAGGCTGGGACTTTCTCTCCCAACATGACGCCGTCATCGACTGCACTGGTTCCGAAGTCGCCCTTCTACCCTTCGGCGTCGACTCTGTGAACGCTTCCACTAACTTGTGCTCCAAGCTGACTGTAGCTGATGACGTCATGATCCCGCCGTGCTCTGCTGTGCTCGTCTCTGTTCATTGCGACTCTGCATCCAACGGCCCTGTCATCTTAATCCCGTCAGACTCCTTCGCTTCTCGCCGCTGTCTACCCCTGCCATTCGCCGTGCTTATCGTCTCAGCCGGCTGCAGCGCCTTGCCTCTTACGAATCCATTCCTGTGCCCCTCCACTCTTCTTTGCGGTGAGTTCTTGGGATGTGTCCAGCCTTTCGCCTCCGTCGTCGCCTGGGACCTTCTGAGGATGACTCCTGCCGCCTGCAAGTGTCTTCACTTACTTCCTCCTGACCGTCTCCTGATCCCGCTCCCGAGGCCGTCTTCGCGGGCTCAATCGACGCGAACCTTTCGCCACCGGAGAATACCCAGATTGCGGCCCTGCTAGGTAAGTTTCGGTCATCGTTTGACTTCTCTCACCACAGTTTGGGCCGCACCTCAGCTGTTACCCACCGGATCGACACTGGCGCCCATTCGCCGTTGCGCGAACGCCCATATCGCGTCTCGGCCACCGAACGCCAGGTTATCGACGCCCAGGTGAATGACATGCTGCAGCGTGGCGTCATACAACCATCTCACAGTCCTTGGGCTTCCCCCGTCGTCCTTGTCACCAAGAAAGACGGCTCTATCCGCTTTTGCGTTGACTATCGGCGCCTCAACAAAATCACCCGCAAAGACGTCTATCCGCTGCCCCGCATTGATGACGCACTTGACTGCCTTCAGGGAGCTGAATTCTTTTCATCGTTGGATCTACGTTCGGGGTATTGGAAAGTCCCGATGGCCGACGCTGACCGACCCAAGACAGCCTTTGTGACGCCTGACGGGCTGTATAAATTCAACGTCATGCCCTTCGGACTATGCAATGCCCCTGCCACTTTTGAGCGAATGATGGACACCATACTGCGCGGCCTGAAATGAAAAACCTGATTATGTTACTTGTACGATATCGTTGTTTTCTCCCTAGATTTCCAGACGCACCTCGTTCGCCTGGAGCACGTTTTGAGATGCCTCGCGACAGCCGGGCTTCAACTCAATTTAAAGAAATGTCGCTTCGCCGCTCACCAGTTGACAATTTTGGGCCACGTCGTGTCAAAACACGGTGTCCTTCCTGACCCAGCAAAGCTTCGTGCTGTCTCTGAGTTCCCGAAGCCCTCTACGATGAAGGAGCTTCGCAGTTTCGTCGGCTTATGCTCTTACTTTCGACGCTTTATCCGAAATTTCGCTTCTATCATCGCACCACTGACTTCCCTTCTTCGTGTCAGTAGCGACCTATCAAGCTGGAGTCCTGCCTGTGACGAAGCGTTCATCACGTTGCGCCGTCTACTTACCTCTCCACCCATACTACGCCATTTGACCCTGCTTCTCAAACTGAAATCCACACAGATGCCAGTGACTTTGGTATCGGTGCTGTTCTTGCTCAACGGAAACCGGGGTATGCGGAGTATGTTGTTGCATATGCGAGCCGCACCCTGACGAAGTCAGAGCAAAACTACTCAGTCACTGAAAAAGAGTGCTTGGCAATCATTTGGGCGATCGGGAAATTTCGGCCTTACGTATACGGCCGGCCTTTCGAGGTCGTCACGGACCATCATTCCCTATGTTGGCTGTCCTCCCGAAAAGACCCAAATGGCCAGCTCGCCCGATGGGCCTTACGCCTTCAAGAGTACGATATTCGTGTGATCTATCGCTCTGGCAGGAAGCGTAACGACGCCGACAATTGTCTCGTTCACCTCTAGCCGATGAATGTGCCTCCCCTCCCGCCACCGACTGCGCCCCCTTGTCATTGGACGATATGCCCAACGAGCAGTCCAAGGACCCTTGGACCAATTCTCTTGTACGCTATCTTTCATGCCGTTCTGTCGTCTCGGTACCGCGTGCAATCCGCCGTCAGGCTGCCCACTTCACTGTTCATGATGGTATTTTGCACCACCGAAATTATCTCCCTGATGGCCGCAAATGGCTCCTAGTGATCCCTGGACATTTACGCTCCGAAATCTGCGCAGCCTTTTATAGCGACCCGCAAGCTGGCCACGGCGGTGCTTTCAAGACCTACAAGCGGCTTCGCCTACGCTATTACTGGCGCGGCATATACAACTACGTTCGAAAATTCGTCCGTTCCTGCCCCGATTGCCAGCGCCTCAAACTCGGTCATCATCATTCGACCGGCCCTATGCAGCCTTTGTCTTGCCCATCCAGGCCATTTGACCGAGTTGGCATTGACCTGTATAGACCACTTCCCTACACCGCTGCAGGAAACCGCTGGGTCATAGTCGCTGTGGACCACCTGACACGGTACGCTGAGTTATCCGCCCTCCCAGCTGCTACAGCACGAGATGTTGCAGCCTTCCTCTTGCACCATTTCATACTTCGGCACGGAGCACCGCGAGAACTGTTGAGCGATCGTGGGCGGGTGTTTCTTTCAGACGTCGTTTCATCTTTCCTGCAGCAATGCAACATCACTCGCCGCACCACTACTGCCTATCATCCCCAGACGAACGGCTTGACTGAACGTTTCAATCGAACATTAGGTGACATGTTATCAATGTACGTGGCGGCCGACCATTCTAACTGGGATGTCGTCCTCCCATTCGTCACATATGCCCACAACACCGCTACGCAGAGCACTACTGATTTCTCACCATTGTTCCTTCTGTGTGGCCGTGAACCATCCTCGCCGCTCGACACTATTCTTCCTTATCATCCTGATTCGTCGGACACCACAACCGTATCCGAAGCCTCCAGACACGCTGAAGAGTGCCGCCAGCTCGCCCGGTCATTCACGACCGACGACCAAGGGCGCCAGAAATACCGCTTCGACCACTCCCATGGCACCGACACTTTTCAGCCGCAATCCCTTGTTTGGCTCCGTGTGCCTTCTGCTGCTCCAGATCTCTCTAGCAAATTGCTGCCAAACTACCACGGACCCTATCGCGTCCTTGAGCGCACTTCTCCCGTCCTTACATCGTTGAGCCCGTGACGCCATCACCGGATCTCCGACGACGTGGGCGCGAGACCGTCCACGTTTCGCGTTTGAAGCCGCACTACAACCCTTGCATCGTGTTGACCCCCTAAATCGCCAGCATGGCTCTTTTTGCCCCGGGGCCAAATGTAAAGAGGAAGACGTTCAGTAGTTGGAGCAGCAGACCCGACGCGAGACGAGAAGACGACGATCGGCAGCTGAAGCCACAGAGCCGACGCGCGGCGCGAGACGAGAGCGTGAACAGTTATGGGACCGGACCTGTACTTGCCCGTTCTAACCGGCCTTCACAACTGTCAATAAAGGTCGTTACAATATATATATATATATATATATATAGAAGATAAAGTCACCAGAAATTGCAAAAAACGTAACAAGATTTAATTCACGACGTTTCGGCTGGAGGACCAGCGTTTTTCGAGTGTATTGCAGTATTCGAAACAAGCAGCTTTTATAGCTTCCGCGAGGTACAGAAAAAAGTTTAAACCACAAATGCAAACAGTGGTGAGGGGAGAGGTTAAAAAAAAAGTTGGTTACAACTTGAAAAGGCAGCAGGTGTTCAGAAGGAGGTAACGAAAGAAAAGTCAATCACAATCGCGAAGCTCTACACCGTAGAGCTGCCACAGCGTTGTGACAAAAAAACCTTTACTGCACAAGACTGAGAAAGTTCTAGGCATGGGAGTCCGCAGGAATGTCAAAGAAACACCTCCGAAAAAAAAGAAAAAGCTACTACACAAGAATATGAAAATGCAACTCAGAGAAGGGTTGTGGCAGCACACGATACACGATGGGTCATTAGGAAAAAACAGAAGTTCCTAATGAATCCTTACACAACCACTCAATACACAAAAAAGGAGAATCCTTATACAACCACTCAATACACTCAATACAATGGAAGAAAAAGACGCAAGGCTAACAAAAACACACACACACAACACCAGAAACGAACTGAAGTCAGTGGCAAGTACAATATACCGTGTTAAGACAAATGTAATTCTTCACTGCGCGTGAGCGCGTAAAGAAGAGAAATGCGTGAGAATGCAATACAAGGCAAAATACTTAAAAACAAAAAAATGAAAAATATATAGAAAAGGGCAAAAACACTAAATAAGTGGGAATGCATGTGACATGAAAAAAAGAAGAAAGAAATGCTTGCTATACTTCCTGACGCCCGTTCTGTCAGTCTCTGCCATCAACATGTCTTGAGATAATAATATGGTACTCAAGGGGTGTAAGCATGATAGCCGGCCTTCTGTTTCGTTGATGCTTGATATTTTTTCGTTCATGTTTCATCATCGAAACAACTACTAGCGCCAAAAGCACAGCATCATCCTTCTCATTCCAGATAAAAGGCAACTTCTCATGCGACAGCGCTAATGTTGTCTACCTCCTGGAATGTGGCACCTGTAAAGCTCAATACGTGGGACAAACAGCTACACCGTTCAGAATTCGCATCAACAATCACAGATCACATGTGCTGACACACACACACACACACACACACTTATATATATATATATATATATATATATAACCGGTCATCACTAACCATGCCTAATGACTCACCAGTCATGACTAGTCATGAATGGTTAATGATTAACAAGTCATGACTAACCAATCATGACTAAATAGTCATCAGTGATTAATGACTAACTAATGACTATCCAGTCATGACTGGTAAGTCATCACAAGTTAATTAACCAATCATGGCTAACTAATCATGAGTGCTTAATGACTAGTTCAAATGCCAAATGAGTAGTTAATGCCTTCAAATACCAAAGGCCCTGGTTGGATTCTCAGCCTTGACACAGTTTTTTTTAGTAGTGACGCCGAAACGCGGACACATCTCCCTACTCATCTTCTGACACGGCTGCCGACACGGCTGCTAACGACATTATGATGCATTAAAGGCTAATAATAAACTTAATAAACTAAGCTAAGCCTAACTTGCAGAGCATCGCTAACCGCTTTAGGGCCGCGGTGGCCGCGGCACGTAGTACGCAGACGAAGCGCGCCTCCGTCCCTAATAGAAACGCAGCGCATGCGCACAGAGCAGTGGAGGTGAGATGAAGTGACGAAAGCACATGACCACCGCGGGTGGCTCAGTCGTAAGGCGCCCGTCTACCGAGCCGGAGTGCCCGGATTCGAACCCGACCGTCCCGGCCGCGTATCGATGAAGGCGAAACGCAAGAGGCGCCCGTGTGCTGTGCGATGTCAGTGAACGTTAAAGATCCCAGGTAGTCGAAATTATTCACTCACTTTCTCCTTTCACTTCTACTTTCCTCCCTTCTCTTACGGCGCGGTCCAGGTGTCCACCGAGATATGTGAGACAGATAATGCGCCATTTCCTTTCCTCAAAAACCAATTTACCAATTTACCTCTCCCGCCAGGGTGTTCGCGAGGACGCCGCCTGGGGATAAGTGCATGCGCATTCATGTCTTGCAACAGGCGGATTGACTGATATTGTTGCGCTTCTTTAGCAAGTTCAAGTTTGTTTTAGCGAAACTGGGAACTAGAAATAAACACTTCTGCATAAGATCACTCACACTGCAGTTTTCCGTAATGAGAACTGAGCGATGTAAAGTTGGAGACGTAAGATTCTTGAAGCTAATTACTTTTACAGGGTGCTGCAGTGGGCGCACCTTCAGGAGTGGCTTGAAAGCCGCTTGGGCGTTCAGATCCAAGGTTCATCAACTGTTAATAACGCTTTCTTTCTCGCGCGATATGTTCGCATACGCACACGCGAAAGGGACTAGCGGGGTTTTTGCTTCCTTAGACCAAGCTAAGGCCTTTGATAGAGTAGAGCTTCGCTACTTATACTCCGTTTTGCGGTGCTTTGGGCTGCCTGCCAGCTTCATTGAGCGCATCAAATTGTTGTACTCGGGCCTCACGGCCGAACTCTTGGTGTACGGATCAGTCACCGCTCCTTTCCCCGTAACACGTGGCGTGCGCCAGGGATGCCTTCTTTCTCCAGCTCTGCTCGTCCTGTGTTTGGACCCCCTGCTGCGCAGCGTCGCCTCCAACGAACGCATCCGCGGCTTTCCATTGACAGGACAGGAAACAATCGTCGTCTCGGCCTATGCCGACGATATTTCAATCTTCGTCCGAGGCGCCCGGAGTTTTGAGGCCTTCCTGGCCGTATTTACTACTTACGCGGCGCTGTCTGGTGCCGAGCTCAACGCCAGCAAGAGCAGGGCGCTTCGTTTTGGGACCTTCAGCGATCCTCTCCCGGTGCCCATTCCTTTCGTGGACGGGATCCGAGTGCTAGGAGTCCTTTTTGAGCAGAGCGGTGTGTCGTCCCGGACATTTGATGAAGTTGTTGCGCGCACGACGAGCGCGCTAAGGATGGCAGCGCAGTTCGGCCTCTCCATGGAGGCCAGGGTGAGCGTCATCAAGGGCCCCGCGTGGGCCTTTGCCCACTATGTGGCCCGCGTAGCAGTGATGCCGCGTCGTACGGCGGTTCGGCTCGCGTCCCTTGTGGGCGCCTTTATCTGGGACGGTGGTACGGCGCAGGTCGCTCGACGCCTTTGCCAGCTGCCGCCTTCTAGAGGAGGACTCGGGCTGCCCTGTGAAGCCACCATGGCGCGTGCGCTCAGCCCCAAGCTCGTAACCACGCTGGTGGAGGGCGACGCATACCTTGGGCGTTCGCTCATGTTGAAATATACCTGCTCTTAAAAGACACGGACTGAAAGATAGAGACACACACACATAGCGCTGGTTATATTTTGGTTTGGTATATTTCAATATGGCAAACCAACTCGCCCAACAAACCACTCTGCTAAAGTTCGCTCATGTTTTATTGGATGAGCACAGTGCGGCGCTTCTTCACCACTGAGCGCCATATAGGTCCACAGGCCGAGAGGCCTCTGCGCTTCTATAGAGCGGCTGCTGGTTTTAAGCAGTCTTTTTGTACTGACTTGCCAGGAGTCGACCTGACTGAGACGCCCGCGTCTCGGCTGAGCGAGATGATCGCGTGCGTGCGCCTTGGATGGATGGATGGATGGATGGATAGGAGCGCCCCCTTTGAAACGGGGTGGTGGCAATTGCCACCATGCTCAGCTTTTCTTTATTTATTATTTTTTTTTGTTTACTGTGTTGGCAATTCTCATTAAGATTCTCCATCAACTTTGCCTACGGTTTCCTACTATTCTAACCTTATGCCACATCTCTGCTTTTCAGCCACCAATCCTCCAATCGCTTTTTGCTGACTTCCACTGCAGATTTATTTACATGACCATTGTTATCTTTAAACCCTAGGGCCTCAGAAAGAGTGACTGTGCCTGCATCGACATCCGGATGGATACCATCACATTTGATTATGAGGTGTTCAATTGTTTCCACAGATCTACCACACACTGCACATGTGTCATCTTCTTCGTTAAATTTCTTTTTGTAGCTGCGCGTTCTAAGACACCCTGATCTAGCTTCAAAAAGTAGGGCACTGCCTCTTGAGTTATCATAGAAAAATTCTTTCCTGATCTGCCTTTTCCAGAATCGATATAGTTCTACACTATGTTTCTTTTCCATTGAATTCATCCAATTTTTAACTTCCGCGTTTTTAACCTGTCGTTTAATGCTCTTTCTTTCTCCGTCCTCATGACCGGCATACTTACTGGTTAGTTTTCTAGTTCTTTTCCGCCACTGTGAGTCAACGTTCTTTCTGTATAAATATTTAAATACCTTAGCTGCCCATCTGTTATCGTCCAATTTCCTCAGGCGTTCTTCATATAGTATTTTACTCTTAGCTTCCCGTGCCTCGAATGATGCCCAGCCCATATCCCCTTGTACTGCCTCGTTTGTGGTTTTGCCGTGGGCACCTAGTGCTAATCTTCCAACAGCTCTCTGATTTACGTCTAATCTCGACTGAACTTCTGCCCTTAAGCACAGAACCGCATTGCCGAAAGTAAGTCCCGGCACCATTACTCCTTTCCAAATACCTCTTAGTACTTCATATTTGTTGTACCCCCATAATGCCCTATGTTTCATTATCCCGGCGTCTCTTCGTCCTTTTGCCCTAAGAGCCTGTTCATGCTTTTCCGTGTATATCTGCCCTTCGTTTAGCCATATCCCGAGGTATTTGTATTCGGCCACTTTGGGTATTTCGTGGCCTTGTATTGAAAGCACCTGATCAGTTGTATCGTTAAAAATCATCACACCTGATTTAGTTGCGCTAAAACTGAATCCTAGAGCGTCTCCTTCGTCTCCACAGCAATTAACCAAAGTTTGTAAATCTTCCTGGCTATCTGCTAACAGTACAATATCGTCCGCATACATTAAACCCGGGAGTCGCTGCTCAACTACATTTCCGCCTAATCTGTACGATAGATTATAACCCAGATTACTTTCTTCTAGCCTTCTTTCCATATTTATCACGTAAAGCATGAACAGCAGCGGTGATAGAGGGCAACCTTGCCTTAATCCTTTGTGCACCCCTACAGTTGTGGTACTTTTTTTCCCTTCCCATGTAATTTCAACTTCATTATCTCGGTAGATTTCCTGTAGAAAATCAATTACCTCATCACCAATACCTAAAACTTTCAATATGCTCCACAGGAGTTCCCTGTTCACGTTATCGTATGCACCGCTTATGTCTAGAAAGGCTATAAACAGAGGTCTATTTTCCGCCTTAGCTATTTCTATGCATTGGGTAAGCACGAACAGGCTATCATCTAACCGCCTACCCCTTCTGAACCCATTCTGAAGTTCTCCGAGTATCCTATTCCCTTCTACCCATGACTGCATTTTTAATTTCACCGCCTGCATTGCCAGCCTGTACATAACAGATGTTATCGTAATCGGACGGAAGGATTTTATGTTCATCTTATCTCCTTTCCCTTTATAAATCAAATTCATTTTACTCTGTCTCCAGCTGTGCGGAATTTGCTGATTTGTTATGACTGCCTCCAATGCTTTTATCAGCGCGTCCTTGCTTCTTGGGCCAAGTTCATTAATCAGCTTAATTGGAATTTCGTCTATCCCTGCGGAAGTGGTTTTAGGGATATTCGCTTCCGCCTTTTCCCAGTTAAGACTAGTCAGTTCTAAGCTGTTCTCTTTTGTGCTGTCCTGTGTTGCCGCCTCACTTGGGGAGATTACCCTATTGGCGTCGCTAAAAGACGCAGCTATAAATGACGTAATGTAGTCCACAGCATCGTCTCCCTCCAAACATTTTCCCTCAGCATCTATAATCTGTTCCTGCTTTCTTTGATTTGTTTTTCCCAACCAGCTTATATGGTTCCAGAATTTTCTTGGCCCCCCTTTATTTGCCTCGCGAACTTCAGCCAGCCATTTATCAGAGGACTGCTTTATTTTAGCCTGGACTAGGACCTGAACTTGCTGTTTCTTTTGTCGATAAGATTCCCATTTTTTTCCTATTTCCTCTACAGATAACTGCGCCCTCTTTGCTTCTCTGTGTTCCCTTGAAGCCACCCGTCGTTGTTCGATGGCCTCCTTAATTTCCATATTCCACCAGCTTCGTGGCTTCCTCTTTCCTCTCCAGCGGTTAACTCCTTTCACTTGTTTCATTTTTGTAGCGATGAGCAGTTCCAACTGATTATAATCCCAATTTTCCATGTGGCGTTTCTCAATTATTTCTTCTATATCGGCTGATATTAGCGCTATTTGTTCATCATTTAATTTTGCGTTGTCTTTTGGACTTCGTTGCATTTCTCTTTTGACTAGGGCTCCCAACTGTAGACTAATACGTTTATGATCACTTCCTAGGCTGTCCTTCCCCTCTTCGTCTATTTCCATTATTGCGAGCTTGCTATAGATGCCCTGCGACATTAGACAGTAGTCAATGGTTGTTTGCCTGTTACGGGATTCCCACGTGATTTGACCCTCACATTTAGTTTCTCTATTGACAATAACTAAGTTGTGCCGCTCACACAAGTCTAGCATTAACTTCCCGTTACAATCTGTGTATCCATCCAGATCCTCGATGTGGCCGTTCATGTCTCCAAGCAAAATAATATCGACACCGTCTCCAATCTGCTTTATATCGTCATTGAGGCACTTAACTAGATCCTTGTTTTCTTGCCTGCATTTGTCCCCGGTCCCTAAATAAACTACCCCTAGCCATGTCCTTTTGCCAGCAATTGTACCTGATACCCAGACATGTTCTTTGCAAGTTGATTTTATTCTTTGCCAATTTGTTCCTTGATGTATCAGCATACCTACTCCTCCTCCCTTCTTCTCCGTTGTTGTTCTGTTGCACCCTTCCCAGACATAGCCATCGATGAAAGGTGGATCTTCTAGATCCCTCAGATGTGTCTCGCATAGAGCGTACACACCTACTGCTTCGTCCTTTAACTGCTGTTCTATTTCTAGCCATTTCGCTCTCTTTCTACCCCCTTGCATGTTTATGTAACTGATCCTGGCGTTAAATTTCTTTTTCGTAGTTTTCTTTCTGGGCCTCCTAGTGGCCATTTTGTTGGGATCAGCCGCCATTGTTACATTTACATCGCTTCTACCTACACCTACGCCCTGAGCCACCGTGGACCCCCTAAAAAAGCTACCGCTCGGCCTCCCAGGCGCCTGCCTATCTCTTCTCCTACCCTTCCACTGAAATGGATGCCATCTCGTCCAAAGTCTCTGCCCGAACCTGCCCTGTGCACTTCCTTGTTTATTTCTACCACCTCAAAGCTTTTCTCGAGGCCTAACTGTCTTATCTCGCGATTAAGATTCACAACGTCTTTAGCAACCTCTGCATTCCTTCCTTGTACCTCAGGCACTGTACACACCACGATCTGCGCTTGCTGTGCTATCGCCCTTATACCGTCAACTCCCTCAGCTAATGTTTTCCCTACTTGTGCGGCGTTACCATTCAGGACATCATTTAGCCCCGCCGCTACCACTACCAAGTTACGCCTTGCAGCCTTCTCGGAAAGTTCACTTTTAGTCGCTGTCAGGACATCGTCCATTGTCTTTCCTGGAAACACCCCGACTGCTACCCGCCTATCACCCTTCACCCGGTCCAGAATAGCTCTTTTGCAGCGCCCCATGTTTGAGTCACCAGCGATAAGCACTAGGGTACTCTGCCACTCCCTCCTAACTTCCGGATCTCGCTGCCTCTTATCAGCGACTGTGCCCTCATTTCCTGGAAGTAGCCCGGACCCCTTCTCAGTACCGCCTCTCGAATTCCCAGCTGCCACCTGTGCATAGCTGTTCCTGCCTGAACATGTCTGACCTACTGGCCCCTCGCTGTCCATGCCAGTGCAAGCCCCATCCACGTGGCTGGCGCTGGAATGCCCGCCATTGTGGCTTCCAATGGCGGTGTCAGCCGTTTTTGACTCGATCTGAGATAGCTGTACTTGAAGCTTACGCTTCTCTGCCCTCTCTATCTGTAACTCTGTTTCTAGAGCATTCATCCTTAGCACTAGTTCGCTGTTCGCCTGTTCAGCCCTGTCCAGGCGTGCACCTAATACGCAGAATTTGCACATAAAATCTGCGCCTTCGGCCTCCTCCACTGAATCGAACCGCGTTTCTTTTAAATTCATCGATTCCTCACACACCATACATCTAACCTTCAGTAACTTAACCATCGTAGCAACACTCGATTATTGCTTGCACCAAATGCCCAGATATCTACACGCTCAAGACGAAAACACTTGAAAACACGTGCAAAATCAAATAAAAGTCTGGCTACCGCAAATGCCGATCAATCACTTGGAAAAAAATAGCTATCTCTCTAAAAGTTAACGCACAAAAAAAAAAACACTGAGACAACTGTCGGCCAAATAGTCCCGGCCGAAATTAGGTCACTGACCTAAATTCTATTCCTTAACCTGCACTTCCCCTAACAGCCTAAAAAACTAAACGCACTTTTAAAACTATTAAAGGAAAGTACTCATCTATTTTACGCAGACGCTCTCGCAGTCTGTCCGGTCCCGGTCTCCACGCGTGATCCGAAGAGCACCAAAAACGCACGTCCGCACAGCACGGCTGTCAACTGTCAACTCTCGATTGACGCCGACGACCAGCGGCGCACCGCGGTACGCACTGGCGCACGTGGTGCACAAGTCGTCTCCGTCCGCAGGTCCGCGACTTTGAGCGGAGGAGGAGATGGAGAGTCCTCCCCACGCGCGAACGCCTCTTATCATGGGGTCTTGTGCCCAACGCCCAGTGCGCGCAATGTGGAGCGCGAGAGACAGCGCGACACATTTTCTGTGAGTGCCGTGTTGCCCGGATAATGTGGTGGCAGGTGTATCGGATGTTTTCAGTTCGTGCTGGGCCAGGCATCCGGCAACCACGGGATTATTTTGGCAAACTGGTGTTTATGTCCGCTATGTTTGTTTTGTGGCGTCGCCGCTGTCTGGCCGAAGCACGGCGTCAACCGGCGACGGCTATGTACCCCGCATTGCAGAGCCTGCATCTCCTCATCTGGCAATACCTGTCTGAAAGGCTTGCAGCGGATGGGGAGACGCGGTTTCTGCGACGGTGGCACACACGTGTCTTTGTTGTGCACGAAGGTCGGCTGGTTATGCCGGCGCTGCGGTATTAGCTGGGCCGACCCCCCCTCTCTTTACCGACTACGCTGGTTTCTTCGAGGATGGTGGTGTATAATTTTGAAAGGGCCAATCACCCTGAGAAAGATCCTTGCCCCCCCCCCCCGTGCGTCGTTGGCCACGGGAGGCTGATTCTTTTTTGTCCAGTGTTCGTTCTGTGCACTAAAAAGCTGTAATTTGTGATATGTATGGTGTGTTAAAATAAGGCCATGGTGCTTGTGGGTGGCCACCCACTTTGTAAACATTTGTTTTGCCCTCAGTCATGAGTGTGTTTCCAATGTTTTGTTTGTTTGCACTGTTGAATAAACTTCCCTTTTATTCTTGTTTTGTTACTGCTGTATTTGAAGCCAGTTTTGCGACGGCCGCGAATTTTATCTTTCAAATCATCTTCAGAACCGAAACCCATGCCACGTTGGCTGCAGATTAAAAAAATATAGTAATGGTGCATTACTGGCGCCCTGACAGAGTGGTCATTTTAGTGGCGCTTTAAGGTGGAAACCGAAGGAGGGTGGTAGCTTGGAAAGCAAAAGGCACATAACTGGAGCCCCTAAAACATTGGACACCTCAGTCGTGCTTTAAGCTACGTGGCGGCCCGTCCCCTTGGGGCAGTGGAAACTTTCAAATGACCTTTATAACCAAAGCCTTGCCACATTGGCTACCGATAAAAAAAAGAAAGGAAAGGTGCATAACTGGCCCCTTGGGGCAGTGGGCAGCTTACTCGCGGGTTAGGCTACGAAACAGATGAAGAGTGGGAGCTTCTAAAGCAAAAGAATGGTGCATAACTGGACCCCTGGGACAGTGGACACCTTTGTCGCGCTTTAAGCTACGTAGCGTAGCGGTAGTCACAAGTGTACCCTGCATGCGTTGGCATTGACAACGTTGTGGCAGAAACGCTGCAACGAAGCCATAGGCCATCGGCGTACATTGGGTTCAATGGCGGTGACAACGCTTTGGACCGCGATCATTTCAAGGCGGAAGCCTTCAATGCTTCATCATTGTAAGCAGGACTTGTCGACAGAAATGTCACGCTTTTCAATTGGTCGAAATGGTCGTGACGTCACAGAGCGCGAATTTCAAACGGGGCTAATTGAACTTCGGCTAGTACCCATGCAACCAATTAAGGGATGATATACTGATGATCCAAGTAAGTGTGACTCAGTTTAGTTTATTATTTAATTAAACAACTAGCCTAATTAACCTCTACAGTCAGACCAGATAAATAAATAAAACCGATTTGGAAATTGGTCGAGTTGAGGAATCGAACCGGGGTCCTCGGTGAGCGAGACGAGCGCGCTAACCACTCCACCATGACAGCTCGATGGTTTGAAGTGAACAAAGGCGCGTCCAGTGAATACGATTTCTTCGTTCGCTCCCATCTTTCTCCCTTCCATTACGGCGAGCTTCATGTGTCGATCGAGACATGCGAGACAGATTTCGTTTCCTCAAAAACCAATTTACCGACGAGCAATGCGCACAGCCCACCAGGTAAATTGATAAATTGGTTTTTGAGGAAAGGAAATGGCGCAGTATCTGTCTCTCATATCTAGGCGTACACCTGACCCGAGCCGTAAGAGAAGTTAGGAAGGTAGGAGTGAAAGAAGAAAGAGGGAAAGAGGTGTCGAAGTGGAGCTCTCCGGTAAAATATCGACCACCTGGCGATCTTTAACGTGCACTGACATCGCACAGCACACGGGCGCCTCTGGCTTTTCGCCTCCATCGAAACGCGGCCGCCGCGGTCAGGTTCGAACCCGGGTACTCCGCGCCGGTAGACGAGCGCCTTACTACTGAGCCACCCGCAGCGGTCAAGTGCTTTCGTCACTTCATCTCACCCCGCTGCTCTTTGTTTGCGCATGCGCTGGGTTTCATTAGAGACGGAGGCCGCGTCGTCTGCTTACTACGCGCCCCGGCCAGCGGAGCCCTAAAGCGATTTGCGATGCTCTGCAAGTTAGGCTTAGCTTAGTTTATTAAGTTTATTATTACCCTTTAATGCCTCATAATGTCGTTAGCAGCCGTGTCGGGAGATGTGTAGGGAGATGTATTCGCGTTTCGGCGTCAGTACTTAAAAAAAACTGTCGAGGCTGAGAATCCAACCAGGGCCTTAGGCATTTGAAGTCATTAACTACTCATTTGCAATTTGAACTAGTCATTAAGCACTCATGACTAGTTAGTCATGATTGGTTAATGAGTAACTAGTGATGGCTATCAAGTCATGACTGGTAGTCATTAGTTAGTCATTAATCACCCATGACTATTTAGTCATGATTGGTTAGTCTTGACTAGTTATTCACTAACCAATATGACTAGTCATGACTGGTGAGTCATTAGGCATGGTTAGTCATGACAAATTATGACCAATGACTTATTAGTCATGACCGGTTAATCATTAAGCAGTCATGACTAGTTAGTCATTAACTAGTCATGACTAGTTATGACTGGTTAATGACTGGTTTACTTATGGCTAGTCATGACTGGATTGCAGTGGCTGGGTAGTCATGACTAGCTAGTCATTAAACAGACATGACTAGTTCGTCATTAAGCAATGATGACTAATTGGTCATCAACTAATTAGTTAGGACTAGGTAGTCATAAACCAGTCATCGTTTAACTAGTCATGACTAGTTTGTCATTAACCAATCATGAATAATTAGTCAATAACCAATCATGAATAGCATGTCATGAGTCATGACTAATAAGTTGTCACCCAATTAGTCATGAGTGGTTAGTCATGACTAGTCATGACTGGTTAGTCATTACTCATGGTTTGTCAGGACTGGTGAGTCATTAAGCTGTCATGACTAGTTAGTCATTAACCAGTCAAGACTAGTTATGACTGCTGAATGACTAGTTACTCGTGACTAGTCATTACTGGTTTGTCATGACTAGCTAGTCACTAACAAGACATGACTAGTTCGTCATGAACCAATCATAGCTAGTTAGTCATCAACTAATTAGTCGCGACTATCTAGTCATTCACCAGTCATAAGTAGTCATCAGTGGCTAATGACTAACCAGTCATGACTCCTTAATGACTAACCAGTCATGACTTACCATAACTAATGACTAACCAGTCGTGACTAGTCATGACTAACCACTCATGACTAATTTGGTCACAGCTAAATAGTCATGACTCATGACATACTACTCATGATTGGTTATTGACTAAGTGGTCATGATTGGTTAGTGACAAATTAGTCATGACTAGTTAAACGATGACTGGTTAATGACTAGCTAGTCATGACAACCCAGAAACGACAATCCAGTCATGGCTAGTCATGAGTAACCAGTCATAACTATTCATGTCTGGTTAATTATTAACTAGTCATTACTGCTTAATGAATAACTGCTCATGACTAATCAGTCATTGGTCATAATCTGTCATGACTAACAATGCCAAATGACTTACCTGTCATGACTAGTCATTAATGGTTAATATCATGTTGTTTTCATGTCCACATTTTCCTTTCTTTTCCTTCACCGTATGCTGAGGTGCTGTGTGTATTGAGAGGCTGACACTCGTCAGGCATCTGTGCCATTTTGTCAGCGTCTTAGACAGACCTGTACATTTGTATCACGTCTGCCTGAAATAAATAAACTTCAATTACTTCAATGAATAACTGGTCATGACTAACCACTCATACCTAAATAGTCATGGCTGATTAATGACTAACTAATGACTATCCAGTCATGACTGGTTAGTCATCACTAGTTAGTCATTAACCAATCATGGCTAACTAGTCATGAGTGCTTAATGACTAGTTCAAATGCCAAATGAGTAGTTAATAATTTCATATGCCAAAGGCCCTGGTTGGATTCTCAGCATCGACACGTTTTTTTTTAGGTAGTGACGCCGAAACGGGGACACATCTCCCGACACGGCTGCTAACGACATTATGATGCATTAAAGGCTAATAATAAACTTAATAAACTAAGCTAAGCCTAACTTGCAGAGCATCGCAAACCGCTTTAGGGCCGCGGTGGCCGCCGCACGTAGTACGCAGACCAAGCGCGCCTCCGTTACTAATAGATACCCAGCGCATGCGCACAGAGCAGTGGAGGTGAGATGAAGTGACGAAAGCACATGACCACCACCGCGGGTGGCTCAGTGGTAAGGCGCCCGTCTACCGAGCCGGAGTACCCGGGTTCGAACCCAACCGCTGCGGCCGCGTATCGATGAAGGCGAAACGCAAGAGGCACCGGTGTGCTGTGCGATGTCAGTGAACGTTAAAGATCCCAGGTGGTAGAAATTATTCAATAGCCCTGCACTATGGCACCCCTTTCTCGCTTTCTCCTTTCACTTCTACTTTCCTCCCTTCTCTTACGGCGCGGTCCAGGTGTCCACCGAGATATGTGAGACAGATACTGCGCCATTTCCTTTCCTCAAAAACCAATTTAAGAATTTACCTCTCCCGCCAGGGTGTTTCGCGAGGACGCCGCCTGGGGATAAGCGCATCCGCATTCACGTCTTGCAACAGGTGGATTGACTGATATTGTTGCGCTTTTTTTTTGGGGGGGGGGTTTAACGTCCCAAAGCGACTAAGGCTATGAGAGACGCCGTAGTGAAAGGCTCCGGAAATTTCGACCACCTGGGCTTCTTTAACGTGCACTGACATCGCACAGTACACGGACCTCTAGAATTTCTCCTCCAAAGAAATTCTAGCCGCCGCGGCCGGGATCGAACCCGCGTCTTTTGGGTCAGCAGCCGAGCACCATGGCCACTGAGCCACCGCGGCGGCTGTTGCGCTTCTTTAGCAAGTTCAAGTTTGTTTTAGCGAAACAGGGAACTAGAGATAAACACTTCTGCATAAGATCACTCACATTGCAGTTTTCCGTAATGAAAACTGAGCGATGTAAAGATGGAGACGGAAGATTCTTGAAGCTAATTACTTTTACAGGGTGCTGCGTTGGGGCACCTTCAGGAGTGGCTTCGAAGCTGCTTGGGCGTTCAGATCCAAAGTTCATCAACTGTTAATAACGCTTTCTTTCTTGTTTTGTTACTGCTGTATTTGAAGCCAGTTTTGCTACGGCCGCGAATTTTAACTTTCAAATGATCTTCAGAACCGAAACCCATTCCACGTTGGCTGCAGATTAAAAAAATATGGTGCATTACTGGCGCCCTGACAGAGTGGTCATTTAGTGGCGCTTTAAGGTGGAAACCGAAGGAGAGTGGTAGCTTGGAAAGCAAAGGCACATAACTGGCCCCCTGAGCATTGGACACCTCAGTCGTGCTTTAAGCTACTTGGCGGTCCGTCCCCTTGGGGCAGTGGAAACTTTCAAATCACCTTTATAACCAAAGCCTTGCCACATTTCCTACCGATAAAAAAAGAAAGGAAACGTGCATAACTGGCCCCTTGGGGCAGTGGGCAGCTTACTCGCGGGTTAGGCTACGAAACAGATGAAGAGTGGGAGCTTCTAAAGCAAACGAATGGTGCATAACTGGACCCCTGGGACAGTGGACACCTTTTTCGCGCTTTAAGCTACGTAGCGTAGCGGTAGTCACAAATGTGCGCTGCATGCGTTGGCATTACACATCGTTGTGGCAGAAACGCTGCAATGAAGCCGTAGGCCATCGACGTACATTGTGTTCATTGGCGGTGACAACGCTTTGGACCGCGGTCATTTCAAGGCGGAAGCCTTTAATGCTCCATCATTGTAAGCAGGAGTGCTCGACAGAAATGTCACGCTTTTCAATTAGTCAAAATGGTCGTGACGTCACAGTGCGCGCATTTCAAACGGGGCTAATTGTACTTCGGCTAGTAACCATGCAACCTATTAAAGGGATGATATACTGATGCTCCAAGCATGTTCGGCTGAATTTAGTTAATTAGTTAATTAACCAACTGGCCTAATTAAACTTTCTAGTCAGACGAGATAAATAAATAAAACAGAGTAGGAAATTGTTCGAGTTGAGGAATCGAACCAGGGACTTCGGAGTGCGAGAAGAGCTAACTAACCAGTCCGACATGCCAGCTCGATGGTTTGAATTGAACAAAGGCACGTCCAGTGAATACGGTTTCTTTGTTCGCTCCCATCTTTCTCCCTTCCATTACGGCGAGTTTCAGGTGTCGATAGAGACATGCGACAGATTTCGTTTCCTCAAAAACCAATTTACCGACGAGCGAGGCGCACAGCCGACCGGGTAAATTGATACATTGGTTTTTGAGGAAAGGAAATGGCGCAGTATCTCTGTCTCATATCTCGGCGGTCACCTGAACCGCGCCGTAAGAGAAGGGAGTAAGGTAGGAGTGGAAGAAGAAAGAGGGAAAGAGCTGTCGTAGTGGATGTCTCCGGTAAAATTTCGACCACCTGGCGGTCTTTAACGTGCACTGACATCGCACAGCACACGGGCGCCTCTGGCTTTACGCCTCCATCGAAACGCGGCCGCCGCGGTCGGGTTCGGACCCGGGTACTCCGGCTCGGTAGACGAGCGTCTTACCACCGAGCCATCCGCAGCGGTCAAGTGCTTTCGTCACTTCATCTCACCCCGCTGCTCTGTGCGCATGCGCTGGGTTTCATTAGGGACGGAGGCGCGCGTCGTCTCCTTACTACGTGCCCCGGCCAGCGGAGCTCTCAAACGGTTTGCGATGCTGAGCAAGTTAGGCTTAGCTTAGTTTATTAAGTTTATTATCACCCTTTAATGCCTCATAATGTCGTTAGCAGCCGTGTCGGGAGATGTGTAGGGAGATGTGTTCGCGTTTCGGCGCCAGTACTTAAAAAAACTGTCGAGGCTGAGAATCCAACCAGGGCATTAGGCATTTGAAGTCATTAACTACTCATTTGGAATTTGAACTAGTGATTAAGCACTCATGACTAGTTAGTCATGATTGGTTTATGACTAACTAGTGATGGCTATGAAGTAATGACTGGTAGTCATTAGTTAGTCATTAATCACCCATGACTATTTAGTCATGATTGGTTAGTCTTGACTAGTTATTCAATAACCAATATGACTAGTCAAGACTGGTGAGTCATTAGTCATGGTCATTCATGACAAATTATGACCAATGACTAATTAGTCATGACCGGTTAATCATTAACCAGTCATAACTAGTCATGACTAGTTAATGACTGGTTTACTTATGGCTAATCATGACTGGTTTGCTGTGGCTGTGTAGTCATGACTAGCTAGTCATTAAACAGACTTGACTAGTTCGTCATTAAGCAATGATGACTAATTGGTCATCAACTAATTAGTTAGGACTAGCTAGTCATAAACCAGTCATCGTTTAACTAGTCATGACTAGTTTGTCATTAACCAATCATGAATAATTAATTAATAACCAATCATGACTAGTATGTCATGAGTCATGACTAATAAGGTCTTAATTATGACTTAATTATGACTAGTCATGACTGGATTGTCGTGGCTGGGTCGTCATGACTAGCTAGTCATTAACCAGTCATCGTTTAACTAGTCATGACTAGTTTGTCATTAACCAATCATGACCACTTAGTCAATAACCAATCATGACTAGTATGTCATGCGTCATGACTATATAGCATTGACCCAATTAGTCATGAGTGGTTAGTCATGACTAGTCATGACTGGTTAATCATTACTCATGGTTTGTCAGGACTGGCGAGTCATTAAGCAGTCATGACTGGTTAGTCATTAACCAGTCAAGACTAGTTATGACTGCTGAATAACTAGTTACTCATGACTAGTCATTACTGGTTTGTCATGACTAGCTAGTCACCAACAAGACATGACTAGTTCGTCATGAACAAATCATAGCTAGCTAGTCATCAACTAATTGGTCACGACTATCTAGTCATTCACCAGTCATAAATAGTCATCACTAGCTAATGACTAACCCGTCATGACTGCTTAATGACTAACCAACCATGACTTACCATAAGTAATAACTAACCAGTCATGACTAGTCATGACTAACCACTCATGACTAATTGGGTCAATGCTATATAGTCATGACGCATGACATACTAGTCATGATTGGTTATTGACTAAGTGGTCATGATTAGTTAATGACAAACTAGTCATGACTAGTTAAACCATGACTGGTTAATGACTAGCTAGTCATGACGACCCAGCCACGACAATCCAGTCATGACTAGTCATAATTAAGCAGTAATTAACCAGTCATAACTATTCATGACTGGTTAATTATTAACTAGTCAAGACTGCTTAATGAATAACCGGTCATGACTAATCAGTCATTGGTCATATTCTGTCATGATTAACCATGCTTAATGACTCACCTGTCATGACTGATCATTAATGGTTAATGTCATGTCGTTTTCATGTCCACATTTTCCTTTCTTTTCCTTCACCATATGCTGAGGTGCTGTGTGTATTAAGAGGCTGACACTCGTCAGGCATCTGTGCCTTTTTGTCGGCCTCTTAGACAGACCTGTACATTTGTACCACGTCTGCCTGAAATAAACTTCAATTACTTCAATGAATAAGTGGTCATGACTAACCAATCATGCCTAAATAGTCATGGCTGATTAATGACTAACTAATGACTATCCAGTCATGACTGGTTAGTCATCACTAGTTAGTCATTAACCAATCATGGCTAACTAGTCATGAGTGCTTAATGACTAGATCAAATGCCAAATGAGTAGTTAATAATTTCATATGCCAAGGGCCCTGGTTGGATTCTCAGCGTCGACACATTTTTTTAGGTAGTGACGCCGAACCGGGGACACATCTCCCTACACATCTCCCGACACGGCTGCTAACGACATTATGGTGCATTAAAGGCTAATAATAAACTTAATAAACTAAGCTAAGCCTAACTTGCAGAGCATCGCAAACCTGTTTAGGGCCGCGGTGGCCGCCGCACGTAGTACGCAGACGAAGCGCGCCTCCGTTACTAATAGATACCCAGCGCAAGCGCACAGAGCATTGGAGGTGAGACGAAGTGACGAAAGCACATGACCACCAGCGCATTTGGCTCAGTGGTAAGGCGCCCGTCTACCGAGCCGGAGTACCCGGGTTCGAACCCGACCGCTGCGGCCGCGTATCGATGAAGGCGAAACGCAAGAGGCACCCGTGTGCTGTGCGATGTCAGTGAATGTTAAAGATCCCAGGTGGTCGAAATTATTCAATAGCCCTCCACTATGGCACCCCTTTCTCGCTTTCTTCTTTCACTTCTACTTTCCTCCCTTCTCTTACGGCGCGGTCCAGGTGTCCACCGAGATATGTGAGACAGATACTGCGCAATTTCCTTTCCTCAAAGATCAATTTACTAATTTACCTCTCCCGCCAGGGTGTTTCGCGAGGACGCCGCCTGGGGATAAGCGCATGCGCATTCATGTCTTGCAACAGGAGGATTGACTGAAATTGTTGCGCTTCTTTAGCAAGTTCCAGTTTGTTTTAGTGAAACTGGGAACTAGAAATAAACACTTCTGCATATGATCACTCACACTGCAGTTTTCGGTAATGAGAATTGAGCGATGTAATGTTGGAGACGGAAGATTCTTGAAGCTAATTACTTTTACAGGCTGCCTTAATGGGCGCACGTTCAGGAGTGGCTTCGAAGCCGCTTGGGCGTTCAGATCCAAGGTTCATCAACTGTTAATAACGCTTTCTTTCTTGTTTTGTTACTGCTGTATTTGAAGCCAGTTTTGCGACGGCCGCGAATTTTATCTTTCAAATGATCTTCAGAACCGAAACCCATGCCACGTTGGCTGCAGATTAAAAAAATATAGTAATGATGCATTACTGGCGCCCTGACAGAGTGGTCATTTTAGTGGCGCTTTAAGCTGGAAACCGAAGGATAGTGGTAGCTTGGAAAGCAAAGGCACATTACTGGCCCCCTGAAACATCGGACACCTCAGTCGTGCTTTAAGCTACGTGGCAGTCTGTCCCCTTGGGGCAGTGGAAACTTTCAAATGACCTTTATAAGCAAAGCCTAGCCACGTTGGCTACCGATAAAAAAAGAAAGGAAAGGTGCATAACTGGCCCCTTCGGGCAGTCGGCAGCTTACTCGCTGGTTAGGCTACGAAACAGATGAAGAGTGGGAACTTCTAAAGCAAAAGAATGGTGCATAACTGGACCCCTGGGACAGTGGACACCTTTGTCGCGCTTTAAGCTACGTAGCGTAGCGGTAGTCACAAATGTGCGCTGCATGCGTTGGCATTACACATCGTTCTGGCAGAAACGCTGCAATGAAGCCGTAGGCCATCGGCGTACATTGTGTTCATTGGCGGTGACAACTCTTTGGACTGCGATCATTTCATGGCGGAAGCCTTTAATGCTTCATCATTGTAAGCAGGTGTGTTCGACAGAAATGTCACGCTTTTGAATTGGTCGAAATGGTCGTGACGTCACAGTGCGCGTATTTCAAACGGGGCTAATTGTAATTCGGCTAGTAACCGTGCAACCAATTAAAGGGATGATATACTGATGCTCCAAGCAAGTGCGCCTGAATTTAGTTAATTAGTTAATTAACCAACTAGCCTAATTAACCTTTCTAGTCAGACCAGATAAATAAATAAATCCGAGTAGGAAATTGGTCGAGTTGAGGAATCGAACCAGGGACTTCGGAGTGCGAGACGAGCTCACTAACCACGGCGAAATGCCAGCTCGATGGTTTGAAATGAACAAAGGCACGTCCAGTGAACACGATTTCTTCGTTCGCTCCCATGTTTCTCCCTTCCATTACGGCGAGCTTCAGGTGTCGATCGAGACATGCGAGACAGATTTCGTTTCCTCAAAAACCAACTTACCGACGAGCGAGGCGCACAGCCCACCAGGTAAATTGATAAATTGTTTTTTGAGGAAAGGAAATGGCGCAGTATCTGTCTCTCATATCTCGGCGTACACCTGACCCGAGCAGTAAGAGAAGTTAGCAAGGTAGGAGTGAAAGAAGAAAGAGGGAAAGAGGTGTCGTAGTGGAGCTCTCCGGAAAAATTTCGACCACCTGGCGATCTTTAACGTGCACTGACATCGCACAGCACACGGGCGCCTCTGGCTTTTCGCCTCTATCGAAACGCAGCCGCCGCGGTCGGGTTCGAAACCGGGTACTCCGGCTCGGTAGACGAGCGCCTTACCACTGAGCCACCCGCAGCGGTCAAGTGCTTTCGTCACTTCATCTCGCCCCGCTGCTCTGTGCGCATGCGCTGGGTTTCATTAGAGACGGAGGCGCGCGTCGTCTGCTTACTACGTGCCCCGGCCAGCGGAGCCCTAAAGCGGTTAGCGATGCTGTGCAAGTTAGGCTTAGCGTAGTTTATTAAGTTTATTATTACCCTTTAATGCCTCATAATGTCGTTAGCAGCCGTGTCGGCAGCCGTGTCGGGAGATGACTAGGGAGATGTGTTCGCGTTACGGCGTCAGTACTTAAAAAAAACTGTCGAGGCTGAGAATTCAACCAGGGCCTTAGGCATTTGAAGTCATTAACTACTCATTTGGAATTTGAACTAGTCATTAAGCACTCATGACTAGTTAGTCATGATTGGTTAATGACTAACTAGTGATGGCTATCAAGTCATGACTGGTAGTCATTAGTTAGTCATTAATCACCCATGACTAATCATGATTGGTTAGTCTTGGCTAGTTATTCACTAACCAATATGACTAGTCATGACTGGTGAGTCATTAGGCATGGTTAGTCATGACAAATTATGACCAATGACTTATTAGTCATGACCGGTTAATCATTAGGCAGTCATGACCGGTTAATCATTAAGCAGTCATGACTAGTTAGTCATTAACTAGTCATGACTAGTTATGACTGGTTAATGACTGGTTTACTTATGGCTAGTCATGACTGGTTTGCAGTGGCTGGGTAGTCATGACTAGCTAGTCATTAAACAGACATGACTAGTTAGTCATTAAGCAATGATGACTAATTGGTCATCAACTAATTAGTTAAGACTAGCTAGTCATAAACCAGTCATCGTTTAACTAGTCATGACTAGTTTGTCATTAACCAATCATGAATAATTAGTCAATAACCAATCATCACTAGTATGTCATGAGTCATTACTAATAAGTTGTCACCCAATTAGTCATGAGTGGTTAGTCATGACTAGTCATGACTGGTTTGTCATTACTCATGGTTTGTCTGGACTGGCGAGTCATTAAGCAGCCATGACTGGTTAGTCATTAACCAGTCAAGACTAGTTATGACTGCTGAATGACTAGTTACTCATGACTAGTCATGACTGGTTTGTCATGACTAGCTAGTCACTAACAAGACATGACTAGTTCGTTATGAACCAATCATAGCTAGTTAGTCATCAACTAATTAGTCACGACTATCCACTCATTCACCAGCCATAAGTAGTCATCACTGGCTAAGGACTGACCCGTCATGACTGCTTAATGACTAACCAGTCATGACTTACCATAAGTAATGACTAACCAATCATGACTAGTCATGACTAACAACTCATGACTAATTGGGTCACAGCTAAATCGTCATGACTCATGACACACTAGTCATGATTGGTTATTGACTAAGTGGTCACGATTGGTTAATGACAAACTAGTCATGACTAGTTAAACGATGACTGGTTAATGACTAGCTAGTCATGACAACCCAGCCACGACAATCCAGTCATGACTAGTCATGAGTAACCAGTCATTAACCAGTCATAACTATTCATGACTGGTTAATTATTAACTAGTCAAGACTGCTTAATGAATAACCGGTCATAATTAATCAGTCATTGGTCATAATCTGTCATGACTAAACATGCCTAATGACTCACCTGTCATGACTGATCATTAATTGTTAATGTCATGTCGTTTTCATGTCCACATTTTAATTTCTTTTCCTTCGCCGTATGCTGAGGTGCTGTGTGTATTGAGAGGCTGACACTCGTCAGGCATCTGTGTCTTTTTGTCGGCCTCTTAGACAGACCTGTACATTTGTATCACGTCTGGCTGAAATAAATAAACTTCAATTACTTCAATGAATAACTGCTCATGACTAACCAATCATGCCTAAATAGTCATGGCTGATTAATGACTAACTAATGAGTATCCAGTCATGACTGGTTAGTCATCACTAGTTAGTCCTTAACCAATCATGGCTAACTAGTCATAGTGTTTAATGACTAGTTCAAATGCCAAATGAGTAGTTAATAATTTCATATGCCAAAGGCCCTGGTTGGACTCTCAGCATCGACAGAGTTTTTTTTAGGTAGTGACGCCGAAACGCAGACACATCTCCCTACACATCTCCCGACTCGGCTGCTAACGACATTATGATGCATTAAAGGCTAATAATAAACTTAATAAACTAAGCTAAGCCTAACTTGCAGAGCATCGCAAACGGCTTTAGGGCCGCGGTGGCCGCCGCACGTAGTACGCAGAAGAAGCGCGCCTCCGTCCCTAATAGAAACCCAGCGCATGCGCACAGAGCAGTGGAGGTGAGATGAAGTGACGAAAGCACATGACCACCACCGCGGGTGGCTCATTGGTAAGGCGCCCGTCTACCGAGCCGGAGTACCCGGGTTCGAACCCGACCGCTGCGGCCGCGTATCGATGAAGGCGAAACGCAAGAGGCACCCGTGTGCTTTGCGATGTCAGTGAACGTTAAAGATCCCAGGTGGTCGAAATTATTGAATAGCCCTCCACTACGGCACCCCTTTCTCGCTTTCTCCTTTCAGATCTACTTTCCTCCCTTCTCTTACGGCGCGGTCCAGGTGTCCACCGAGATATGTGAGACAGATACTGCGCCATTTCCTTTCCTCAAAAACCAATTTACCAATTTACCTCTCCCGCCAGGGACGCCGCGAGGACGCCGCCTGGGGATAAGCGCATGCGCATTCATGTCTTGCAACAGGCGAATTGACTGATATTGTTGCGCTTCTTTAGCAAGTTCAAGTTTGTTTTAGCGAAACAGGGAACTAGAAATAAACACTTCTGCATAAGATCACTCACACAGCAGTTTTCCGTAATGAGAACTGAGCGATGTAAAGATGGAGACGGAAGATTCTTGAAGCTAATTACTTTTACAGGGTGCTGCGTTGGGGCACCTTCAGGTGTGCCTTCGAAGCTGCTTGGGCGTTCAGATCCAAAGTTCATCAACTGTTAATAACGCTTTCTTTCTTGTTTTGTTACTGCTGTATTTGAAGCCAGTTTTGCGACGGCCGCGAATTTTATCTTTCAAATGATCTTGGCTGCAGATTAAAAAAATATAGTAATGATGCATTACTGGCGCCCTGACAGAGAGAGAGAGAGAGAGAAAAAACTTTATTACAACAGGAATTCGGGGCACGCCCCAGGGTCGCCGCACGACCCCACTACACTCAAGTGTTTATGTTCCTGAGGTCTATAACACTGGCAGCCCGGCCGGTGGCGATGGTCTGCACGGCCCGGTCCTCCGAGTGCAGCAGGGTGTCCCAGTCCTCCCAGGTCTTCAGGTTCTCTAGGTCCCGCGGTGGAGGGTCCGCCGGGCAGAGGGAAAGGATGTGGAGGGAAGATGCGAAGGGTTCTGGGCATAGGGCGCATGCCGGAGTAGGGAAGGGGGGATGATAGTGGGCTAGGGTAAGGGGCGCGGGGAGAGTGTGTGTCTGTAATCTGCGCCAGAGTGTTGCGTGTCTGTTATCTAGGGAGGGGTGGGGCGGAGGGTAGAGCTGGCGTGAGGCTCTGTATACCTGGGTCAGCTCACTGAATGAGTGCATGCGCTCCTTCGTGAATCCCGCATCCGAGGCCACCTGAGCCCGGTTTAAAGAACCTCGGGCTAAAAGGTTGGCGGCCTCGTTTCCGGGATTCCCGGAGTGCGCAGGCATCCATATCAGCTCCACTTGGCGGGGCGGGGGTGCATCGGGCGAGTCCAGTATGCCAAAAGCAGGGACATGGATTCGGCCTCGAGCAAAATTTAGAATCGCAGTTTTTGAATCACTGAAAATGTACCGGACTTCCGTACGGGCGATTGCGAGTGCAATGGCGGCTTCCTCTGCAGCCTCTGGGGAGGTGTTGGAAGGGAGAGGTAGCGTGATGAGGGCAGATAAAGAGGAGTCCACCACGGCTGCTGTCGCTTCATCACCCGTGCAGGCAGCGTCCACCCATACGGCGTCCGGCTCGGAGCTGTACGCTCGATGGAGTGCCTTCGCACGGGCTCTGCGGCGCTGCTCATGGTGGGACGGGTGCATGTTCCTCGGGAGCGGCCTGATGAGGAGCTCCTGGTGAAGATATCGTGGGATGGCGAGGAGGGCTGGGTCATTGGCAGGTATTCTGATTCCGAGGGAGTCCAGGATATACCGACCTGTGGAGGTTTTTGTTAGCCGGATGTACTGGGCCTGTCGGTGGGCTTCCACCAGTTCCCCGATCGTGTTGCGGAGGCCCAAGCCTAGTAATCTGTCAGTGGGTGTGTTGAGAGGAAGATGAAGTGCTACTTTGAATGCCTTGCGAATCAAAGCATCCAAAGCGTTTATGTCATGTTTGGATAGTTGTAAGTATGGGGTGGTGTACAGCACACGGCTGAGGACAAAGGCATGAATGAGGCGACATAGGTCACGCTCCTTCATGCCTCTATGATGGACCGAAACCCTGCGAATGAGGTGCGATATCGCGCCTACAACCTGCTTGAGTTTCTTCAGAGTGGTGGTGTTTTTGCCATCGTTCTGGATGTGCAGGCCCAATACACGGAGGGTGCCAACCTCAGGCACCGGGTCACCATTCAGTTCAATGGCAATGGGGGAGCGGGGACAGCGGTGGTTCTTAGGACGGATGAGGAGCAGTTCGGACTTCTCTGGGGAGCAAGACAGTCCGATGGTCCGTGCGTAATTTTGGGTGACGGTGGCTGCTTCCTGTAAGGTGTTCTCTATGTCGCCGTCACTGCCGTGGGTGGTCCATAGTGTGATATCGTCGGCATAAAGAGTGTGCTTCAGATGGGGAATAGTTGCCAATTTTCGGGCGATGGGGATGAGGGTAATGTTAAAGAGAAAGGGGGAAAGGACGGACCCTTGAGGGGTGCCGATACTCTGAAGCGTGTAGGAGGGGGAAGACAAAGGTCCGAAGTGTATCTCAGCCGTGCGGTCAGTGAGAAATGCTTGAATGTAGGCATGTGTGCGCACACCCACATTCAATGGGGATAGGGCAGTCATGATCGCCTGATGTTCAATGCGATGAAAAGCTTTGGAAAGATCCAAAGCTAAGACTGCCTTGGTGTGACCTGGAAGAAGCGGGCCAAAAAGGTCGTGTGTGAGTTGCAGCATGGCGTCCTGTGCGGATAGATAGGGGCGGAATCCCACCATGCTATGCAGGTAAAGATTGTTGTCCGCCATGTGACTTGTGAGTCTCGCTAACACAACATGCTCGAGGAGCTTCCCGAGGCATGAGGTTAGCGAAATCGGGCGAAGGTTTTGAATGGTAAGTGGTTTGTTGGGTTTGGGTATGATTATGATCTTCGCGTGGCTCCACGACTGCGGGAGGCTACCCTCCCTCCAGCACTGGTTGAAGTATTTCGTAATCTGGGTGATCGATCGGTCGTCCAGATTACGGAGCATGGAGTTTGTGATTTGGTCTGCACCAGGTGCGGAGTTGGCGCGGAGAATCAGGAGGGCCGCTCTGACTTCCGTCTCCGTGATATCGGTGTCGAGTGTGGGATTTGCTTGTCCTGTGTAGTGGGGTAGAGGTGTGGGTGCACCTGGAGAGGTGTACATGGTTTGAAGTGTGTCTAGGAGGGTGTCGGGATCGTCAATGTGTTCGTGTGTGAGGCGTGTAACGTGGTGCTGGGTTGCTGATTTGGTGCGTGTGGGGTCAATGAGGTGTCGGAGGAGTTGCCGTGCGCGTTTGCTGGACGGGTTTCCTGCGATGCCATCACATATCTGTCCCCAGTTGGACCGGCAGAGCTCCTCAGAGTGTTGTTGAATTTGTGTCTGCAGCGCGGCCAGCCGCTTTTTAAGTGTCCTGTTAAGTTTGTTGCCTTTCCAGCGTTCCAGGAGGCTGTGATAAGCTTCCCAGAGGTGGGCTAGGCGTGTGTCGAGTGTAGGGGTTTTGGTTGTAGTTTCAATGGGTCGCGTGTTGTGGTGAACGTCATGCCTGAGTGATTGCACCCATGCGTCGATGTCCGCGATGGGAGTGTCTGGGAGGGCGGTGCGTACAGCGCGAAAGGCATCCCAGTTAATGAGTTTGTGTGTTGTATTTGCGTGATGGGGTGGTTTGTACGGGACAGTGATTTGTATAATGTAATGATCACTGCCCAGTGTATGTTGTGTTCTGTTCCAGGTAACGCCGCGGATACAGCGGCTCAGCGTCAGGTCCGGACTGGTGTCCATGCTGACACTGTTGCCGATCCTCGTAGGCGTCTGAAACGTGTTGTGCACAGTGAGTTGGAGGTTCTGCAGGAGCAGCCAGAGCCTGCGACCTCGATGTGTCGTGGTTGTGTATCCCCAGTCAGTATGCTGACTGTTGAAGTCCCCGCCGATGAGTAGAGGATGTTTCCCTGCTAGATGATGTAGGTCTCGCAGAAGTGATTCTAGCAAGGCCATCGGCTGGGACGGGGGGTGGTATATGTTTGCTATAAATATAGAAGGAAGTGAATGTGTGTGATGTATAAGTTCAGTGATCACGCAGGGCGTCTCAGACGTGATGTGATGAGTTTTGTAGGTGAGGCTGCGGTGGACAAGTGTGGACGCCCTGGGTGTGTTAGTGGTATCTGAATGTGTAGATGTGTAGCTGGGGAGGGTTGCCCGGTACGCAGTCTCCTGGAGCAGAAGTATGTGGGGCGTTGGTGTGATGGTAGGAAGAAGTTGTTGCAGACGTGCGCGCTTGGCCCGGAAGCCGCGGCAATTCCAAGTTAAAATGGGGAGATAATTAGAGCTCCCCCCCCCCGCCATATTGGATAGTAGGGGGATTGAGGATGCTAGTAAGACGGGTGTCTATTGGTATGTGTTGCTCAGGAAAGGTGGCTTGTGCTTGCGGAGGTAGGATGGGGGTAGTGGAGGGGGTTTGAAGTTGGGTGAACCGATGGGTAAGATTATTTTCCAAGAGTTCCATTATCTTGGTAAGCATAGCGTCCATACGCTGCTCAAGTTTTTCGGTGAGGGTGGCGGCAAGGTGATTGAATTTGGCCTCGAGGCGGGCGTCTAGCTCTTTGAGTTTGTGGTCAAATTTGACTTCGAGGGCTGCTAATTTAGCGTCTATTTCTGAGGGCACGGGAGGGGGTGTGGCGTCTGAGGTGCGCTGCTTCTTTGCAGGAGGGGTGCTCGAAGTGTCTGTTGATGATGAAGTCGGGTTAATGACAGGGGGTGCGTGTTGAGGGGGCATGGAGGGGGAGGGGATGATTAGGAGCGAGGAAAGGCGGCTTACCTCGTCACGCAAGGCCTTGAGTTCCTGGTCTCTCGGATCTGCCTAGGAGGACTGGGGTGGTGGGGGTTGACGGGTGGTTTTGCCGGAAACGCGGTCTGCCCAGGTGAGACGCGAGGCGTTCTTGCTGCCATTCTGCCGGGTTGTGCAAGGCGACCGGAAACCGTCGAGCTGCGTCCGCTGGCTGTGCTTGGTTCATCGCAGCGGGAAAGCCGCGACGTACTCGGAGGAGGGAGAGCGTTCCTCGTGGACGCTAGTTTGCGGCCCCGTGCCTTGCAGTTCCCCGTTCCGGTCATATGAGGGCCTCCGCAGAGAATGCATCTGGGTGTACATGAGGGCACAGCTTCCTTGGGGAGGGACTGCCCGCAGCGAGGACACTTATTGGATCTTGGGTGGACACACATCCGCCCGGTGGCCTGGGACGCGACAGTTCGTGCAGGCGTCTATATGCCCTCGGTAAGGTGTGCGCCGGTGGAGGGCGCCTCCATAAAGAACGGCCCGTGGGACAGGGCCAGCACGGAACGTGAGTAAAATGGAACACGTGGCGCCCATTCGGCGGGCGTCCACGATGAGAGCGTCTGGGTTGCCAGTGATAAGATCTTGCAGGAGCTGCGTTGGGGTCTCGTTCCAGTACGCATTGGAAATGACTCCGCGTACCGCTCCGTCCGGCGGGGCTATGTAAGGTGCGACGGCGTAGTCCGTGCCTTGGTATTTTATGGTGGTAACTCGAACCAGAGAGAGCGCGTCACCTTTTAGGGGCGTACTCAGGGTGCATGTGTGGTTGAGTGGGTGTACCCTGAGTTGGGTACGCGTTGGTTCGTGGAGCTGGGACGCCGCTTGAAGAATGGCCTCCCGTAGTTGTCGGGGTGGAAGCAGGTCCAGCTGCAGGCCGCCTCTGGATCTAAACACGACCTTGTAGTCCGCAGCGGGAAGCGGCGGCTGGTGCCGCGAACGCTGCGCAGCTGCGCGCGTTGCTTTCAGGAGCGCCGATTTGTCAGGGCATGCAGGCTTGGGGGTACGGTAGCAGAGGCTGCGGCCTCCTGGCTTTGGGTTGCTGAAGGAACATCCTTGGCGCGGGCAGCCACACCAAGGATGTGAGTCCAGTCCCTTGGGTCATAGTCGCGGGGGTTAATAACTTCTCCCTGCACCTGCACCTGCATGCTGGCGTTGGTGGCGGAAGCGTCCGTCGGAGTAGGCCTAACTCCCAGCGGAGCGAGGCCTAGCCCAGGCGAAGCGGTCACAGAGGGAAGGGGGGGCCGTGGGTGCCCGAAAATGGCGTAGTCGTGCCAAAAACTGATAGCGTACGGCGCTCACCTTCACAGATCAGTGGGTGGTGAAATGTGGGCCGATGATGCTGGCGACTGGTGAATTCCGTCGTTTTTGTGTGGAGCCGATATGGGGTGCGTCCATACTCCACGGCCCCCTAGCGGGAAGTCCCGCCCTGACAGAGTGGTCATTTTAGTGGCGCTTTAAGCTGGAAACCGAAGGATAGGGGTAGCTTGGAAAGCAAAGGCACATAACTTGCCCCCTGAAACATTGGACACATCAGTCGTGCTTTAAGCTATGTGGCGGTCCGTCCCTTGGGGCAGTGGAAACTTTTAAATGACCTTTATAACCAAAGCCTTGGCACATTGGCTACCGATAAAAAAAAGGAAAGGTGCATAACTGGCCCCTTCGGGCAGTCGGCAGCTTACTCTCGGGTTAGGCTGCGAAACAGATGAAGAGTGGGAGCTTCTAAAGCAAACGAGTGGTGCATAACTGGACCCCTGGGACAGTGGACACATTTGTCGCGCTTTAAGCTACGTAGAGTAGCGGTAGTCACAAATGTGCGCTGCATGCGTTGGCATTACACATCGTTCTGGCAGAAACGCTGCAATGAAGCCGTAGGCCATCGGCGTACATTGTGTTCATTGGCGGTGACAACGCTTTGGACTGCGGTCATTTCAAGGCGGAAGCCTTTAATGCTTCATCATTGTTAGCAGGAGTGTTCGACAGAAATGTGACGCTTTTAATTGGTTGAAATGGTCGTGACGTCACAACGGGGCTAATTGTACTTCGGCTAGTAACCGTGCAACCAAATTAAAGGGATGATATACTGATGCTCCAAGCAAGTGCGCCTGAATTTAGTTAATTAGTTAATTAACCAACTAGCCTAATTAACATTTCTAGTCAGACAAGATAAATAAATAAAACAGAGTAGGAAATTGGTCGAGTTGAGGAATCGAACCAGGGATTCGGAGTGCGAGACGAGCTCACTAACCAGTCCGACATGCCAGCTCGATGGTTTGAAATGAACAAAGGCACGTCCAGTGAATACGGTTTCCTCGTTCGCATCCATCTTTCTCCCTTCTATTACGGCGAGGTTCAGGTGTCGATAGAGACATGCGAGACACATTTCGTTTCCTCAAAAACCAATTTACCGACGAGCGAGGCGCACAGCCGACCGGGTAAATTGATAAATTGGTTTTTGAGGAAAGGAAATCGCGCAGTATCTGTCTCTCATATCTCGGCGGACACCTGAACCGCGCCGTAAGAGAAGGGAGTAAGGTAGGAGTGAAAGAAGAAAAAGGGAAAGAGCTGTCGTAGTGGAGGTCTCCGGTAAAATTTCGACCACCTGGCGATCTTTAACGAGCACTGACATCGCACAGCACACGGGCCCCTCTGGCTTTTCGCCTCCATCGAAACGCGGCCGCCGCGGTCGGGTTCGTACCCGGGTACTCCGGCTCGGTAGACGAGCGCCTTACCACTGAGCCACCCGCAGCGGTCAAGTGCTTTCGTCACTTGACCTCACACCGCTGCTCTGTGCGCATGCGCTGGGTTTCATTAGAGACGGAGGCGCGCGTCGTCTGCTTACTACGTGCCCCGGCCAGCGGAGCCCTAAACCGGTTTGCGATGCTCTGCAAGTTAGGCTTAGCTTGGTTTATTAAGTTTATTATTACCCTTTAATGCCTCATAATGTCGTTAGCAGCCGTGTCGGCAGCCATGTCGGGAGATGTGTTCGAGTTTCGGCGTCAGTACTTACTGTCGAGGCTGAGAATCCAACCAGGGCCTTAGGCATTTGAAGTCATTAACTACTCATTTGGAATTTGAACTAGTCATTAAGCACTCAAGGCTAGTTAGTCATGATTGGTTAATGACTAACTAGTGATGGCTATCAAGTCATGACTGGTAGTGATTAGTTAGTCATTAATCACCCATGACTATTTAGTCATGATTGGTTAGTCTTGACTAGTTATTCACTAACCAATATGACTAGCCATTACTGGTGATCCGTTAGGCATGGTTAGTCATGACAAATTATGACCAATGACTGATTAGTCATGACCGGTTAATCATTAAGCAGTCATGACTAGTTATTAACTAGTCATGAATAGTTATGACTGGTTAATGACTGGTTTACTTATGGCTAGTCATGACTGGTTTGCAGTGGCTGGGTAGTCATGACTAGCTATTCATTAAAGAGACATGACTAGTTCGTCATTAAGCAATGATGACTAATTGGTCATCAACTAATTAGTTAAGACTAGCTGGTCATAAACCAGTCATCGTTTAACTAGTCATGACTAGTTTGTCATTAACCAATCATGAATAATTAGTCAATAAACAATCATGACTAGTATGTCATGAGTCATGACTAATAAGTTGACACCCAATTAGTCATGAGTGGTTAGTCATGACTGGTTAGCCATGACTCATGGTTTGTCAGGTCTGGCTAGTCATTAAGCAGTCATGACTGGTTAGTCATTAACCAGTCAAGACTAGTTATGACTGCTGAATGACTAGTTACTCATGACTAGTCATGACTGGTTTGTCATGACTAGCTAGTCACTAACAAGACATGACTAGTTCGTCATGAACCAATCATAGCTAGTTAGTCATCAACTAATTAGTCACGACTATCTAGTCATTCACCAGTCATAAATAGTCATCACTGGCTAACGACTAACCCTTCATGACTGCTTAATGACTAACCAGTCATGACTTACCATAAGTACTAACTAACCAGTAATGACTAGTCATGACTAACAACTCATGACTAATTGGGTCAACGCTAAATAGTCATGACGCATGACATACTAGTCATGATTGGTTATTGACTAAGTGGTCATGATTGGTTAATGACAAACTAGTCATGACTAGTTAAACGATGACTGGTTAATGACTAGCTAGTCATGACAACCCAGCCACGACAATCCAGTCATTACTAGTCATGAGTAAGCAGTCATTAACCAGTCATAACTATTCATGACTGGTTAATTATTAACTTGTCAAGACTGCTTAATGAATAACCGGTCATGACTAATCAGTCATTGGTCATAATCTGTCATGGTTAACCATGCCTAATGACTCACCTGTCATGACTGATCATTAATGGTTAATGTTATGTCGTTTTCATGTCCACATTTTCCTATCTTTTCCTTCACCGTATGCTGAGGTGCTGTGTGTATTGAGAGGCTGACACTCGTCAGGCATCTGTGCCTTTTTGTCAGCCTCTTAGACAGACCTGTACATTTGTATCACGTCTGCCTGAAATAAATGAACTTCAATTACTTCAATGAATAACTGGTCATGACTAACCAATCATGCCTAAATAGTCATGGCTGATTAATGACTAACTAATGAATATCCAGTCATGACTGGTTAGTCATCACTAGTTAGTCATTAACCAATCATGGCTAACTAGTCATGAGTGTTTAATGACTAGTTCAAATGCCAAATGAGTAGATAATAATTTCATATGCCAAAGGCCCTCGTTGGATTCTCAGCGTCGACACTTTTTTTAGGTAGTGACGCCGAAACGGGGACACATCTCCCTACACATCTCCCGACACGGCTGCTAACGACATTATGATGCATTAAAGGCTAATAATAAACTTAATAAACTAAGCTAAGCCTAACTTGCAGAGCATCGCAAACCGCTTCTGGGCCGCGGTGGCCGCCGCACGTAATACGCATACGAAGCGCGCCTCCGTCCCTAATAGAAACCCAGCGCATGCGCACAGAGCAGTGGAGGTGAGATGAAGTGACGAAAGCACATGACCACCACCGCGGGTGGCTCAGTGGTAAGGCTCCCGTGTACCGAGCCGGAGTACCAGGGTTCGAACCCGACCGCTGCGGCCGCCTATCGATGAAGGCGAAATGCAAGAGGCACCCGTGTGCTGTGCGATGTCAGTGAACGTTAAAGATCCAAGGTGGTAGAAATTATTCAATAGCCCTCCACTACGCCACCCCTTTCTCGCTTTCTTCTTTCACTTCTACTTTCCTCCCTTCTCTTACGGCGCGGTCCAGGTGTCCACCGAGATATGTGAGACAGATACTGCGCCATTTCCTTTCCTCAAAAACCAATTTACCAATTTACCTTTCCCGGCAGGGTGTTTCTCGAGGACGTTGCCTGGCGATAAGCGCATGCGCATTCATGTATTGCAACAGGAGGATTGACTGATATTGTGCTTGTTTAGCAAGTTCCAGTTTGTTTTAGGGAAACTGGGAACTAGAAATAAACACTTCTGCATAAGATCACTCACACTGCAGTTTTCCGTAATGAGAACTGAGCGATGTAAAGTTGGAGACGGAAGATTCTTCAAGCTAATTACTTTTACAGGGTGCTGCAATGAGCGCACCTCCAGGAGTGGCTTCGAAGCCGCTTGGGCGTTCAGATCCAAGGTTCATCAACTGTTAATAACGCTTTCTTTCTTGTTTTGTTACTGCTGTATTTGAAGCCAGCTTTTCGACGGCCGCGAATTTTATCTTTCAAATGATCTTCAGAACCGAAACCCATGCCACGTTGGCTGCAGATTAAAAAAATATAGTAACGATGCATTACTGGCGCCCTGACAGAGTGGTCATTTTAGTGGCGCTTTAAGCTGGGAACCGAAAGATAGCGGTAGCTTGGAAAGCAAAGGCACATAACTGGCCCCGTGAAACATTGGACACCTCAGTCGTGCTTTAAGCTACGTGTCGGTCCGTCCCCTTGGGGCAGTGGAAACTTTCAAATGACCTTTATAACCAAAGCCTTGCCACATTGGCTACCGATAAAAAAAGAAAGGAAAGGTGCATAACTGGCCCCTTCGGGCAGTCGGCAGCTTACTCGCGGGTTAGGCTACGAAACAGTTGAAGAGTGGGAGCTTCTAAAGCAAAAGAATGGTGCATAACTGGACCCCTGGGACAGTGGACACCTTTGTCGCGCTTTAAGCTACGTAGTGTAGCGGTAGTCACAAATGTGCGCTGCATGCGTTGGCACTACACATCGTTCTGGCAGAAACGCTGCAATGAAGCTGTAGGCCATCGGCGTACATTGTGTTCATTGGCGGTGACAACGCTTTGGACTGCGGTCATTACAAGGCAGAAGCCTTTAATGCTTCATCATTGTAAGCAGGAGTGTTCGACAGAAATGTCACGCTTTTCAATTGGTCGAAATGGTCGTGACGTCACAGTGCGCGCATTTCAAATGGGGCTAATTGTACTTCGGCTAGTAACCGTGCAACCAATTAAAGGGAAGATATACTGATGCTCCAAGTAAGTGCGCCTGAATTTAGTTAATTAGTTAATTAACCAACTAGCCTAATTAACCTTTCTAGTCAGACCAGATAAATAAATAAAACAGAGTAGGAAATTGGGCGAGTTGAGGAATCGAACAAGGGATTCGGGGTGCGAGACGAGCTCACTAACTAGTCCGACATGCCAGCTCGATGGTTTGAAATGAACAAAGGCACGTCCAGTGAATACGGTTTCTTCCTTTGCTCCCATCTTTCTCCCTTCAATTACGGCGAGGTTCAGGTGTCGATAGAGACATGCGAGACAGATTTCGTTTCCCCAAAAACCAATTTACCGACGAGCGAGGCGCTCAGCCCACCAGGTAAATTGATAAATTGGTATTTGAGGAAAGGAAATGGCGCAGTATCTGTCTCTCATATCTCGGCGTACACATGACCGGAGCCGTAAGAGAAGTTAGGAAGGTAGGAGTGAAAGAAGAAAGAGGGAAAGAGGTGTCGTAGTGGAGCTCTCCGATAAAATTTCGACTACCTGGCGGTCTTTAACGTGCACTGACATCGCACAGCACAAGGGCGCCTCTGGCTTTTCGCCTCCATCGAAACGCGGCCGCCGCGGTCGGGTTCGCACACGGGTACTCCGGCTCGGTAGCCGAACGCCTTACTACTGAGCCACCCGCAGCGGTCAAGTGCTTTGGTCATTTCATCTCATCCCGCTGCTCTGTGCGCATGCGCTGGGTTTCATTAGAGACGGAGGCGCGCGTCGTCTGCTTATTACGTGCCCCGGCAAGCGGAGCCCTAAAGCGATTTGCGATGCTCTGCAATTAGGCTTAGCTTAGGTTATTAAGTTTATTATTACCCTTTAATGCCTCATAATGTCGTTAGCAGCCGTGTCGGAACCCGTGTCGGGAGATGTGTAGCGAGATGTGTTCGCGTTTCGGCGTCAGTACTAAAAAAAACTGTCGAGGCTGAGAATCCAACCAGGGCCTTAGGCATTTCAAGTCATTATCCAGTCATAACTATTCATGACTGGTTAATTACTAACTAGTAAAGCTGCCTAATGAATAACCGGTCATGAGTAATCAGTCATTGGTCATAATCTGTTATGACTAACCATGCCTAATGACTCACCTGTCATGACCAGTCATTAATGGTTAATGAATAACTGGTCATGACTAACCAATCATGCCTAAATAATCATGGCTGATTAATGACTAACTAATGACTATCCAGTCATGACTGGTTAGTCACCACTAGTTAGCCATTAACCAATCATGGCTAACTAGTCATGAGTGCTTAATGACTAGTTCAAATGCCAAATGAGTAGTTAATAATTTCATATGCCAAATGCCCTGGTTGGATTCTCAGCATCGACACAGTTTTTTTTAGGTAGTGATGCCGAAACGCGGACACATCTCCCTACACATCTCCTTACACGGTTGCTAACGTCATTATGATGCATTAAAGGCTAATAATAAACTTAATAAACTAAGCTAAGCCTAACTTGCAGAGCATCGCAATCCGCTTTAGGGCCGCGGTGGCCGCCGCACGTAGTACGCAGACGAAGCGCGCCTCCGTCCCTAATAGAAACCCAGCGCATGCGCACAGAGCAGTGGAGGTGAGATGAAGTGACGAAAGCACATGACCACCACCGCGGGTGGCTCAGTGGTAAGGTGCCCGTCTACCGAGCCGGAGTACCCGGGTTCGAACCCGACCGCTGCGGCCGCGTATCGATGAAGGAGAAACGCAAGAGGCGCCCGTGTGCTTTGCGATGTCAGTGAACGTCAAAGATCCCAGGTGGTCGAAATTATTCAATAGCCCTCCACTACGGCACCCCTTTCTCGCTTTCTCCTTTCACTTCTACTTTCCTCCCTTCTCTTACGGCACGGTCCAGGTGTCCACCGAGATATGTGAGACAGATACTGCGCAATTTCCTTTCCTCAAAAACCAATTTACCAATTTACCTCTCCTGCCAGGGAGTTTCGCGAGGACGCCGCCTGGGGATGAGCGCATGCGCATTTATGTCTTGCAACAGGCGGATTGACTGATATTGTTGCGCTTCTTTAGCAAGTTTAAGTTTGTTTTAGCGAAACAGGGAACTAGAAATAAACACTTCTGCATAAGATCACTCACACTGCAGTTTTCCGTAATGAGAACTGAGCGATGTAAAGATGGAGACGGAAGATTCTTGAAGCTAATTACTTTTACAGGGTGCTGCAATGGGCGCACCTTCAGGAGTGGCTTCGAAGCTGCTTGAGCGTTCAAATTCAAAGTTCATCAACTCTTAATAACGCTTTCTTTCTTGTTTTGTTGCTGCTGTATTTGAAGCCAGTTTTTCGACGGCCGCGAATTTTATCTTTCAAATGATCTTCAGAACCGAAACCCATGCCACGTTGGCTGCAGATTAATAAAATATAGTAATGATGCATTACTGGCGCCGTGACAGAGTGGTCATTTTAATGGCGCTTTAAGCTGGAAACCGAAGGATAGTGGTAGCTTGGAAAGCAAAGGCACATAACTGGCCCCCTGAAACATTGGACACCTCAGTCGTGCTTTAAGCTACGTGGCGGTCCGTCCCCTTGGGGCAGTGGAAACTTTCAAATGACCTTTATAACCAAAGCCTTGCCACATTGGCTACCGATAAAAAAGAAAGGAAAGGTGCATAACTGGCCCCTTCGTGCAGTCGGCAGCTTACTCGCGGGTTAGGCTACGAAACAGATGAAGAGTGGGAGCTTCTAAAGGAAAAGAATGGTGCATAACTGGACCCCTGGGGCAGTGGACGCCTTTGTCGCGCTTTAAGCTACGTAGCATAGCGGTAGTCACAAATGTGCGCTGCATGCGTTGGCATTACACATCGTTGTGGCAGAAACGCTGCAATGAAGCCGTAGGCCATCGGCGTACATTGTGTTCATTAGCAGTGACAACGCTTTGGACTGCGGTCATTACAAGGCAGAAGCCTTTAATGCTTCATCATTGTAAGCAGGAGTGTTCGACAGAAATGTCACGCTTTTCAATTGGTCGAAATGGTCGGGACGTCACAGTGCGCGCATTTCAAATGGGGCTAATTGTACTTCGGCTAGTAACCGTGCAACCAATTAAAGGGAAGATATACTGATGCTCCAAGTAAGTGCGCCTGAATTTAGTTAATTAGTTAATTAACCAACTAGCCTAATTAACCTTTCTAGTCAGACCAGATAAATAAATAAAACAGAGTAGGAAATTGGGCGAGTTGAGGAATCGAACAAGGGATTCGGGGTGCGAGACGAGCTCACTAACTAGTCCGACATGCCAGCTCGATGGTTTGAAATGAACAAAGGCACGTCCAGTGAATGCGGTTTCTTCGTTTGCTCCCATCTTTCTCCCTTCAATTACGGCGAGGTTCAGGTGTCGATAGAGACATGCGAGACAGATTTCGTTTCCTCAAAAACCAATTTACCGACGAGCGAGGCGCTCAGCCCACCAGGTAAATTGATAAATTGGTATTTGAGGAAAGGAAATGGCGCAGTATCTGTCTCTCATATCTCGGCGTACACATGACCGGAGCCGTAAGAGAAGTTAGGAAGGTAGGAGTGAAAGAAGAAAGAGGGAAAGAGGTGTCGTAGTGGAGCTCTCCGATAAAATTTCGACTACCTGGCGGTCTTTAACGTGCACTGACATCGCACAGCACAAGGGCGCCTCTGGCTTTTCGCCTCCATCGAAACGCGGCCGCCGCGGTCGGGTTCGCACACGGGTACTCCGGCTCGGTAGCCGAACGCCTTACTACTGAGCCACCCGCAGCGGTCAAGTGCTTTGGTCATTTCATCTCATCCCGCTGCTCTGTGCGCATGCGCTGGGTTTCATTAGAGACGGAGGCGCGCGTCGTCTGCTTATTACGTGCCCCGGCAAGCGGAGCCCTAAAGCGATTTGCGATGCTCTGCAATTAGGCTTAGCTTAGGTTATTAAGTTTATTATTACCCTTTAATGCCTCATAATGTCGTTAGCAGCCGTGTCGGAACCCGTGTCGGGAGATGTGTAGCGAGATGTGTTCGCGTTTCGGCGTCAGTGCTAAAAAAACTGTCGAGGCTGAGAATCCAACCAGGGCCTTAGGCATTTCAAGTCATTATCCAGTCATAACTATTCATGACTGGTTAATTACTAACTAGTAAAGCTGCTTAATGAATAACCGGTCATGAGTAATCAGTCATTGGTCATAATCTGTTATGACTAACCATGCCTAATGACTCACCTGTCATGACCAGTCATTAATGGTTAATGAATAACTGGTCATGACTAACCAATCATGCCTAAATAATCATGGCTGATTAATGACTAACTAATGACTATCCAGTCATGACTGGTTAGTCACCACTAGTTAGCCATTAACCAATCATGGCTAACTAGTCATGAGTGCTTAATGACTAGTTCAAATGCCAAATGAGTAGTTAATAATTTCATATGCCAAATGCCCTGGTTGGATTCTCAGCATCGACACAGTTTTTTTTAGGTAGTGATGCCGAAACGCGGACACATCTCCCTACACATCTCCTTACACGGTTGCTAACGTCATTATGATGCATTAAAGGCTAATAATAAACTTAATAAACTAAGCTAAGCCTAACTTGCAGAGCATCGCAATCCGCTTTAGGGCCGCGGTGGCCGCCGCACGTAGTACGCAGACGAAGCGCGCCTCCGTCCCTAATAGAAACCCAGCGCATGCGCACAGAGCAGTGGAGGTGAGATGAAGTGACGAAAGCACATGACCACCACCGCGGGTGGCTCAGTGGTAAGGCGCCCGTCTACCGAGCCGGAGTACCCGGGTTCGAACCCGACCGCTGCGGCCGCGTATCGATGAAGGAGAAACGCAAGAGGCGCCCGTGTGCTTTGCGATGTCAGTGAACGTCAAAGATCCCAGGTGGTCGAAATTATTCAATAGCCCTCCACTACGGCACCCCTTTCTCGCTTTCTCCTTTCACTTCTACTTTCCTCCCTTCTCTTACGGCACGGTCCAGGTGTCCACCGAGATATGTGAGACAGATACTGCGCAATTTCCTTTCCTCAAAAACCAATTTACCAATTTACCTCTCCTGCCAGGGAGTTTCGCGAGGACGCCGCCTGGGGATGAGCGCATGCGCATTTATGTCTTATAACAGGCGGATTGACTGATATTGTTGCGCTTCTTTAGCAAGTTTAAGTTTGTTTTAGCGAAACAGGGAACTAGAAATAAACACTTCTGCACAAGATCACTCACACTGCAGTTTTCCGTAATGAGAACTGAGCGATGTAAAGATGGAGACGGAAGATTCTTGAAGCTAATTACTTTTACAGGGTGCTGCAATGGGCGCACCTTCAGGAGTGGCTTCGAAGCTGCTTGAGCGTTCAAATTCAAAGTTCATCAACTGTTAATAACGCTTTCTTTCTTGTTTTGTTGCTGCTGTATTTGAAGCCAGTTTTTCGACGGCCGCGAATTTTATCTTTCAAATGATCTTCAGAACCGAAACCCATGCCACGTTGGCTGCAGATTAATAAAATATAGTAATGATGCATTACTGGCGCCGTGACAGAGTGGTCATTTTAATGGCGCTTTAAGCTGGAAACCGAAGGATAGTGGTAGCTTGGAAAGCAAAGGCACATAACTGGCCCCCTGAAACATTGGACACCTCAGTCGTGCTTTAAGCTACGTGGCGGTCCGTCCCCTTGGGGCAGTGGAAACTTTCAAATGACCTTTATAACCAAAGCCTTGCCACATTGGCTACCGATAAAAAGAAAGGAAAGGTGCATAACTGGCCCCTTCGGGCAGTCGGCAGCTTACTCGCGGGTTAGGCTACGAAACAGATGAAGAGTGGGAGCTTCTAAAGGAAAAGAATGGTGCATAACTGGACCCCTGGGACAGTGGACACCTTTGTCGCGCTTTAAGCTACGTAGCATAGCGGTAGTCACAAATGTGCGCTGCATGCGTTGGCATTACACATCGTTGTGGCAGAAACGCTGCAATGAAGCCGTAGGCCATCGGCGTACATTGTGTTCATTAGCAGTGACAACGCTTTCGACTGCGGTCATTTCAAGGCGGAAGCCTTTAATGCTTCATCATTGTAAGCAGGAGTGTTCGACAGAAATGTCACGCTTTTCAATTGGTCGAAATGGTCCTGACATCACAGTGCGCGAATTTCAAACGGGGCTAATTGTACTTCGGCTAGTAACCATGTAACCTATTAAAGGGATGATATACTGATGCTCCAAGCATGTTCGGCTGAATTTAGTTAATTAGTTATTTAAGCAACTGGCCTAATTAACCTTTCTAGTCAGACCAGATAAATAAATAAAACCGAGTAGGAAATTGGTCGAGTTGAGGCATCGAACAAGGGACTTCGGAGTGCGAGACGAGCTCACTAACCACTCCGACATGCCAGCTCGATGGTTTGAAATGAACAAAGACACGTCCAGTGAATACGGTTTCTTCGTTCGCTCCCATGTTTCTCCCTTCCATTATGGCGAGGTTCAGGTGTCGATAGAGACATGCGAGACAGATTTCGTTTCCTCAAAAACCAATTTACCGACGAGTGAGGCGCACAGCCGACCGGGTAAATTGATTAATTGGTTTTTGAGGAAAGGAAATGGCGCAGTATCTGTCTCTCATATCTCGGCGGACACCTGAACCGCGCCGTAAGAGAAGGGAGGAAGGTAGGAGTGAAAGAAGAAAGAGGGAAAGAGCTGTCGGAGTGGAGGTCTCCGGTAAAATTTCGACCACCTGCCGATCTTTAACGTGCACTGACATCGCACAGCATACGGGCGCCTCTGGCGTTTCGCCTACATTGAAACGCGGCCGCCGCGGTCGGGTTCGGACCCGTGTACTCCGGCTCGGTAAACGAGCGCCTTACCACTGAGCCACCCGCGGCGGTCAAGTGCTTTCGTCACTTCATCTCACCCCCGCTGCTCTGTGCGCATCCGCTGGGTTTCTATTAGCGACGGAGGCGCGTTACTACGTGCCCCGGCCAGCGCAGCCCTAAACAGTTTGCGATGCTCTCCAAGTTCGGATTAGCTTAGTTTATTAAGTTTATTTTTACCCTTTAATGCCGCATAATGTCGTTAGCAGCCCTGTCGGTAGCCGTGTCGTGGATATGTAGGGAGATGTGTTCGCGTTTCGGCGTCACTACTTAAAAAAACTGTGTGGAGGCTGAGAATCCAACCTGAGAATCCAAATGCCTTAGGCATTTGAGGTCCTACTCATTTGGAATTTGAACTAGTAATTAAGCACTCATGACTAGTTAGTCATTATTGGTTAATGACTAACTAGTGATGCCTAACAAGTCATGACTGGTAGTTATTAGTTACTCATTAATCACCCATGACTATTTAGTCATGATTGGTTAGTCATGTCTAGTTATTCATTAACAATTATGACTAGTCATGACTGGTGAGTCATTAGGCATGGTTAATCATGACAAATTATGACCAATGACTTATTAGTCATGACATGTTATTCATTAACCAGTCATGACTAGTTATGACTGATTAATGACTGATTACTCATGGCTACTCATGACTGGTTTGTCGTGGCTGGGTAGTCATGACTAGCTAGTCATTAAACAGACATGACTAGTTCGTCATTAAGCAATGATGACTATTTGGTCATGAACTAATTAGTTATGACTAGCTAGTCATTAACCAGTCATCGTTTAACTAATCATGACTAGTTTGTCATTAACCAATCATAACAAATTAATCAATAACCAATCATGACTAGTATGTCATGAGTCATGACTAATAAGTTGTAACCCAATTAGTCACGAGTGGTTAGTCATGACTAGACATGACTCCAAAGGTGGTGAATTCGGCGGTGTTGAAGGAGACGATTGATGAAAGCAGAAGATGAAACGAGGAAATATATTTACATAAATGTACAAGCGCAAACAAAGTTACAGAAGCTCAGTCACACACACAGTCGAACTAACTGTAGCTAAAAAAATTCTCACACAGAGAACACACTACAAGACCTAACTTCTCGACCCACGAGTTAAAGCCAATGAGAGAAGCCAATAGCCACAGAAACCAAGGCACACAGGGGATTTTTTTTAAATTAATTTGTGGTGTAGATCAATTTAGAATATTACTGTATATGTTATCGCTTAAAGCTAATTGATTACAAAAGCAGAAGAAAAAACAACCACATGCCGCCGGTGGGATCCGAACCCGCGACCTCCGAATTACGCGTCCGGTGCTCTACCTCTGAGCAAACGACGGCTGTCAGATCTTCTGCTTTCGTGGGTATTTATGTTTACAAGTAACCTAACCTTGAGAGTGTTCATCAGCGCCCCCCCCCCACGTTCATAAGCGGCGGACGTAGTACGTCCTGAGTTACCGCATGTTTGACGTAGAACGTCATCAAACGGCGGGGGTGGAAGCTGTGTGAGAACCCTCTTTTGCTTCCTATAGCGTCAGGGCTGCCAGAACCGAGGCCCTCGCTAAGCAATTAAGCAAACAAGGGAAGGGGAATGAGGGGCTCGTTATACATATGAGAGAAGCCAACAGCCACAGAAACCAGGGCACACGGGGGATTTTTTTTTAAATTAATTTGTGGTGTTGATCAATTGAGATTATTACTGTATATGTTATCCCTTAAAGCTAATTGATTAGAAAAGCAGAAGAAAAAACAACCACATGCCGCCGGTGGGATCCGAACCCATGACCTCCGAATTACGCGTCCGGTGCTCTACCTATAAGCTACGGCGACGGCTGTCAAATCTTCTTGTTTCTTGGGTATTTATGTTTACAAGTAACCTAACCTTGACAGTGTTCATCAGCGCCCCCCCCACGTTCATAAGCGGCGGACGTAGTACGTCCTGAGTTACCGCAGGTGTGACGTAGAACGTCATCGAACGGCGGGGGTGGAAGCTGTGTGAGAATCCTCTTATGCTTGCTTTGGCGTAAGGGCTGGGGGGACACGCGGGTAGGTAGCACGGCGCTTTACTGGGAACTTTCCGTGTACACCGGAACTTGTAGAAGCCAAGGCACTTGTAGAATTACGCGCTACTGCACGGAGCCTCCAGCTAAACTAGAGGACACTGACTTCCCATGCATTTGTTTGTGTTTTTGTAGGTTTCACAAATAGAGAAGTTCGTGCTCTTATCGCGTGTTTTTTTTCTTTCCCGCCGCACCGGCCCGTCGCCTCTCGAAGTATGTTTTTCCAGCTAACTGGCAGTGCCATTAACTTGCTGGCCCGTCGCGGAAATATAAGATGGTGGAGGCCCGCGACGCTTTCGCACCATCAAGAATGTCAGCGGAGTAAAGGGCCCTCCACGGAACACAAGGCTGTCAGCATATTTCCGGCAAAGAACCTGTTCTCGGCTCACGGCATGTTATTTTTGGTGCGCTGGTTCAGCCGTCACAGCGACGCTGTCAAGCTGACAGTGACTCCTGCGCCTTTGATAACGTTTGCGGGGGACACGCGGGTAGGGAGCACGGCGCTTAACTGGGAACTTTCCGTGTACACCGGAGGTCCGCAGGGGCCTTTAGCAAAAGGAATAAAAAAAAACACGTTGATGAAGCGCGGCCTTGCACCACCCAACATGTGCATCACACTGACAGCATACACGCCTCTCGATAATTAAGGAACCCAATAGTGATAGTTAAACAGTGAACTGTTCAATAAATTTTAGTTAACTGTTCAGCCTGGTATAGTTAACACGTCTTAGCTTTATATTATGACACCGCTGACAGTGTTATGCCGTAAAAAGCGGTCTTCTAACTCAAAAAGCCTATTTTTAAATGTTGCGTACAGTCCTGGGGTGAAACACCGTATTTACTGAGCCTAGCTGTCGATTGACGTTGGACACCCTCCTGCGGGATCGAAAAAGCGCGCCGTCCGACTCGGAACACAAGGAACTTACGGTATTAAGGTCGCAAAACGGAGCGGAGAGTGAAGGAAGGTCGGGACCGAGTCTGCTTGCCAAAGCAGCAGCCCAATGTGAACCGCAGCAGTACGCAGCCATCAAGCCAAGGCCCTCCGCGACAGTTAACGCTTGGAATTCGTCCTGTGCCCTAAGTAAATGCGTCACCTTTTTTCAATTTGTGTAGATAAAATTGCCTTCCATCACAGAGCATATCGTGTGAACGTTCATACCGATCGCTGTAAGATGGGAACTCACCTTCCCGGCGGGAAGAAACAGTGTCGGCAGGGGCATTAGGGGCTTGACGGTCATACCTGACTGTCGAACAAGAGCTGGGTTATAGCAGTAAGCGTCAGGTGCGAAATTTCGACTGCAAACGCGGAGTCTTCGGTGGGCGTGCGACGCTGGCAGTCCGATGCGCTCCATCCAGGCAGCTCACTCACGCACGTCTCTAGGAATAACATCCCTGAGAATAACATGACCTCGCCAGTCTCCGTGTTTGCAGCCGACGACACAGCAAGGCGTATTCATCTTGGGAGGACGAAAAAGACACTGCGAGTGGCTCCGGAACTCCCGACAGAAAGAGGCGGCATAGGTAACTTGAAACCATATGCGCGAAGGAAATGCCCTGGCTCGCGTTTGCCCGAGGGGGTCGCGCAGCGGCACAAGCAGACGATTTTCACGGCTACCGGAAATGTGCCCGTGACGTCGTTGCTGCCGTAGCTCCAGCGAATGACAGCGTGTGGTGGCCTCCCGACGTCACGAAACTAGTGACTTCTATTTTCCCGATTTTAGTTTCAAAACCGGTCACTACGGAGGCACCAATCGGCCCGCGAATTTCAAAAAAACGTGATTTTTAAAAATTCCTAATAAATTTTCCGCTCAGTTCCGAAGACTCATACTTGTTGTGTATGCTTCTGAGCATCATCTCTAAGCATTGAAAACATTTGCAAGCGACTTTTAATGCGTTGCATAGTCCCTTTAATAACTACAATAGAAACGGATTCTCCACAATGCACTTTGCCATGAAGATCATATGCAGAACAGTGAGGTTATGTTTTCACTGCAAATATTGTTGGTTCCTCAGCTTCTGGTTGAAGTTTTAGAGTTGCGTATGTGGGCTCAGAGGGGCGCTTAATTGTTTTTGAGCTTTGCATTTATTTTTAATGTGTCCTTTGCTACTACTCTCCAACATTGTTATTTTGCAGGAAACAAAGATTTTGTGGGAAAAAAGGAAATTTTGATTTGAGAAGAGGGGAAAAGCAGAGTTACTGAGCAATAAAATAACACTGGGCTTAACCTGATCACAAGAGACCGCCTGAACCAGGGTTTGCACAATGGCAATTCACATAAAAGCCAGTGAGCGGTGTGGTGCAAAATTTTCAACTTGTTGCAACCTCATCGCTCTGGCCGCTTGGGCCCCTGGAACTAGTTGGAACAGGTTTTTAGGCCCTAACGGCAGAAATCAGAAGTGTTTTCGCCTGCATGTGAAACGGGCTTAACAATGCTCTTCCCACGTGAGAAACAGGTCAGGAAGATGGGAGTCTTTATTCTTTGTTTCCCACGTGAAGTCCTTCTTGCTTGCTTGTTTGTAGTTTTATTGCAGTGCACTCTTCTTCTTTTACCGTGGAAGCAAAAAGAAGCAACTACATTTTGCTGCTTCACAGTGACCAAAGCCGGCCTTGTTACAAGGAGGGCTAAGCGCCTTAGGCTGTCCCAAAAGATGTTTTTGCCGGCAATAGCTCGCGCGGACACAAAGCACCCTCCAAGGTGCGGAATTCATTCCTAATATGAATGAGCATATATGAGCATACTTTAGGTGTAGTATTTACATACTGCAGGTATTTTTTCCTTCATCATCTTTTTCTAGTCATTAGGTTGGTCTGAAAAAAAAACAGAAGTTGGCAGGTCCAAAAAAACGCAGTAATGGCCAAGATAAAAAAAATTGCTGGGGTTTAGCTTTCGTAAAACCTGGTAGGTTCCATAAGCATCCATAGCATTTCATTCGGGATCATCACCGCTTGTAGACGATTCAGTTTCGATAGAGGCACGGGCGCCCGTCTAGCAGCGTCTTGAGCGCGCCGCTTATCAAGGCGCTGTTCGTGTTCTTCGTCTGTCTCCGAACCTCGTTGTCGTTTCCTGGCTTCGTAAAGCCGACGTAGCCTCCCTTTCTGTTTAGCAGGCGGCATAACGACGGAGCCGGCAAGCGAGTGAACGCATTTTATACCCCCCCCCCCCACGTTGTTCTCCAGCCTCCTCTTCACACTCCGCAGCTGGCGAGAGCGCGGCGAGGGCAGCGCCTCCACTCGGCAGCGGCGCGGCTACAGCTGTAGTGCGCCGCGCCTCGCGCCCCCCTTCAAGGTCAAACGTGCCTCGCGGCCGCCCCGAGGCGAAGGGCTGAAACCTGTCGTAATATTCATATATGCATTCCAAGAGACAGAAGTAGTGCATGCACGAGAAGAGGAAGTTAGTTGGCTCTCGCTCGCGCGGTTGGGCACAGAGGGACCGCCGCAGTTTTGTCGTCGCAGCTTCGGTGTTCTATTTCGTGTTGCGCGCTACAGATGGTGGAGGTGCTGGGTACGCTTCCCGACCTGCGCACTCTGCACAGCGTCACTACGGACCTCACACCGGTTCACCAGCGACTCAGCCGCCGTCTCTGCGGAGAGTCGCCTGAATTTGGCCCCCTTCCCCCGCCAACAAGGACGACGCAGCCTCGACCACCGAGTCCAACTGACATGGTCACTGACACCAGGACCCCACCGCCGACCCAGCCTCTACCGTCGAGTCCGATTGCCATGGCCGTTGACACCAGGCCCCTGGCGCCGATCCTTTGTCACCCACCGCGAACACCGCCATCTTTTCATGGTGACGTGTTCGAAGACGCGGAGGACTGGCTGGAGACCTTCGAGCGGGTGACACGCTACAACGGTTGGTGCGACGAGCGCAAGCTAAATAACGTCTATTTTGCCCTTGAAGAGTCTGCTCGGACTTGGTTTGAAAACCACGAGGCTACCCTTCCCACCTGGGAGACGTTCTGCCGGAGTCTCCTGGCTACCTTCCCCAACGCTGACCGCCGGGAGAAAGCTGAAGCTGCGCTGCACTCCCGAAATCAGCGCACGAACGAAAGCGTGCGCATGTACACCGAAGACATGACCCGTCTTTTCAAGCGCGCCGACCCCAACATCACAGAGGAGAAGAAGCTGCGTCATCTCATGCGTGGAGTTAAGCAGGAGCTGTTTGCGGGCCTCGTGCGCAGCCCACCCCGCACGGTGGCGGAATTTCTAACCGAGGCGACCACGATGGAGACGACGCTGCAACAATGGGCCCGCCAGTACAACCGGGACATCAACTGCATGGTGCCCGAAGGCTTTTCGTCGTGTCTCGGCGGCACTGCAGACACCTTGCGCGAACTAATTCGCTCAGTTGTCCGGGAGGAACTTCAACGGATCCATCTGCCCCAGGTTGCACCTGCGCCGCTGGCAGCGCTGGCCGAAGTTGTCAGGGACGAGGTGCGACAGGCTGCGCAGGCACCTCCTGTCCCCGAGGCGCCGTCCCGGTTCGAGGACCGACCCACGTACGCATCTGTTGTACGTCGCACGACAGGCTACGGTCCCATTACCCCAACGCCTGGCGTGAGCAACATCGGCACATGTCACGCAAGCGTGCCTGGCTACGGTGTGACCCCGTCGACCCCCGTGAGTAACATCGCCACGTATTCTGCAACCGCATATGCTACAGCTGGGCCACGCCCTCGCAAGTCAGATTTGTGGCGTACACCGGACCGCCGGCCTCTCTGCTACCACTGCGGGGAGCCTGGTCACCTCTACCACGCCTGTCCGTACCGCCAAGTGGGCCTTCGCGGTTTCCATCCCGACGCACCCTGCCCTCAGAACGGCGAACGACCACATGAGATTGCGCAGCATCTCTGGGCACGCCAGAACCCTGCCTACTCTGGAAGGCGCGAGTCCCGTTCCCCTTCGCCTCTCCGTTATCGCTCTTCCAGCCCTGGCCGCCAGAGTAGCTCTGCTGGCCGTCGCTCGCCGATTCCGGGTCGGGAAAACTAACACCAGCGACCTCTGGAGGCAAGGCCGCTGACGTCGGGACGTGTCAAGATCCTCCATCGCGGAACCCTCGAGCCGACGATACCCGGACAGAGAGACGCAGCGACAGTATCAGATACGCTGCATCCGATTTGCGTGTGACAATTGATGGCACTGACATTACCGCGCTGCTCGATACCGGTGCTGATTACTCTGTTATGAGTCGTGCCTTCGCTGGAGAACTTAAGAAGGTTCTGACACCGTGGACGGGAACCCCCATTCGCACCGCTCGTGGCCACCTGTGGGCAAGTTCACGGCTTGAGTTGGCATTAGTGGTTTTACGTACGTTGGTGAATTTGTCCTACTCCCCGAGTGTTCCAGAGACTTGATTCTGGGGATCGACTTCCTGCAGTCGAACGGCGCTGTGATTGACTTTCAGGAGGCACGTGTCACGTTCTCGACCAAACAGGCCGTGGCGCGCTTTGACTCCCGTGATCCCTGCAGCAACGCTCTGCGCATTGTCGAGAACGACGTTACGGTGCCGCCGCGGTGCAGTGTTCTGGTGCTCGTGCGGAACGACCTCTTTCACGACTGCGAGGGCCTAGCGGACAGCCATAGTCCACTGCTGCTTAAGCGGGGACTTGCCGTGGCAAGAGGTCTCGTCCAACCACGTGACGGCCACACCCACGTCGTCCTGACTAACTTTGCCAACGAATATCAGCACCTGGCCAAAGGCATGGCTATTGCCTTCCTCCACGACGTTGCTGAGGTTCCAAGTTTGTGCACTGTGGGAGGAACCACTCCGGAGTACGCTGGCCCACATCACGTTCTTCAGTCAGTTAGAATAAATCCTGCCCTGCCGTCGGTTCAGAGGGATCTTCTGTCGGCCCTCTTGGCAGAATTCGCGGGCTGTTTCGCTACGTGCTCGAAGGTCGGCCGAACTCCACTCGCCAAGCATCGTATCATCACTGATGAGACTACGCGACCCGTCTGCCAGCGCCCATATCGTGTTTCCCCGGTGGAGAGAGAAGCCATTCAGAATCAGGTTGCCGAGATGCTTGCAGACGATGTCATTCAGCCGTCCACCAGTCCGTGGGCATCGCCTGCGGTTCTTGTAAAAAAAAGGACAATACTCTGCGTTTCTGCGTGGACTACAGCAAACTTAACAACGTGACCAAAAAGGACGTTTACCCGCTGCCCAGGATAGATGACTCGCTCGACCGATTGCGGAACGCCAGATACTTCTCGTCATTGGATCTTAAAAGCGGGTACTGGAAAATCGAAGTGGACGAGAGAGACCGGGAGAAGACGGCTTTCGTGGTGCCTGGCGGCCTCTATGAGTTTAAAGTGCTCCCATTTGGTTTGTGCTCAGCACCGGCCACGTTCCAACGCATGATGGACACTGTTCTCTCCGGCTTGAAATGGCAGTCCTGCCTGGTGTACCTGGACGATGTCGTTATATTTTCGACCACCTTTGACCAACACTTGGAGCGGTTGCGCATTGTGCTACAAGCGCTCAAATCCGCGCAACTCACCATCAAAGCCGAGAAATGCCATTTTGGCTTTGAGGAACTTAGCTTTCTTGGACACGTTGTCAGCGCACAAGGTGTTCGCCCGGACCCTGACAAGACCGCTGCCGTCTCAGGTTTTCCACGCCCAACTGACAAGAAGGCCGTTCGCCGGTTTTTAGGCCTGTGCTCCTATTATAGGCGAGGTGTGTTGCTGGGCGAGTTGGTTGGGGTTCATCTTGAGAAAAACAGCGCTTGCAGAGCGCTTGTGTCCTTCTTGTTCTGGTCCTTTGTCTGCAAGCGCTGTTTTTTCTCAAGATATTATAGGCGCTTTATTCAAGATTTCTCGAAAATCGCGGAACCGCTGAATGCACTTACTCGTGACGACACGCCCTTCCTGTGGGGGACCGACGAAGAGGCTGCATTTGTCGAGCTTCGCAGCCGTCTGCAAAGCACTCCGATACTCGGCCATTTCGACGAGCATGCTGCCACGGACATCCACACTGACGCCAGCAATGTTGGCCTTGGTGCAGTACTGATCCAGTGGCAAGACGGTGCAGAACGGGTCATCAGTTATGCTAGTCGAACACTTACGCGCTCCGAGACCAATTATTCTACGACGGAGAAAGAATGTCTTGCAGTGATATGGGCCATCTGCAAATTCCGACCGTACCTCTACGGACGACCCTTCCGTGTGGTAAGCGACCACCACTCCTTATGCTGGCTGGCGAGCCCCAAAGACCCCTCAGGACGCTTGGCTAGATGGAGCTTACGCTTGCAAGAATACGACTTAACAGTAGTTTACAAGTCTGGCCGTAAGCATCAGGATGCGGATTGTCTGTCGCGCGCGCCTATCCCAATCAATACCGAAGAAACCACCGACGATTTTCCTTTCCTGGGCTCTGTTAGTACCACCCAAATGGCGCAGCTTCAGAGGGCGGACACGGAGTTGGCGCCGCTCATCGATTACCTCGAAGACAGTGAAGCTCCCATTGCGCGTGTTTTTCTTCGAGGGCTTCACACCTTCACTTTACGGTCAGGTGTTCTCTACAAGCGCAACTTTGCCAACAACAAAGAAGTGTTCCTACATGTCGTACCATCACAGCTGCGGTCTGAGATCTTGAGTGCCTGTCATGATGCACCATCCGCCGGCCACCTTGGAGTCAGCCGTACACTCGCGCGGATTAGACAAAAGTATTATTGGCCCAGGTTACTCCCATCGGTGCGGGCCTACGTCAAAACATGCCGTGAATGCCAACGTCGGAAGACTCCTCCATTGAAACCGGCCGGATTTCTTCACCCCGTCGATCCACCGAAGACCCCTTTCCATCAAGTGGGCATGGACCTTCTTGGCCCATTTCCGAAGTCTTCGTCTGGAAAGCGTTGGATAGTCGTTGCGACTGACTACCTCACAGGTACGCTGAGACCACGTCTCTTGCCAAAGGCACTGCTGCTGAAGTGGCGCAGTTCTTCGTCCACAACATTGTCTTGCGTTATGGAGCACCCGCCGTTGTTGTTACTGACCGGGGAACTGCTTTCACTGCCCGCTTAACCCAGTCCGTGATGACTCTGACGCACACGAGCCACCGACGTGCTACGGCGTATCACCCGCAGACAAACGGGTTGGTAGAGCGACTCAACCGCACACTAGCCGACATGCTATCAATGTACGTTGAGGTCGAGCATCGAACTTGGGACGCCATTCTGCCGTACGTAACGTTTGCGTACAACACCGCCCTGCAGGAAACAACCCGACTGACCCCCTTTCAGCTTGTCTTCGGTCGCCAGGTGACCACTCCGTTGGATGCTATGTTGCCCGCGGACCCTTACTGCGACTCTGACGCTGACATCGACGTAGATACCTTCGTTCAGCGTGCTGAGAAAGCGCGTCAACTGGCCCGCCTGCGCATCCACCGTCAACAGGAGACTGACGCCACTAGGTACAACTGTGGACGCCGTTTCGTCAGTTATGCTTCCGGCGACCTTGTGTGGATTTGGATACCTGTTCGTCGCCGCGGGCTCTCTGAAAAGCTGCTGCGCCGATACTTAGGCCCTTACGAAGTAGTGCGCCGCATCAGTGATGTGGCTTATGCAGTTGCTCCCGCCCCGACAGCTTGTTCATCGCGCCTGTCGCACCGAACTGAAGTCTTACGCGTTGTTCGCATGAAGCCTTACCACGACCGGCTACCTGACTGAACTGCGGCTCACTGCAGCTGTGTTCTCCCCTTTCGGTGACTTTTTTCTCCTAGCCGCATCGTGTCGATGCTGCCGAAGAGGGGGGCAGTGATACATGCATTCCAAGAGACAGAAGTAGTGCATGCACGAGAAGAGGGAGAAGTTAGTCGGCTCTCGCTCGCGCGCTTGCCCACTGAGGGACCGCCGCAGTTTTGTCGTCTCAGCTCCGGTGTTCTATTTCGTGTTGCGCGCTACAATATTGCTTACGCAATAAAAAAAGCGCAGAGCCCTGTATTGTGAGTATGACACGGACCGTGATGATGACTGTAAGCTCGTGCCTAAGAGGCTGCAGCATTATGCAGAGCAAAGGAATGAGGCTGAAAAACGTTGGCAGGACGAGCGGGAACGCAACAGCAGATTGCAGGACCTCTTATACAGCTGAATGAGTGAGCGAGGGAATCTGCAATGATATTGCATGGAACTGCTTACAGAGGGAGGCACACTTTGAGGCGATAGAAATGTCCTTATTCGACTCGGGTGACTCCGTCGTCCTTCAGCGGCTGAATGCATTTCTAATCCATTTGTTCCTCCGAGGCACACACAAGGTGACGATAATGTTGAATGGTTATGGCGGAAGGGCAGCTCTGGCCTAAGAGTGCCACGGCACAAAATAATTTATAGTAATTTATAGCAATCAACGAAGGAAAACAAACATATGTTATCTACATGGACTTTCGAAAAGCTTTCGATAAGGTTTCACGCAGGAAAATACTTCATAAACTTAATAATAAACATATGTTAACATGGATACGATCGCACCTATCTGATCTCCATCAGTTTGTCGAACTACATATAACCTGCTCCAATCATGTTCCTGTCGATTCTGGCATTCCACAGGGATCCGTCCTCAGGCCCCTTCTGTTCTTTACATTTATTAATGATATTGTTGAAGATCTGTCAGTACGTATTAATTATATGCGGACGACTGCGTTCTGTATGAGAAAATAAGTTCGACTGATGATCAAATTAGGCTGAATAATGATTTGTAAAAATAGTTTCTTGGTGTGAGAAGTGGCAAATGTCAATTAATTTTGAAAAGAAACCGTATCCATGAGAATAACACTTAAAAAGAACCCTCTTCTATATCACTGCACTGCTAATAGTAATTTTTTCAGGAAGTTACAGAATATAAGTATCTATACTCCGTTTCATACATCATGTGCAACGCTGTGAAGGGTACGGAAGTAGTCCGCAGAAAAAAATAAAGAGAGGTGTATCACTCCGCGCTGCTTTGTGGTCTAACGCGTAGCTCCGGGGAGTTGAAAGGCAGTGGGGGTGCGTGGGTTCAAATCCCGGATGGTGAAACTTTTTTTCGCACATTTTTTTTTTCATTGCAAGTTGAATTTCGCGTGAGTTCAATGAGAAAACTCGTTTTGTTCAGAATCACTTGTATATTATGGCGTGTTCTGAAATGAACTGCATGCATCTGTTCATTTGATGCATAACGCGTTAATGTGAGCTGTCCGAAATTCGTTGCCAATGAGCTCGCACCGGCTTTTGGTCACTAGTAGCGGTTTTCTTCCCGATTCTGCAGCATTGTGACTATACTTTTTAGATGCAAGCGAGAGGTTTGTGCGAAAGATGACGTTCATTAGTCGGCTTTAATTAATTAGCACAGTGCTGAGTGCTCCGCCGTGGCCCGATTAACAAGTGGATGTCTGCAACTTTCGGGTCAAATTATTTTTACACACACCACCTCGATATGGCCTGTTTTCCCGTGTTAAGTGTTAAATTTAGAACATAGTGTTGATTCACACAGTGAGAGAAAATAGTACTGCCTCAATTGTTGTCAATTTGTTGTCGTGCACACAAATGTATATGAAGGCAATACAGAGGCAAGCCCGCTTGTCTCGATTTCCCTGCTCTCCTAGAAGAGCAGGAGCTGCTCAGGCAGGATTTTTATGCAGCCAGGTAAAAAGAGTTCCAAGTTGTGGGAGCGACAAGTAAGAATGCAGAAAAAGTTGTACAACGCTAGGTAAAAATATTTCGAAATAGCAAACAATAAATGAGAGAGGACAAAAAAAATGCTGACCCCGCAGTGTTTGCGAGAAATGGTTTATTCTGGAAACAGCCAGTGGTGCTTTTTCAAGAGCCACGCTATGATATGGAGCATTGTCCGTGACGACAATTCTATTGGCCAGAATGTTTGGCAAAAACTTGTCGGTGAACCACTTCTCAAAGTAGTTGCCATCCATCTCAGAGTGGTAGTCAGCGTGGTTGCACTGCTCCCACCATATACAAGGATCAAACGGGCCCATTTGCCCGAAGGCCAGTCCCGTTGTTAAACCTTTCAGGAAGACATCCTGAGATGACTTTACAGTCTTGTCCTGCCAGACGTATTGTTTTGTGTGCCCTGCGTTTGCCCAGGTTTCATCCAGGTAGACGATGCACCTGTAAATGCAAAACAACCGAGTACACGAGTCAATGCTAGTAAGTAAACAAACACGCTGCAGCATGTAAGTAGGCAATGCACTGCAACAAACGCACTGCTGACCCCTGTATCACAAACAGCCGCTCAAAGACACTCGAGAAAAAGAATTACTCGTATCTCAGCTTAATTGCTCCCTTGTTCGGGCTTATATTTCACGCCCAGGCGGCATTTGGTAGCCAGTTTATTATATTCACTGTATGTTTGCATGGGGTACTTGAATAATTCGGCAACGTTTGAAATCTCTTCACTCGCGGCGACTGCGAACAAAAATTGTCAACGTTCACAGCAGTAGCGCCAGTAACTCGCACCACCGAAGCAACTGGCAATGTACAGTGGGTGTCCATTCGTTCCTACGGCGACGACGAGATGGCACTACCCATTGCAGTGCTACATTTTTGGCAGTTTTGCTGTTTTCGCTTGCCGCACCAATTCGGATTTAGCGATTTAATCTGATCCATGCAGACACGTGCCCCACCGAAACGTAGCACAAAAGTGGTCGTGAAACATCACCACTACGCAAAAGGTCGGCAACAGCAACGTGGTTAAGACGATTTCTTCTAAATGTGTTATCCTCAAGCAACACTAACTGTTCCGACTACGAGGTTGCAAAGCTAACATCAAGCTCTATGTGAAGCCAGTCTCAACGTGCTGCATAAGAAAATAAGCAAGGAACGACCCGTACCTGCCCTGTCCTCGGAATTCCTTGGTCGCCCGCAGGTACCTGCGACGCCAGGCAAGGATGTCACTTCGCTCGTTCAGTGCAAGATTCCGTTTTCTTTTATGAAATGTGAATCCAATGTCCTTCATCAACCTCCACAATGTCGTTTTCTTGAAGTTCGGCAGGTCGTCGTCCTCGTTGCAAGCTTTTAGCACACTGCCCAGTTTTGGGACTTCCCTCTTCGCGTACACGCTGTGCACTTTCAGACTGGTGGCATGGACTGTGAAACTGTCATTCTTGACTATTCGCGAGCTTGAAATCTTAACGTCGCGAGGTGTTTTCTTCAGAGACGCCGCAGGCCCGCACAGATGCTCCGCCTTGAATTTGGCAACGCTACGGGGAGTTACTCCGATTTCCTCGCTCACAGCACTCAGTACTTCCCGAACAGACTTCTCCCGAAAACGGATCCCGGTGCGGCAGAACACATTCGCAATTACTTGCTTGGCGTGCACGAACCTTCGGGAAAACGCGTACAGGAGAGCTGGCCGCAGCCGCTGAGCTGGACGCCATTTTCTCAAAAGTGAAAGAAAGGCGGACGGAAAGAGTAAACACGGCGGCCAGCGGGGACAGCGAAAACGTGAAATGGAAAAAGACGACAAACACAAAATACAAAATAACAAATCTCGACTGATTCGCTCGCAATAACATCGTTTCTTGTCACGCTGATGAGAAATGTATTATCCACGACGCCTTTCGGCAAAGCATTTGTTATTTTTCGCTCACCACAAGCAACGCCCTATTTTCTGTCACGGATGCAGGCTGCGCAAAAAAGAGCGCTAGCTTTGACAGCGTTGCACCTGATGTATGAAACGGAGTATAGGCCTATGGATTTACGATAACCTCACTTGGACCAAGCATGTCGACTACATTTCAGCAAATGCTGTCCAAAAGCTCTTTTTCTTACGGCACTCGCTTAAATCAGCGACCTCTGGAACATGCCTCTTGCCTACAACACTATTATTATATCAATCTTAGAATATTCAGTAATTACCTGGGACCCTTTACTTGAAAGAATCCAAAAGAGAGCAGCAATGTTTATATATCACGCCTGCGGGCGAGCATCAAAAAGTGACCTTTTTAAAAAAAGCGGCTTACCCTCTATTTCTAACAGAAATCGCATATGTCGCTGATAGTTTTTCTTCCAATTAATTAATAATAATTTCAAAGTTGACATCTCTAACATCCTTACTTACTGCTCAGGGTACCAAACTAGGAATCGCCATTCTCTTTACATAACACTCTTAAAATAGCCAGTTAATTATTTTTTTCCAAGGACCACCACTGTTTCGAATAACCTCAAAGATGATGTTGTCAAGCAAGCATCATTGCGTTTGTTTGAAGAGCACTTGAAATGATTGTTGTTGATGACCTTGCCGTTGTATTTTCTTGCTGATTTCCTATGTGCAATTTTGTTTTGATTGCATGTGTCTGTAATTTTTTCATTTAACACACTCTTTTCCCCCTGCTATGATCTTGTGTACAAAGTCGCAGTATCCGTAAATAAATAGGGCTAAAGCACTTACATGCTCCCCAATACCGACCAAGAACCTTCTCATCTTTGGATCTTGTGTCGTTGGCTAGCAAGAGGGACGCAATTTTAAGTTACGAAGAAATGAAATCAATATGCATGACTGGGAATCGCAAGCACATCAGCTTCTCAGGACGATGCGCGAGAGCCCTAGGCTATCTCCGCAGCCGAACACACGTCGTGTTACACTGTAGCACACTCTCACGCTGTGCATTGCACACTATCTTCGTCGTCCACTAATACTACTAGGAATCTAATATTCACGCTTTGGCTTATGTGGAGCAGCACTAAAAACCAACATGGTGAGAACCATTGGATTAGTTGGCAGTATCGGGGCGCTAACAGAAAAAACGAATTGGTAAGACAGCATAATATAGAGATGTGCATGGATAGCGCAATACTATATTGAATAATTTGATTGAGAACATCTTCGACTGAAGTACGAGCCGCCGCGGTGGCTCAGTAGCTATGGTGCTCGGCTGCTGTCCCGAAAGACGCGGGTTCGATCCCAGCCGCGGCGGTTGAATTACTTTGGAGGAGAAATTCGAGGCCCGTGTACTGTGCGATGTCAGTGCACGTTAAAGAACCCCAGGTGGTCGAAATTTCCGGAGCCCTTCACTACGGCGTCTCTCATAGCCTTAGTCGCTTTGGGACGTTAACCCCATAAACCAAACCAAACCAAACCGAAGTACGCCTAATTGGGCTTTGAAACAAAAATTCATAAATAATCTCCGCAACCAGTAATTTATTTTCAACCCAAAGTTTTGAGGCAACACAGTCCCTTCGTCAGGAGTGAGTTAAATGCGAGCCAGCGTCAGCAGGGAGCGGCCTCCGCTCTCCCGTTGTTAACACGTGCCGAAGCCCATTAACATACGTGGAGGGCAGCGCTCCCGGAGGCCTATTCACCGTCGCCTTTATGGGCCGGATGTGTCATGAGTCGACAGAGGCCTCTTGAAGAGATTACGTTCCACTGATAACACGCTCACCTATGTTCTGCTCACTCGCAGTGCCCGGCGAGGAGGTCGCCTTCCGAATTCATTGACCGGACGACATTGTTGTGTTGTCTGTTTCTCTGATCGAGGTTTTTTGTCTTGCCGGTGTATGGGGCCGGGGACATGGAGTATGTAATTTTGTAAATGACCCCCGGTTGTTTTCTTCTGGGGACGCGTTCTTTGGATCGTGGTAGAAAACGGCTGATCTTTTAAATGGGTTTGTGAGACACGCAGGTGTGTTCCTGTAGAATGGGTGCCAAAGCCACACTGGCCCCCCTCACGTCAGGAAGCACAATGCGAGCGCGTTTCGTTGCTTCCGTGATGACTGGCCTCTCTGTCCTCATAGCCTGACTACGGGAAGCGCGTTCACTGAAGGCAATTGTGCAGCCATTATTCTGCAGATCGAACAGCACGATGGGTTCTTCCTCTGTTCTCTCCTTTTCGAAGCAGCAGATAGATTTTGCTCTCATCAGAAGAGACGAGACGACGGGCGCTTTGTGGTTAACTGGGCTATAGGGATTAAAATTTATGTAGCGGCCGATATGACTCGGCTTCCTATACAAACCGAACTATAGGTCTCCCCGTAGTCGTCTTGTGAGGATGTCAAAGAATGGCAAGGGTAACGTCCAATGCGCCAAGAAGTTTTCTACCTCTGGCATCTTTAGGATGCAGAAGCACTTTTTAATCTGGCGAATGAACTTTTGGTGCCTCTTGGAATGACTGCAGTGCTTTTTCTACAGTAGCCTCCATCGTAAAGTTGGCTGCAGTCACCGATATCGCGGTGCCGATGGCAGTGGTGCCGATTTGTTTCTAGAATTTTCCTTCGAAGGAAAAAATGTGTTCAGGCAAAGCTCCAAGAACCGACAGAGTTCTTCCTACATCAGGTTTGTCCTGGCGCCTAATTGAGCGCCCGCTTCAAGGGCTTGTTTTGTTGCAGCGAGTGTAAAGGGAATAGGAAAGTTGGTAAAGCTCGAAGACCACGTGAAATGAAACCATGCGCACGTCCGCTGCCAATTTTACGTGAGAAAGACATTCGACGAAGTGGCTGGAGCTGCATATGTGCACTGGCGTCTTGCCTGTGAACGGGAAGGAGATTGGATGGAGGTAGTAGCCCAAGAGGGCCCGAAGCGGTGACGTGCTGTCGTCGGCGATGGGGCTAATGCTCTTTAATAATGGCTAGTTGGTTTATGGATTCCGACATGGTAACTAGCGCTGAAAAAAGCGTGTGTTCTTGATGGAGCGCAGCGGAACACGCAGTTTGTGAATTTTTGGGAGTCTAAAAGGCCAGCGCCAAGGCGTTCCCGCAGGCCAGCAATAAGTAGAGGAGTTTTTATTCATAGTAGTGCTTGAAGATGGCTGTTAGAAGTTTGTTCTTTTTAAGGCGGAAGCCTTTAATGCCTCATCGTTGTAAGCAGGAGCTGTCGACAGAAATGTCACGCTTTTCAGTTGGTCGAAACGGTCGTGACGTCACAGTGCGCGAATTTCAAATGGGGCCAATTGTACTTTGGCTACTAACCATGCAACCAATTAAAGGGATCGTATAGTGATGCTCCAAGTAAGTTCGACTAAGTTTAGTTAATGCTTACTTGACCAATTAGTCCAATTAACCTTTCTAATCAGACCAGATAAATAAATAAAACCGAGTAAGAAATTGGCCGAGCTTAGGAATCGAACCCCGGTCTCCGGAGTGCGAGTCGAGCACGCTACCACTCCGCCATGCCAGCTTTTTTTTTCTTTATTGCATGAATGAATACAAAAGTAAAATATCGTAGTTGTCATGCCCCTTGGCAGACAACCGTGTCTAATGGACTTTCATTAACACAAGTTGGTCCCTCAGACTCAATACATCCTCCGCGTAATCTTGTTGTTTCAAGACTTCTCTCAATTTGTACACATGTTCCACAAAATAATCACATACCGATCGTGCATCCACGTCACAATGTCTAACAGCCATTCTACTCCTCCAAATGCTGTGAAGGCCCAATAACATAATCTGGTCATACTGTAAAACATCACTCTCAGTGGTCAGGTACCGAATTCCGCGCGGTGTCAATGGCAAGTCCTTTTTTAGGGTTCTTTGCAAAACATCCCAGTAGAACACTGCATCCCAACAATCCAGGAAAACATGTTCTACCGTCTCCGGCTTTCTACACAGGAGACAGTTCGAGCCCCAAGGAACAAAAAGGCCCTTTTCCTCTAGCCATGTTTTTACTGGCAGGGTTCCTGTATGCAATTGGAAAAAGAATGTTTTGACGCCAGGTGCAACAGTCATCTTTTTAAACCGCCTGAGAACGTCTTTCCCAGGGCCTTCACAGTATAAGGTTCTGTACAGTGGCGCTGGAAACAACTGTTCAATAAGAACCTTGTATAATCGCTTCGGCGTTACATTCGCTAAATACTCTAGAAAGAACCGCACTTGCAAAAACCAGAACGACCAGACAACCTCTCGCAGGAAGCGAGACACTGTGTACCGCCGAGCATTGCACGAAGAGACAATGAATTCTGGAAGTGCACTGGATAACATGATTTGTATGAATGTTCGCAGGAAGGCGTCATTTTGGTCACGCAGGAAACAAAACCTTAAAACAACCTGCCGCACATAGAGATGCATTAGAGACAGTCCCCCAACCTTCACTCTCCGGAAGAGATTATCTCTGCGAAATCGTTCCCAATTAGACGCCCAAATGAAAACCGCAAAAACCCGATGGAACCTTTGGATATTGGTTCGTGCACAATATAATACTTGGAGCAAATACATGATTCTTGCCACAAGAAAGGTGTTGCATACAGTTGCACGCGCGAAAATAGAAAGATTACGGCCCATCCATCCTTTGGTCCGGTCCCGCATTTCTTCCGCTTTCTCATTCCAGTAATTGGTATTCTCCCCATATTTGTCCAGCGGGACTCCCAAATAAACTCCGGGAGTTGTAGCCCATCGGACCCCGCAGAACGATTCTGGTTCCAAGTCCCATTGCCCATTCCAGAGTCCGAGACATTTATCTATATTAACAGCGCTACCAGTTTGCCTGCAAAACCTTTCGGTTACTTGTAACGCTTCTACAATACTTTTGCGGTCTTCACAAAAGAGGGCCACATCATCTGCATATGCCAGTATTCTCACCTCACACGCTCCCCACCTAAACCCTCGGATCCCTATTGAAAAATCCGGTATCGCGAAAAACCGGATTTTACCGGAACATATCGGTTTCATACCGGTCCGGTATCACTCTCATACCGGCGAGACCCGTCCGGTTTGATGGCTATTCCGGTTCATACCGGTCCGGTATCAATCCCAAACCGGACAGACCGCTCCGGTACAGGGCTCATACCGGGCAGTACATTCCCGGTTCGAAGCTCAAATCGGACAGACCAGTCCGGTACGGAGCTCAAACCGGACAGACTAGTCCGGTACGGAGCTCAAACCGGACATACCAGCCTGTATTCAGAGCGATATGTGCTGCGGTTCTGGTGCTTGGTCTGCAGATTGACTGTTGTACGCCAGCAGATATTTTTTAGGGGAAGGGGGCGGGGCAGCGTGCGCATAAGTGCGATAATCAACACATACACGGTTTTGTTGAAAGGTCTAGGAAAAGAAAAGGGCTAAGCTGAGCTTCGCAGTGGCAAAACATGCAGTTTGTGCACGAAAAGCGGCGGCTGCTTCCCGTGCAGCACCCTGACAAAGCCAGGGCGGCTGTGTGCGGGCAACCGGCTAGTATATATCCCCCAGCAGCCTTCGTAAGTCTTTCGAAGATTACTCTGGATTTCACAGTGCAGAACTTCAAGACTTTGAAGTCATTAACTACTCATTTGAAGTCATTAGCTACTCATTTGGCATGTGAACAGGTCATTAAACATTCGTGACTAGTTAGCCATGATTGGTTAACGACTAACTAGTGATGACTAACCAGTCATGACTGGATAGTCATTCTCATAACTCCCATAGTCATTCCCATAGTCATTCCCATTCATCACCCATAATTATTTTGTCATGATTGGTTAGTCATGACTAGATAATCATTAACCATTCATGACTAGCAATGACTGGTGAGTCATTAGGCATGGGTAGTCGTGAGAAATGATGACCATTGACTGATTAGTCATGACCGGTTATTCATTATGTAGTCATGACTAGTTAGGCATTAGCCAGCCATGACTAGTTATCACTGTTTAATGACTGGTTACTCATGACTAGTCATGACGTGTTGGTCGTGGCTGGGTAGTTGTGACTAGCTAGCCATCGAACAGACCTGACTAGTTCGTCATTAAGCAATCATGACTAGTTAGTCAACTAATTAGTTATGACTAGCTAGTCATCAACTAATTACTTATGACTAGCTAGTCATTAACTAGTCATCGTTTAACTAGTCATGACCAGTTTGTCATTAATCAATCATGACTACTTAGTTAATAACCAATCATGACTAGTACATCATGAGTCATGACTAATTAGTTTTGACCCAATTAGTCATTAGTGGTTAGTTATGACTGGTTAGTCATTACTTATGGTATGTCCTGAGTGGTTAGTCATTACTAAGCCATGACTGGTTAGTCATTACTTATGGTAAGTCATGACTGGTTAGTCATTAAGCAGTCATGACTGGTTTGTCGTGGCTGGGTAGTCATGACTAGTTAAACGATGACTGGTTAATCGCTAGCTAGTCATAACTAATTAGTTGATGACTAACTAGTCATGATTGCTTAATGACAAACTGCTCATGTCTGGTTAATGACCAACTAGTCATGACTACCCAGCAATGACAAACCAGTCATGACTAGCCATGAGTAATCAGTCATTAATTAGTCATAATTAGTATTGCTTGGTAATGACTAACTAGTCATGACTGCTTAATGAATAACCGATAATGACTAATAAGTCATTCTTCATAATTTGTCATGACTAACCATGCCTAATGACTCACGAGTCATGAAGAGTCATGAAGGGTTAATGATTAACTAGTGATGACTAACCAATCATGACTAAATAGTCCTGAATTAATGACTAACTAATGACTATCCAGTCATGACCGGTTAGTCATCACTAGTTAGTCATTAACCAATCATTACTAGCTAGTCATGAGTGCTTAATGACTAGTTGAGATGCCAAATAAGTAGTTAATGACTTCAAATGCCAAAGGCCTTGGTTGGATTCTGAGCCTCGACACAGTTTTTTTTAAGTAGTGACACCGAAACGCGGACACATCTTCCTACACATCTCCCGACACGGCTGCTAACGACATTATCAGGCATTAAAGCCTAATAATAATCTTAATAAACCAAGCGAAGCCTAACATGCAGAGCATCGCAAACCGCTTTAGGGCCGCGGTGGCCGGGGCACGTAGTAAGCAGACGACGCGCGCCTCCGTCGCTAATAGAAACACAGTGGATGCGCACAGAGCAGCGGGGGTGAGATGAAGTCGCGAAAGCACTGGAACGCCGCTGGTGGCTCAGTGGTAAGACGCTCGTCTACCGAGCCGGAGTACCCGGGTTCGAACCCGACCGCGGCGGCCGCGTTTCGATGGAGGTGAAACGCCAGAGGCGGCCGTGTGCTGTGCGATGTGAGTGCACGTTAAAGGTCGCCAGGTGGTCGAAAGTATTCCGGAGACCTCCACTACGACACCCCTTTCCCTGTTTCTTCTTTCACTCCTACCTTCCTCCTTTCTCTTACGGCGCGGTTCACGTGTCCGCCGAGATATGAGAGACAGATAATGCGCCATTTCCTTTCCTCAAAAACCAATTTACCAATTTACCCGGGCGGCTGTGCGCCTCACTCGTCGGTAAATTGCTTTTTGACGAAACGAAATCTGTCTCGCATGTCTCGATCGACACCTGAGCATCGCCGTAATGGAAGGGAGAAAGATGGGAGCGAACGAAGACACCGTATTCACTGGACGCGCCTTTGTTGATTTCAAACCATCGAGCTGGCATGGCGGAGGGGTTAGCGTCCTCGTCTCGCACTCCGAAGACCCTGGTTCGATTCCTCAACTCGACCAATTTCCTACTCGGTTTTATTTATTTATCTGGTCTCACTATAAAGGTTAATTAAACTTGTTGGTTAATTAACTAATTAAATAAACTCAGTCGCACTTACTTGGAGGATCAGTATTCCATCCCTTTAATTGCTTGCATGGTTACTAGCCGAAGACAATTAGCCCCGTTTGAAATTCGCGCACTGTGACGTCACGACCATTTCGACCCATTTAAAAGCGTGACATTTCTGTCGGCAACTCCTGGATGCACTGATGAAGCATTAAAGGCTTCCGCCTTGAAATGACCGCAGTCCAAAGGGTTGTCACCGCCAATGAACACAATGTACGCCGATGGCCCACGGCTTCATTGCAGCCTTTCAGCCACAGCGATGTGTAATGCCAACGCATGCAGCGCACATTTGTGACAACCGCTACGCTACGTAGCTTAACTCCTTTCCCTCTGCCCGGCGGACCCTCCCCCGCGGGACCTAGAGAACCTCAAGACCTGGGAGGACTAGGAGACCCTGCTGCGCTCGGAGGACCCGGCCTTGCAGACCATTGCCACCGGCCGGGCTGCCAGTGTTATGGACCTTAGGAACATAAACACTTGAGTGGAGTGGGGTCGTGCGGGGACCCTGGGGCGTTCCCCGAATTCCTGTTGTAATAAAGTTTTCTCTCTCTCTCTCCCACACTTAACCTGTTTCGTAGCATAAAACGGGAATAAACTGCCCACTGCCCCAAAGGGCCAGTTACGCACCTTTTCTTTCTTTTTTTATCGGTAGCCAATGTGGCAAGGGCGTCGGTTATAAAGGTCATTTGAAAGTTTCCACTGCAGCTTAAAGCACGACTAAGGTGTACAATGTTTCAGGCGGGCAGCTATGCGCCTTTGCTTTCCAAGCTACCGCTCTCCTTTGGTTAAAGCGGCGCTAAAATGACCACTCTGTCAGGGCGCCAGTAATGCACCATTACTATATTTTTTTAATTTGCAGCCAACGTGGCATGGGTTTCGGTTCTGAAGATCATTTGAAAGATAAAATTCGCGGCCATCGCAAAACTGGCTTCAAATACAGCCGTAACAAAAAAACAAAGCCAGCGTTATTAACAGTTGATGAACCTTGGATCTGAACGCCCAGGCGGCTTTGAAGCCACTCCTGAAGGTGCACCCACTGCAGCACCTTGTGAAAGTAATTCGCTTCAGGATTCTTCCGTCTCCAACTTCACATCGCTCAGTTCTCATTATGGAAAACTGCAGTGTGAGTGATCTTATGCAGAAGCGTTTATTTCTAGTTCCCAGTTTCGCTAAAACAAAGTCGATCGTGCTAAAGCAGCGCAACAATATCAGTCAATCCGCCTCTTCCAAGACATGAATGCGCATGCGCTTATCCCCAGGCGGCGTCCTCGCGAAACACCCTGGCGGGAGAGGTAAATTGGTAAATTAGTTTTTGAGGAAAGGAAATGGCGCAGTATCTGTCTCACATATCTCGGTGGACACCTGGACCGCGCCGTAAGGAAAGGGAGGAAAGTCGAAGTGAAAGGAGAAAGCGAGAAAGGGGTGCGGTAGTGGAGGGCTATTGAATAATTTCGACCACCTGGGATCTTTAACGTGCACTGACATTGCACAGCACACCGGCGCCTCTTGCCTTTCACCTCCATCGATACGCGGCCGCAGCGGTCGGGTTCGAACCCGGGTACTCCGGCTTGGTAGACGACCGCCTGTCGTCACAGTCGTCAAGTCCTGTCGTCACTCCCCCGAAGCTCTGTGCGCATGCGCTGGCTTTCTATTAGCGACGGAGGCGCGCGTCGTCTGCTTACTACGTGCCACGGCCACCGCGGCTCTAAAGCGGTTCGCGATTCTCTGCAAGTTAGGCTTAGCTTAGTTTATTAAGTTTATTATTAGTCTTTAATGCCTCATAATGTCGTTAGAAGCCGTGTCGGCAGCCGTGTAGGGAGATGTGTCCGCGTTTCGGCGTCACAATTTAAAACAAAAATTCAGGGGGCACTTTGACTGTCTAAAGTGCATAGAGGCGAAAGCGTTTTACGCACCACTTTCAGTGCTTCTGTGGCACTGGTGGCGTCACATGTAATTGAGTACTAATTACTAAATGATGACAAATCACTAATTAATGGTTAAATACTGATTAATGCCTGAATACTAATTAACTGCTATTAATGACGCTTAACCTTCGCCTTTAGGAGTGGAACGCGACAGCGTGTTGTAGCGCTGCCAGGCAGTCCACGGAACGCCACCACCCGTTCGGCGCGATGCCTTGCCGTTTGAACGCAACGGTTTTTGAGGAAAGGAAATGGCGCTGTAGTTCTCTGTCATCTCGGTGGACACCTGAACCGCACCGTAGAGGAAGGGAGGAAGTGGGAGTGAAAGAAGAAAGACAAAGATTGCCCGTAATGAAGAAAATGAAAATTGTATTTGAGGAAAGAAAGTTACGCATTAACTGTCTCACATATCTCGGCGGATACCCGTCAAAATTCAGGGGGTGTGGGGTGCAGTTTTTTGACCTAAAGTGCGGTCACTGATGTGTGGCTAAGAAGTTAAGCTTGGCCTCTAAGAGTGGAACGCGAGAGCGTCTTGCAACGCTGCCAGGGAGTCCATAGAACGCCATCGCCCATTCGATGCCTCGCTCATCGGTAAATTGGTTTTTGAGGAAAGGAAATGTATTTCTATCTCATATCTCGGTGGACAGCTAAACCTCGCTGGAAGGGAAGGGAGGAGGACGGCAGTGAGCGAAGACACCGTATTCACTAGACAAGCCTTTGTTCATTCCAAACCATCGAGCTGGCATGGCGGAGAGGATGGCATGCTCGTCTCGCACTCCAAAGACCGGGGTTCGATTCCCGAGCTCCACCAATTTCTTAATCAGTTTTATTTATTTATATGGCCTGACTACAAAAGGTAATTAGGCTAATTGGGTAATTAGGCTAATTGGGTAATTAAGCAATTAACTAAGCTCAGAAGAAAAAGAAGTTGTTCGGTGTCAGAACGCCGGCTTCAAGTCTCTGCAGTATTTTGATATTTTGTGTCATAATTAGGGAGGCGCCGCTCCTTTTGTGTCACAGCGATGGAAGTGGAGGCCGCTGTGCCTTCTGAGGATCCCGGTTGGTCGGCAACGGCCGCCCAGAGGAAGCGCCTGTACGCCCCGAGTGACTCCATCAGCCGGGACACCGTTGTGTACGGTGATGACTACTCGGCTCCTCGAAGTGATGACTCCTCGACCGACGATGGGTTCATACCCGTCGTTAGCAAGAAGGCCAAGCACAGACTGCGCAGACAAAATGAGTCGACGTCGACGACGTCCTCAAGTAAGGATACGATCATCAAGGCGCGAAGTGCCGAGGCACATACAGCCTTGTTCGTGCCATTGGAGTATACGGACAACTTGAATCTACTAAACAGGCAAGCCATCTCTGTGTTTCTCGAGAGTGTCGTACCAGGAGGGATCAAAGACGTTAGAATAAACCCCCACAAGAACATCATTGCCATTGATGTCATGAAGTGAAGCGAGCTAGACAGTTTGGCTGCCATCACCAAACTTTGATACTTCAGTGTACGTCCTCTTATTCTAAAAGACAGCGGAACCACGGCTGGCGTAATTTACAACGTCGACATCGCCATCCCTGACGCCGACTTGCCCATCTTAATCAAGCCGGCAACCAACAGCATTTCCATAATGCAAATTCAGCGCCTTGGAAGGTCTACATGTGTCAAGCTGACGTTCAAGGGTGACTGCATTCCATCATACGTGAAGGTGGGGCACTTTCGTCACCCAGTTCGTCCATTCATACCTAAGCCGCTACAGTGTAGGAAATGTATGAGGATTGGCCATGTGAGCGGCGTCTGTCACAACTCCATCGTGTGCCCAAGATGCTCTGAGCCACACAGCGGCGACAGTTGCCGCGCGACTGCCTTGAAGTGCGTCAACTGTCATGGCGCTCACGACTCTTCCTCGAAGGACTGCCCTAGCCTAAAGACCGAGAGGGCGGTACTGAAGCAAATGGTGCGTGACCATTCCACCCACAGAGAAGCCGCTGCTAAGGTGCGACGACGTCGTTCGCGCCGCCGCCGAAGGTTATTGAAGGAAAAAAATACCTTCGAAGAGAAGACCCCAAGCGGCACTGCAGTTTGTCCGCCTCCACCGACAACAAATCAGGAAATCCCGGCGACCGGTGACTCACGACCTGCTGTCTCTGATACCACGTCGCCACCACTACCAAAGCCTAGAGCGCGCACTGCGTCAAGTACGTTGCCGCACCGCATGTCTGCGTCACTTACGACTGATCTGGGCAAAAGGCATGATTCCGACCTTGGCCAAGATATGCAAGTGATTACAATCCTCACGTCACTGATGAATGTCATGCGTGATCTGCTGTCCAGCTTACGCACGCCAGTAGCACACAACGCATTGCAAGTACTGGACGCGCTACAGCCAGTTCTTGCAGCTCTACAATAGAAGACACCATGGCTTCCCCGGAACTATCTTTTCCGAAGAAAGTCAAACAAGCTTTTATTTCTCAGTGGAATGCCCGCGGGCTCCAGTGCCGGATTTCAGACACAACCGCTTCCCATTCTGGGGATCTGTGAACCGAATCTGCCCAACATTTTACGATTATCCCCGCCGTTTCACAGAGCCCAAGATCCTCGGCCCGTGGCCACAACAGCCACCTGCCGTCAAGGCTCATAAGGCACTGTTTTGTCTTTCCGAGAGACTGCCTTGCTTGCTAGATTGTAACTTTGTCTCTCGTTCCTTCTCTCTTCTCTTCAATTTTTATCCCCTCATTCCCTTCCCCAGTGCAGGGTAGCCAACCGGAAACCTTTCTGGTTAACATCCCTGCCTTTCCCCTCTCTTTATTTCTCTCTCTAACTAAGCTCAGTCCCACTTACTTGGAGCATCACTATATGACCCCTTCAATTGGTTGCATGGTTACTAGCCAAAGTACAATTGGCCCCGTTTGAAATTGGCGCACTCTGACGCCACGACCGTTTCGACCAACTGAAAAGCGTGACATTTCTGTCGACAACTGCTGCTTACAACGATGAGACATTAAAGGCTTTCGCCTTAAAAAAGTGTGTCGAGGCTGAGAATCCAACCAGCGCCTTTGGCATTTGAAGTCATTAACTACTCATTTGGCATGTGAACTGGTGATTAAACACTCGTGACTAGTTAGCCATGAGTGGTTAACGAATAACTAGTGATGACTAACCAGTCATGGCTGCATAGTCATTAGTCAGCGATTAATCACCCATAACTATTTAGTCATGATTGGTTAGTCATGACTAGATAATCATTAACCATTCATGACTAGCAATGACTGGTGAGTCATTAGGCATGGTTAGTCATGAGAAATTATGACCATTGACTGGTTACTCATGACCGGTTATTCATTATGTAGTCATGACTAGTTAGTCATTAGCCAGCCATGACTAGTTATCACTGTTTAATGACTGGTTACTCATGACTAGTCAAGACGTGTTGGTCGTGGCTGGGTAGTTGTGACTAGCTAGCCATTGAACAGACCTGACTAGTTCGTCATTAAGCAATCATGACTAGTTAGTCATCAACTAATTAGTTATGACTAGCTAGTCATTAACTACTCATCATTTAACTAGTCATGACTAGTTTGTCATTAACCAATCATGACTGCTTAGTCAATAACCAATCATGACTAGTACATCATGAGTCATGAATAATTAGTTTTGACCCAATTAGTCATGACTGGTTAGTCATTACTTATGGTAAGTCATGAATGGTTAGCCATTACTTATGGTATGTCTTGATTGGTTAGTCATTACTAAGCCATGACTGGTTACCATTACTTATGGTAAGTGATGACTGGTTAGTCATTAAGCAGTCATGACTAGTCATGACTGGTTTGTCGTGGGTGGGTAGTCATGACTAGTTAAACGATGACTGGTTAATCGCTAGCTAGTCATAAATAATTAGTTGATGACTAACTAGTCATGACTGCTTAATGACAAACTGCTCATGTCTGGTTAATGACACACTAGTCATGACTACCCAGCCACGACAAACCAGTCATGACTAGCCATGAGTAACCAGTCATTAATCAGTTATAACTAGTCATGACTGGATAATGACTAACTAGTCATGACTGCTTAATGAATAACCGATCATGACAAATAAGTCATTGTTAGGGGTGTGCGAATATTCGAAACTTTCGAATATATTTCGAATATTGCCACATTCCTGGACATTCTCGTGGCGCCGTCTGCTGGCCGAACTGTCTTAACCGCCATCCTGGCTAGCCTTAGCCATGGTGGCGGGCGGAGCTTCTTCGTCGTCTCTTCTTCGGGTTCCGCTCGGGAGTTCTGCTACCTGGCGCTGTTCAGTAAAACGTGACCTGGCTGTCCCGACTGTATAGCCGTGACATATTTGGTGGAGGTGCTGGCTAACGTCCCATGTACACTGACTCTGAAGACACCTTTGAAGCCAGCCCTGAGAGCGTGGACACAACCCCCGTCCACAAAGCGAGCCGCCGCCTGCGAGGCCTACAGCCAGAGTTCAGCGGTCTGACAAAACCGGCAAGAGATATGACTTCAACCACAGCTAGCCAGACCACTCAACATTTTGGAGCTGACACTCCCTTCGTACTTCACGCGCCCAGGTCACCGCCGACGTTCCACGGTGACAGGTTCGAGGATGTTGAAGACTGGTTGTCCAGTTTCGACCGTGTGGCAGCCTTCAACCAGTGGGACGGTGAGCGCAAGTTGAGGAACGTTTACTTCGCGCTAGAGGACTCGGCAAAGATCTGGTTCGAGAACCACGAGTCCTCTTTTGCCACCTGGGAGGTTTTTCGTCGCGAGCTGCTGGCGACATTCGGCACCAGTGAACGAAAAGAGAAGGCGGAAGTCGCTCTGCACTCGAGATCGCAGCAGCCTAATGAGAGCGTCACCATGTTCGTTGAGGACATGATGCGCCTCTTCAGTCGAGCCGACCCTGCTATGGCCGAGGCAAAGAAAGTGCGGCACCTGATGCGGGGCGTTAAGGAGCAGCTGTTTGCTGGACTTGTCCGCGACCCTCCAAGGACACTGGCCGATTTTACGAAGGAGGCAGTGAGCATGGAACGCTCCTTGCAGGAACGTGGTGCACAGTACGGCCGGCAGGCTAGTATGGCAGCCGCTCAAACCTGCACGCCTACGACGCTGCCTCCTGAAGATCTTCGAGACCTTGTAAGGAGCATCGTTCGCGAAGAACTCGCGAAACTCCGCTTCGAAGCTCCACAGGCCAGCGTCGCCGCCCTGTCGGACGTGGTACGGGATGAAATCCGTCGAGTGGTGCAGCCAGCACCAGTTGTTCCGGAGCCGCAACCCTACATCATGACCTACAGCGAGGCACTTCGACGGCCTGCGGCAGTGGCACAAGCTTTTTCACCTGTGCCGGCTGTGCAGTACCCACGTCCAACTGTGCCCACCACCGTGCCGCAGGAGTTCCGGCCCCCCATGCGTAAAGCGGACATGTGGCGAACGCCGAGGAACCGGCCACTCTGCTACCACTGCGGTGAGCCCGGCCACATCCTGCTCCACTGCCCCTACCGTCGGATGGGTTTAAGGGGTTTCGCTTCAGACGCTCCTCGACCACGCTACGGCGAGCGACCCCAGGAGATTGAACAATACCTGACGTCCAACGTGCAGGCTCAGACCGTGCCGCGACGCCAGTCTCGATCCCCATCGCCCAGGAGACTCTCTTCTCCCAGCCGCCCGTCGACCTCTGGCGAATTCAGAGGCAGGTCCCCACAGCGGGAAAACTGAAGACGGCGTCCTCTGGGGGTAGGGCCGCCGCAGCTAGAAAGAAACAAGAGCCTCCACTCGACGATCTGCAGCGACGACGAGACCAACGACCACCTGACCCGACGAGCCCACCGCCGACGAAGAGCCAGCAGTTGGCTTCTACGGAAATTCCAGTAACCGCCGATAACTGTGAAGTAACCGCACTGGTAGATACCGGCGCTGATTTCTCTGTGATAAGCAGCCGGCTAGCCACGACCCTTAGAAAGGTTTTGACACCTTGGACTGGGCCCCAGATCCGCACAGCCGGCGGCCATGTTGTGACGCCGACCGGCGTTTGCACCTTACGAATTCAGATCCGCGGCGTCACTTTCCCCGGCTGCTTTGCTGTGCTTCCTGAGTGTTCTAAAGACCTGATTCTCGGTCTGGATTTCCTACAGGAATATGGGGCTGTCATCGAATTTAAGGAGCTGATCGTCTCGTTTGCCTCACACCGTACTGTTGGCGACGAACCGCAGCAACGCAGGACTAAGTTGCGGGTCTGCGATGATAACGTGGTGATTCCGTCGAGAACCACCATGCTAGTAACTGTGGAGTGCGCTGACAGCGCCGGCACTCATGGCATCGCTGAAGCGAACATGTCACTGCTCCTGGGTCGGCAAGTGTGTGTAGCTCGTGGGCTTATAGAACTGAACAATAAGCGAGCCGAACTACTGATAACAAATTTCGGTTGTGAACCCCAACGTTTAGCGGCCAACACAACGATTGCTTATTTTGAAGAACTCGGGGAAGCGCCGGAGAGTACGCGTTGACAGGGACTACGAAGTCCGTGGAATCAACGAATGCTCCGGTTAAACTCGACGTGAAACCGAATCTCCTGCCTAGTCAAAAACGCAACCTGCAGACTGTCATTGACTCTTTCCAGGACTGTTTTGCGTCAACCTCCAGAGTTAGGCAAACGCCGATAACAAAACATCGAATTATAGTTGATGAAAGCCAGAGACCATTCCGCCAGTCACCGTACCGGATATCTTCAAAGGAACGGGATGCAATTCGAAGGCAAGTTCAAGAAATGCTCCGCGACGACGTGATCCAGCCATCGAAGAGCCCGTGGGCGTCGCCTGTCGTCCTAGTTGCAAAGAAAGATGGGACCCTCCGGCTTTGTGTTGATTACCGACGTCTGAACAAAGTCACTAAGAAAGACGTTTATCCTTTGCCGCGCATTGATGACTCCCTAGACCGTCTGCGCCACGCCAGATACTTTTCATCACTCGATTTACGCAGTGGCTACTGGCAGATAGAGGTGGACGAACGTGACCGGGAGAAGACCGCATTTGTTACCCCGGACGGTTTGTACGAATTCAGGGTGCTCCCCTTCGGCCTATGCTCAGCTCCGGCAACTTTCCAACGGATGATGGACACTGTGCTTTCTGATCTCAAATGGCAGTCGTGTCTTGTGTACCTGGATGATGTTGTCATCTTCTCCGACACTTTCGAAGAACACCTCAGCTGCTTACGCGCTGTTTTCGAAGCTATCCGTTCAGAGGGCCCCCCCTTAAGCCCGAAAAATGTCACTTCGCTTTCCAGGAGCTGAAGTTTTTGGGCCACATTGTGAGCACAAAGGGCGTTAGTCCAGACCCCGACAAGACTGCCGCCGTCGCTTCTTTTCCCATTCCTGCTGACAAGCGAAGTGTGCGCCGTTTTCTGGGTCTCTGCGCCTGCTATCGGCGCTTTGTGAAGAACTTCTCCCGAATAGCTGAGCCCCTTACTCGCCTCACCAAAGATAACGAACCGTTCGTCTGGGGTCGGGAGCAACAACATGCCTTTGAAGAGCTACGCACGCGTCTTCAAAATACACCCATACTTGGGCACTTCGATGAGGCAGCTGACACAGAACTGCACACAGACGCGAGTAACATTGGCCTTGGTGCGGTACTTGTACAGTGGCGGGATGGTGTCGAACGCGTAATCGCTTACACAAGCCGCACGTTATCACGATCTGAGGTGAACTATTCCACCACCGAAAAAGAATGTCTAGCTATTGTGTGGGCAGTAACGAAATTTCGACCCTATTTGTATGGCCGCCCTTTCCGAGTGGTCAGCGACCACCACTCGCTGTGTTGGTTGGCAAATCTCAAGGATCCCTCAGGGCGACTCGCACGCTGGAGCCTCCGACTGCAAGAATTTGATGTCACCATAGTGTATAAATCAGGGCAAGCGCACAGTGATGCAGACTGTTTGTCCCGTGCCCCACTTCCTGCCAGTCCCGTGGACCTCGATGACGATTCCCTTTTCCTTGGGGTCATTTCCGCGTCCACCCTGGCTCACCGCCAACGAGACGACATTGAATTACGGTCCCTGATTGACTATCTCGAAGGAAGCGCTCAGACTCCGCCCCGCATCTTTTCAAGCGGCCTGTCATCATTCTGCTTACGGGAGGGTATCCTGTACAAAAAGAACTATAGGTCGACGGAGCCTGCCTATCTGCTCGTTATCCCTAAAGCCTTTCGCGATGAAGTCTTGCTGGCGTGCCACGATGATCCTTCCTCTGGTCACCTTGGTTTCTCCCGAACGTTGGCCCGCATACGGCAAAAATATTACTGGCCCAAGCTCGCGGAGGTTGTGAAACGCTACGTCCGAACTTGCCGCGAGTGTCAACGTCGCAAGACGTCGTCGACTAAGCCGGCCGGACTTATGCAGCCTATTGATCCACCACAAGTTCCTTTCTACCAAGTCGGCATGGATTTACTCGGCCCCTTTCCGGAGTCTTCGCTGGGTAACCGGTACATTGTGGTCGCCACCGACTACCTCAGTCGATACTGTGAGACGAAAGCTCTTCCCCGCGGAACAGCTGCGGAAATTGCCACCTTCTTCATGCACAACATCGTGCTTCGTCATGGCGCACCCACGGTCGTTATAACTGACAGAGGAACGGCCTTTACCTCGGCGCTGACACAGGAAGTTATGCGACTCAGCGGCACGAGTCACCGACGAACAACAGCTTATCACCCCCAAACTAATGGACTCACTGAGCGCCTAAATAAGACGATCGCCGACATGATTTCCATGTATGTCGACGACGACCACCGCAACTGGGATGCAGTACTCCCTTACGTTACGTTCGCATATAACACCGCGCTGCAAGAGACTACTCACTTCACACCATTTCGCTTAGTCCATGGTCGCGAGGCCGTGACAATGCTCGACGCCATGCTGCTTCCTGGTAGTGAAACCTGCACTGTCGTGGGGGCCGACCGCTTTGTTCACGAAACCGAGGCCGCCCGCCAACTTGCTCGGCAGCATATCCGGCATCAACAAGAAAAAGACGCTCGCCGTTACAACCATCGCCACAGGGATGTCACTTACCAGCCCGGAGAACATGTTTGGGTGCGGAGCCCAGTCCGTCAACGAGGGCGCTCTGAAAAGCTTCTTCGGCGGTACTTTGGCCCCTATAAAGTGTTACGCCAACTCGGCGAGGTAAACTATGAAGTTCTCCCTCAAGGAACTGTTCGTTCCTCTAGGCGACCAACGTCCGAAGTTGTGCATGTCGCCCGAATGAAGCCTTACCACGCCCGCTAGCAGCTCACTCGTCTCTACTTTCTCTCTCTCCACTCGGCTCTTCACCGTGCGCACCCGTCGAGATGGTGATCGGCCAGAACCGCCTCATGGAATTCGGCAACGTCAACATCCATTCCACACTTGCCGTGCTGTTCAACCACAACACGCTGCACCTTGAATATTTCGTCGGACGGAGTACCCACGCTCCACTGTCGCGAACGCTGAACGACCGCGTGCTGCTCCCACTGCAAGTAGCCTATGTCCAGACGACTAAGAGCGCAAAGATCATGGCATTCTCCATCCTGACCGTCCATATGCTCCAGCTATCCGCATCTATGATGATTGCCTTAATGCCTCCCTCTCCTCGCGTACGAGATCACGACGGCCGCGAAAGTGGATTCCGCGCCCGCGCCCGTCGCCGATACCTACTATATACACCAGGACTACTGCGCCTCTGTAAGCGCACTCTATGATCAGCGGATGTTCGTGCCCCAAAAGCCTGTGCCCGGGGAAGCGGCTGCCGGACCACACGCCCTCCAGCGCCGCGGGCGGCGCTTTCCAGAGGGGGGGGAGCAATGCCACATTCCTGGACATTCTCGTGGCGCCGTCTCCTGGCCGAACTGTCTTAACCGCCATTCTGGCTAGCCTTAGCCATGGTGGCGGGCGGGGCTTCTTCGTCGTCTGTTCGGGTTCCGCTCGGGAGTTCGCTGCTACCTGGCGCGGTTCAGTAAAACGTGACCTGGCTGTCCCGACTGTATAGCCGTGACAATATTATATTTTCAATATTCGTATTCGATTCGAAATCCAACTATTCGCGTTCTTTCGAATAATCGACCCGACGCGAATATTCGTATCTAGACGAATATTCATTGTGGGCACCGGCGTTCATTTCAGTCCGCAAGCCCTATCGACGAGACATAACAACATGGCGGCGCCCAGAGCAATGCGCATGGGTGGAGGAAAATTTTTCCTTCGAATTTTTCTCTCGAGGAAGCAAAATTTTTGCATCCTTCAAGGGCCATGCCATAGCTGACTGCGCTGCTGAGCTTTTTGTGGCTATACCTGCGAAGGTGCTATAGTCACAGCTGTGCACGAAGTACCTCGCAATACGTGCGAGGTCAGTGCCAAGTGAGAGGGCATTTTCTGTGGCTGGAGGAGTCGTTTCAGCTAGAAGGGAACAACTTCTGCCTGAAAATGTGGAGCAGCTCATTTTCGTTCACGACAGCCTTTTATGTGTTTATGTTCAGTGATGAATGACTTCGCTCCGAAAGACGTGAGTGGTGAACATTTGACCGGTGGAGGCCACGGCGATGAAGGCGGATTTTATGACGGCGACGTCGTGCTGCTAGGACGTAAGTACGCATTTTAAATCACTCTGTTCTTTAAGTACTGCCTCCGTCTCGGGGATATGCTCGGCGTGAACAGAAACGTTCTAACTGTCCAGTGTCTTTTTAACTAAAACTTTGTAGATTGCACAGCGTAGAGGGACGGAATAGCGCAAAATTTTCTTTCAGTTACATACCCAAATTGCTTGTCCTTCATGATAACACGACTAAAATTAGTTTTATAGTTTGTATTCTTTCTTTACAGAGTCATGTGGTGTACACGTGCGAGAGCAATCATCGATAAGCGTCCTGAGGGGGAGCGGCTCAAGACCTTGAACAAACATCAAGCATCGCATCGATGCTGCGGTATGTGCCGTAAATAATGGAGGATGACCACGCAAGCATCGGAATCGTCCGAGCAACCTGTTTACACACCAACAATGTTACGACGCAGATTTCCAATACATTGTTGATTCAAATATGGAAGGCGTGAGGTGCATTCACGATACTGAGCATTGCCAATGCTCAGGGCCTGGCATCTTGAGACGCCTTGCTTGTCTGTGGCTTGTCTGGGCTCACGAGGGCCCGCAATTCAGAGCCCCGTTTGTGCTACTGGGGTATGCATTTGTAATTCTTGCGTACAGGTCCACCTCGGGAATGGAATTTTTATTCCTTCGGCAACGTCGGCAGCAGTTATGGTGGCACCCAAAGATTCGCGTTTCTGCAAGGACGCAGCCTTTGGACGACTCCACAACTCCTGGAAAGGAGCGTTACAGGGCAGCTTGCCATCGGAACCTGAAGCCAGAAGCCTCGACAGTGGGCAGGAAGCCAATGACCCCTGAAAAGCTACAAGCCATTGGCCGTAAGTTGCATGTCAGAGTGCTCAATGCATTATGTTGTGTGTCAGTGCCCAATTAAATGATAAGGTGGGGGCATTATGTACTACCAATCATATTTCCTTTTCTGCAGGTGCTTTTCACTACTTCATTGGCCAGCACCCTGTAGAGACCCCAGCGCCGGTAGATCGTCGCAAAGAGTTAAATTATTACCTCAGTGAGCTGGTCCAAGACTTGCGAAAAAATTAAACATCTTTTGGAGTTTTTGATGCATTATAATACTCACCAAGCTACCAATACTTGGTACAAGCTGGGAGCAAATAACACAATTGCACATCGACTGCAATACGGGTCGCTGATAATCGCAGATTACCAGTTTCTGAGGCTCTGTATATTGCAGCATTTGGCATGTACACTTATGGCCCCAGTTTTTGGGCAGATTTAGTCCAAGTGGAATATATTTGAAGCATTTTCATCCTGACTTTGTCCTGTGATACAGGGCCCACCTGTATAATACGGGCCTAGCCTGTAGAATACAGGACTGTCCTGCAATGCGGTATGAATTTTAAACCGGAACCGCATACCGGGTTATTGTACAGGATTTGCGATACCGGATTACCGGAGTATCCTGTACAAAACAGGAGAGTCCTGTATTATACAGGACTGTCCTGTTTTATACAGGATATTCCGGCAATCCGGTATCGCAAATCCTGTACAATAACCCGGTATGCGGTTGCGGTTTAAAATTCATACCGGATTTTTCAGTAGGGATGCGCTCGCTCGAAGTTATCATACTACAAAACGGCTCCAAATAAATTGCAAAAAGTAAATGGCACAGTGGACATCCTTGTCGAACAGATGCCCTCACATCAATTCTTTCAGATAACATTTTGTTTACCATAAGACGTGTCGAGCAACATGCATAAGCCATTTTTATCCCTTTGAGAACAACCGAGACAATACCAATATGTTCCAACAAACAATAGAGTATTTCATGAGACACCCGATCAAATGCTATTTCAAAGTCAATTTGAACCATAGCGCCTTTCTTATTTAAAGCATCGCAGCACTCGAGCACGTTGCGTGCAACATGAATGTTTTTAAATATGCTTCTTGTTTTTATTCCACACGTTTGGTGAGGTCCTACAATATCCTTTATGACGTACTGCAATCTCTTGCCGAACAATTTCATCAGAATTTTATAATCAACGTTTGTTAACGTGATCGGTCTATAGCTTGTTACTTTTTCCAGCTTGGCAGGGTCATCTGTCTTAGGAATTAAGACCGTATGAGCAATGCTAAACGAAGGCGGCAGCCTACCAACTTCAAAACACTCTTTGAAAAGCTTATAGAGCATAGTGGCAAGGTCACATTTAAAGCTCTTATAAAAGGACGCAGTCAAACCGTCAGGTCCCGGCGACTTTCCGGCATTCAATTCATCAATTGCTGTCTCTATTTCCTTAATACTTATTTCGTTCTCTAGTTCTTCTGTAATCTCACTGCCTAATATTGGCATAAGTGGCAAAAAGTTTTCCCGGAACCCTTCTTCACTTGGTGCTTTGCGTGCAAACAGCTCACGGTACTGTTCCACGAATGCACTCGAAATTCCACTTTGTTCACTGAGGATTTGTCCTTTGTATTCGATAACTGATATCTCCTTTGACCGCGCGTATCGCTTTTCATCTGAAAGCGCGCGTTTTGTTGGCATTTCACCAGTAAGCCATTTTTCCGTGCGTGCTCTTATCGCTGCCCCTCTGTACTTCTGAGCATCTAAAGCTTCTAGCCTAACTTTGACGCCTTGTAGGTCATGCATGAACATGCCCGGCGTTTTTCCCTCTTCGCGCCCTAAATTCGTCAAAAGTTCACGCAGTTGCTTTTCTTCTTTTCTTTATTGAAATATACCTGCGCTTAAAAGACACGGACTGAAAGATAGAGACACACACACATAGCGCTGGACTTACAACTGAATCTTTATTCGGGAAACACTGCTCTTTATGCACACCAGCAGCTGATAAAAATGAAAGATGGTAACACCCGGATGATAAAAAATCGACAAACTGTCTCGTCACATGTCCAGTCCTACCTTCCCTTTTGCAAAAATGCCCTTTCCTTTGATAGTAGTGAAAGGGACGTGCTACTCACGCATGCATCCCCACTGTCCGCTATGCTCATGGCTTCAATTATTTCACGCGCCGTTTGGTCACGGTTCCTGCTTACTATCTTCGTCTCGTTATAGGAAGGTACACATTTACACTCTTGACAATGAACCACCAAATTCCCATCGCTTTTCCGTTCCATGTTCTTCCGATGTTCCCGGAGCCGCTCATTCAAACATCGCCCCGTTTGGCCTACATATGCTTTTCCACATGTAAGCGGCAACCTGTATACCACTCCTTCCGCGCATGCGACCATGGGGACTTGGTGTTTCTTTTTACACCCCTTAGTTTTTCTTTCTGGGTACGTTACTATTTTGCATAAGTTTTCCAATTTGTCCGGGGCTGAAAAAACGACCCTAGTTTTTACCTTCGAACCAATTCTTTTAAGATTATGGGACACCCCATGAATGTACGGAATCACCGGAATCACGGAATGTACGGAATCAATTTCTTATGGTTGAACGCTCAATGGCATAGATTTTCACCTCCTGCTTAAAGCGTTCCCAAGATTCAATACATCCTGTTTCACTGTTATTAAACATATCCATGATTTCCTTAACTTTTCTTTAAAATATGTCGTCTTCTATAAGCCTTGAGTTTAGTTTCCACATAGCCCAGTTCATTTTTGCTTTACGCTGCTTCCTTCCTCCCAAAGTTACCGTAACTAGGCAGTGGTCACTAAATGACACTTGCTTCACTTCATACTGCTCACAGGAAGATGAAAACTCCGGCGACATACATTCTGTCCAGTCGTGCGTGGCTGCTACCTTGAAAATGCGTAAAATGCACGTGATTCTGACTCTTCGCCAGACCTATTACATCCTCCAAGCTGCACTCGTTGAGGACACTCTTCAAGAAATCAACACTCGAGTCTTTTACATTCTTTACATTTGAACGATCTTTAGGGTCCAAAACGCAATTGAAGTCTCCCAATAGTATGAGCACTCGACTGCAATCAAGGAACGAGGCTAACTGTTCAAAAAAACCACGCCGTTCCTTTTCTATCGTGGGAGCATACAGGGCAACAACCCTCACCGCGAATGTTTCATATGTGAAGTCACACACGATAAACCGCCCCCTTGCACAAGTTATTATTTTGTTCCTCTACTATGCCTATGTTTTTCCCCAGGAAAAGACAGCATCCTGCCGACAAACCAGCCGCATGGCTTACACAAACATTGAAATGCGAACGAAAACCAAGCACCATGTTATCTGTTTGCTGCTCATCCTCAACTTTTGTTTCTTGAATAGCCGCGATATCTAGATCTAACTCCCTGAACAGTCGGTTCAACTGCACTTGCTTACGCTTCGAGGCAAGCCCTCGTACGTTCAGAGTGCCAACTTTTAGCGGTTTCTTCAAATAAGCCATAGCGTTCACACAGCAAACAAACAACAGTGACTAAAGCTCACTGCTTCGGCCTCTCGTCGCGAGTTAGCGACGAGAACCGCGACAAGGCTAACTTGCCTTTCTTGGCTCCCTCCCCTCTCCAATGCCTTTCTAGCCGACGTAGTTCTCGTTCCGTAGCCGGTGCCTTTTCGTAGTCACGAGGTCGCTTAATGGAAGCGACTGTCGCATCCATCGGCGCCTCGGAGTCGTGGTCGCCTGAAGTGCTCTCCCTCGTTGGCTCTTCTGGCGCCGCAGCAGCATCCGCCTTCTTGCCAGTCGTTTCTGCAGCGGGGTCACCTTGTGACTTCTCGTCGCCAGCGGGCAGCTCCGGCTGCTGGGAAGCAGGGCCGTCGCTGAGTCCTGAAGGGGGCGGTGCTCCGGCGTTCTCCAGTTCCTCCTGGTCCATGAGCAGCTCGCTGCCGTCGTCTTGCGGCGGAGCAGTACCCGTGGCTACACGCGCATACGTGCGAACGCATCCTTCCCGTTCGTGTCCGAAGGCGTGACACAAACTGCATCTTGGCGTGCGGCAGTCGCGTCGAATATGTCCCGTCCTTTTGCACCGTAGGCATATTGGTGGACGTCCAGGCACCACCACTAACACTTGTCCTCCGTAGAACTTGAGCATGTGGGGCAAATCATCGATAGAGAGCCCCTTCTTCAGAACCATACGCACCAGACGGGTTGTCGATTCGACGTCTTCGAACCCGGGACTGTTCCACTGCTCGCGGTTGACGTCTGTCACCTCTCCAAATTCTTCAAAAGCCTTCTGCACAGAATCATTCGACACGTAGAAGGGCACCCAGTGCACCCTGAAGGCCAACTCACGTTTGTTGGGGTCTATGACTGCACAATAGCGTTTTTTCACTTCAAGTGCTCCTTCCGTCAGCAGTCGTTCCTTCGCTTCCGCAGTTTTCAGCTTCAACATCCACACATGCGACATTTGAAAGGCCCCAATGCCAGCCACGAAAGGTAGAACACCGGCAGTTTCCAAAGGCTCACGAAAATCCTGTATGCGATAAGGCCGCCCGGCAATATCGCAGTGAAGGAAAACCGCTGTCTTCATTGCGTCTCCCGAAGGCAGCGTAGGCAAAACTAAGCGATAGCCCACTGGTGGGCGTCTCTCACCGAAACCTCGGCCAGACATGACCGATAACGAAACGCGCTCAGAGCTTCCCATCACACGACCGTCTCCCATGGAAGCCAGAAGTGGAACGAGCTACTGCGACAGCTCCCACTCCGCCATGCCAGCTCGATGGTTTGGAATGAACAAAGGTTCGTCTAGTGAATACGGTGTCTTCGTTCACTCCCATCTTCCTCCCTTCCCGTTACGGCGAGGTTTAGGTGTCCACCGAGATATGAGAGGCGGATACATTTCCTTTCCTCAAAAACCAATTTACCGACGACCAAGGCGTATTTGTCCACGTTTCAGATTGGTCAAAATTGTCGTGACGTCACCACGCGCGAACTTTGACGGGTGTCCACCGAAATATGTGAGACAGTTACTGCGCAACTTCCTTTCCTCAAATACAATTTTCTACTAGTGTCTACTGAGATATGTGAGACAGTTAATGCGTAATTTCCTTTCCTCAAATACAATTTTCATTTTCTTCACTACGGCCCCTCTTTCTTCTTTCACTCACACTTGGCCGCGTTCCGTGGACAGCATGGCAGCACTACAACACGCTGCCGCGTTCCACTCCTGAAGGCGAACCTTAATGGTCATTAATTGGCAGTTAATTATTGCACCAACAAAATGTGAAGCGAACAATCGCGTAGCAGAATGCAGCACTAAGGCTTTCGCCTTTCACCACTTTAGCCGCTAAAGTTCCTCGTAATTTTTCTTCTAAAGTTGAGAAGCCGGGCCTTGTCAGCAGGAGACCTTTTAAGCACGACCTGAGTGCTGTGCCTGCTGCGTCCTTTTTGCAGACAGTTTAGTCGGCGTGAATCGCACCTGGGTTTCAACAGCCGCTGCTAGCGTCACTAAGCAGTGATTCCAGGCGACCCTACTCGGAAAAGTGACGCTCACTGTCGTGGCGGTAGTGGCCTCTCACGGCCACTACCGCCCAGCTCACCTATTTCGGTCCGGGGCTCTGCGTCCGGCTGCTGGTGCCGCTGTCACTTCCATTGCGGCTGCTGCGTCCGCTGCGGCTGCTGCGGCTGCTGCTGCGGCCGCTGTCCAAGGGCGGGAAGGAGCTCGAGCGGTCCTTCCTTTTGGTACATGTTGGGCCGTCGCTGGTCCGGGATTTGGATCTTGATTGGTGCTCTGATGCTCTAGTGTGGGGTCGCTGAAATCTTTTCTTGCATCTGTTATCGCCTGTGCGGTGCCCTTCTCCGCAGACATTGCAGACTGGGTCGCAGATTTCTTCTTTGAGGTGCTGTTTGCCGCAGTACGGGCACCGTTCTTGCGGTGGCTCCGGACATACGTCTCTTCTGTGGCCGACTCTTCTGCAGTTCGTGCACGCCTCTGCTTTAGGAATGAAGGGGTAGACTGGGTACAGGACTCCAAAGTATACGATGCTATCTGCCAATTCGTCCGCGTCGAAGTGGAGAGGGAGGGACTTTGATGTTCTTCCCATGGTTCGTGCTTGGACGATGTCTGGGTTTCTTTTTCAAAATTCTGTCATCATTTCTTGATGACTTTCGCCATCGTAAGCGCGGTAGATGATGCCCTGCACGGCCTTGTCGGGAGGGGCGATGTACGATGTCATGATGATGTCTTTGCCTTCTATCTTCATTTGCTTGACCGCGATGTAGCATAGTGCATTTGCCTGCACCGGAGTCGATATGGTGAATAAATTCTTTGTACAGTTCGTTCTAGACTGATCTTTATCAGCCTCGGCCGCTGTAATGCCACTCGCTGATTCAATAGCTTGCCTGATGGATTTCAAATGGTTTGATATGAGCACGATGGTTTGAAATGAACAAACGCGCGTCCAGTGAATACGATGTCATCGATCGCTCCCATCTTTCTCCCTTCCATTACGGCGAGGTTCAGGTGTCGATCGAGACATGCGAGACAGATTTAGTTTCCTCAAAAACCAATTTACCGACGAGCAAGGCTCACAGCCGACCGGGTAAATTGGTAACTTGGTTTTTGAGGAAACGAAATGGCGCAGTATCTGTCTCTCGTATCTCGGCGGACACCTGAACCGCGCCGTAAGAGAAGGGAGGAAGGTATGAGTGAAAGAAGAAAGAGATGAAAGAGGTGTCGTAGTGGAGGCCTCCGGAATAATATCGACCACCTGGGGATCTTTAACGTGCACTGACATCGCCCAGCACACGGGCGCCTCTGGCGTTTCGCCTCCAAAGAAACGCGGCCGCCACGGTCGGGTTCGAACCCAAGTAATACGGCTCGGTAGACGAGCGCTTTACCACTGAGCCACCCGCGGCGCTCAAGTGCTTTCGTCACTTCTTCTCACCCCCGCTGCTCTGTGCGCATGCGCTGGGTTTCTATTAGCGACGGAGCCGCGCGTCGTATACTTATTTATTTATTTATTTATTTATTTATTTATTTATTTATTTATTTATTTATTTATTTATTTATTTATTTATTTATTTATTATCAATACCTCAAATGCCCCAGGAATGGGGTATTACATGAGGGATGGGCTGAATGTGTCACTAATGGAAGATTGGATGGCAGCCTTGAAGTGCAGTGGATCGGAGTGGTGCACGGAGTCGAATGCAGGCCGTTCCAGTCTCGAGCAGTTTGCACGAAGAATGAGCGAAGATGAGCTGTAGTCTGTGCTGGGGGAGGGTAGACTGTTTTGGGATGGTTGGTACGGCTTGATAAGCGATGAGCTGGCAGGATAGCTGAAACATCAAGTTGGCTGTGATAAAATTTATGAAAGAGGCAGAGCCGAAAGATGCAACGTCTGGACTCAAGATTAGTAAGATTAGCCTCAGATTTAAGTGCAGTGACGCTGGTGTGATACGAGTAGTCCGAAAAAATAAATCTAGCTGCGCGATTCTGAACTGATTCGAGGGTGTTTGAAAGGTTAGATTGATGAGGGTCCCAGACTGAGCATGCGTACTCTAACTTCGGCCGGACAAATGTGAGGTATGTTAATGTTTTAATTGAAGCAGAACGTACCCCGGCCAGCGCGGCCCTGAAGCGGTTTGCGATGCTCTGCAAGTTAGGCTTAGCTTAGTTTATTAAGTTTATTATTAGCCTTTAATGCCTCATAATGTCGTTAGCAGCGGTGTCGGCAGCCGTGTCGGGAGATGTGTAAGGAGATGTGTCCGCGTTTCGGCGTCACTACTTAAAAAAACTGTGTCGAGGCTTAGAATCCAACCAGGGCCCTTGGCATTTGAAGTCATTAACTACTCATTTGGCATCTGAACTAGTCATTAAGCACTGCCATGGTTAGTCATGACAAATTATGAACAATGACTTATTAGTCATGACCGGTTATTCATTAAGCAGTCATGACTAGTTAGTCATTATCCAGTCATGACTAGTTATGACTGATTAATGACTTGTTACTCATGGCTAGTCATAACTGGATTGTCATGGCTGGGTAGTCATCACTAGTCGGTCATTAACCAGACATGAGCAGTTTGTCATTAAGCAATCATGACTAGTTAGTCATCAACTAATTAGTTATGACTACCTAGCGATTAACCAGTCACCATTTAACTAGTCATGACTAGTTTGTCATTTATCAATCACGACTACTTAGTTAATAACCAATCATGAGTAGTATGTCATGAATCATGACTAATTAGTTGTGACCCAACTAGTCATGAGTGGTTAGTCATGACTAGTCATGACTGGTTTGCCATGACTAGCTAGTCATTAACAAGACATGACTAGTTCATCATGAACCAATAATGACTAGTTAGTCATCAACTAATTATTCATGACTATCTCTTCATTCACCAGGCATTAGTAGTCATGACTGGTTAATGACTAACCAGTCATGAATAACCAGTCATGACCAACTAGTCATAACTACCCAGCAACGACAAACCAGTAATGACTAGTCATGACTGCTAACCAGTCATGACTAACTAACCAGTCATGACTTACCATAAGTAATGACTAACCAATCATGACTTACCATAAGTAATGACTAACCAGTCATGACTAACCACTAATGACTAATTGGGTCAAAACTAATTAGTAATGACTCATGATGTACTAGTCATGATTGGTTATTGACTAAGTAGTCATGATTGGTTAATGACAAACTAGTCATGACTGGTTAAACGATCACTGGTTAATGACTCACAACTCATGACTGCATAATGAATAATCGGTCATGACTAATCAGTCATTGGTCATAATTTCTCAAGACTAACCATGCCAAATGACTCACCAGTCATTACTAGTCATGAAAGCTTAATGATTATCTAGTCATGACTAACCAATAATGAAAATAGTTATGGGTGATTAATCACTGACTAATGACTGTCCACTCATGACTGGTTAGTCATCACTAGTTAGTCATTAACCAATCATGGCTAGCTAGTCACGAGTGTTTAATGACCAGTTCACATGCCAAATGAGTAGTTAATGACTTCAAATCCCAAAGGCCCTGGTTGGATTCTCAGCCTCGACACACTTTTGTTTTAAATAGTGACGCCGAAACGCGGACACATCTCCCTACACGGCTCCCGACACGGCTGCTGACGAGATTACGAGGCATTAAAGACTAATTATAAACTTAATAAACTCAGCTAAGCCTAACTTGCAGAGAATCGCAAACCGCTTTAGGGCCGCGGTGGCCGTGCCACGTAGTAACCAGACGACGCGCGCCTCCATCGCTAATAGAAGCCCAGCGCATGCGCACAGAGCAGCGGGGGTGAGATGAAATGACGACAGCACTTGACCGCCGCGGGTGGCTCAGTGGTAAGGCGCTCGTCTACTGAGCCGGAGTACCCGGGTTGGAACCCGACCGCTGCGGCCGCGTATCGATGAAGGCGAAACGCCAGAGGCGCCCGTGTGCTGTGCAAAGTCAGTGCACGTTAAAGATCCCAGGTGATCGAAATTATTCGATAGCCCTCCACTACCGCACCCCTTTCTCGCTTTCTCCTTTCACTTCTATTTTCCTCCCTTCCCTTACGGCGCGGTCCAGGTGTCCACCAAGATATGTGAGAGAGATACTGCGCCATTTCCTTTCCTCAAAAACCAATTTAGCAATTTACCTCTCCCGCCAGGGTGTTTCGCGAGGACGCCGCTTGGGCATAAGCGCATGCGCATTGATGTCTTGGAACAGGCGGTTTGACTGATATTGCTGTGCTTCTTTATCAACATCCAGTTTGTTTTACCGAAACTGGGAACTAGAAATAAACACTTCTGCATAAGGTCACTCACACAGCAGTTTTCCGTAAAGAGAACTGAGCGATGTGAAGATGGAGACGGAAGATTCCTGAAGCGAATTACTTTCACAAGGTGCTGCAGTGGGCGCACCTTGAGGAGTGGCTTCGAAGCCACTTGGGCGTTGAGATCCAAAGTTCATCAATGTTAATACCGCTGCCTTTCTTTTTTTGTTACTGCTGTATTTGAAACCAGTTTTGCGACGGCCGCAAATTTTATCTTTCAAATGATCTTCAGAACCGAAACCCATGCCACGTTGGCTGCAGATTAAAAAAACATAGTAATGCTGCATTACTGGTGCCCTTACAGAGTGGTTATTTTAGCGGCGCTTTAACCGAAGGAGAGCGGTAGCTTGGAAAGCAAAGGCGCATAGCTGCCCGCCTGAAACATTGGACACATTAGCCGACTAATGTCATCCAACGACATTAGTCGTCCAAGCAGGAGTTGTCGACAGAAATGTCACGCTTTTCAATTGGTCGAAATGGTCGTGACGTCACAGCGCGCGAATTTCAAACGGGGTAATTGTACTTTGGCTAGTAACCATGCAACCAATTAAAGGGACGGGATACTGATGCTCCAAGTATGTGCGACTGAGTTTATTTAATTAGTTAATTAACCGACTAGTTTAATTAACCTTTCTAGTCAGACCAAATAAATAAATAAAACCGAGTAAGAAATTGGTCGAGTTGAGGAATCGAACCAGGGTCTTCGGAGTGCGAGACGAGCACGCTAACCACTCCACCATGCCAGCTCGATGGTTCGAAATGAACAAAGGCGTGTCCAGTGAATACGGTGTCTTCGTTGGCTCCCATCTTTCTCCCTTCCATTGCGGCGAGGCTCAGGTGTCGATCGAGACATGCGAGACAGATTTCGTTTTCTCAAAAAGCAATTTACCGACGAGCGAGGCGCACAGCCGCCCGGGTAAATTGGTAAATTGGTTTTTGAGGAAAGAAAATGGCGCATTATCTGTCTCTCATATCTCGGCGGACACGTGAACCGCGCCGTAAGAGAAGGGAGGAAGGTAGGAGTGAAAGAAGAAACAGGGAAAGAGGTGTCGTAGTGGAGGTCTCCGGAATAATTTCGACCACCTGCCGATCTTTAACGTGCACTCACATCGCACAGCACACGGGCGCCTCTGGCGTTTCACCTCCATCGAAACGCGGCCGCCGCGGTCGGGTTCGATCCCGAGTACTCCGGCTCGGTAGACGAGCGTCTTACCACTGAGCCACCCACGGCGGTCAAGTGCTTTCGTGACTTCATCTCACCCCCGCTGCTCTGTGCGCATGCGCTGGGTTTCATTAGAGACGGAGGCGCGCGTCGTCTGCTTACTACGTGCCGCGGCCACCGCGGCCCTAAAGCGGTTTGCGATGCTCTGCATGTTAGGCTTCGCTTAGTTTATTAAGTTTATTATTAGCCTTTAATGCCTCATAATGTCGTTAGCAGCCGTGTCGGCAGCCTTGTCGGGAGATGGGTAGGAAGATGTGTCCGCGTTTCGGCGTCACTACTTAAAGAAACTGTGTCAAGGCTGAGAATCCAACCAGGGCCTTTGGCATTTGAAGTCATTAACTACTCATTTGGCATTTTGAACTAGTCATTAAGCACTCATCACTATTTAGCCATGATTGCTTAATGACTAACTAGTGATGACTAACCAGTCATGACAGGATAGTCATTAGTTAGTCATTAATCACCCGTGACTATTTAGTCATGATTGGTTCTTCATCACTAGTTAATCATTAACCAATCATGACTTGTCATGACTGTTGAGTCATTAGGCATGGTTAGTCATGACAAATTATGAAAAATGACTTATTAGTCATGACCGGTTATTCATTAAGCAGTCATGACTAGTTAGTTATTAACCAGTCATGACTAGTTATGACTGATTAATGACTGGTTACTCATGGATAGTCAAGACTGGTTTGTCGTGGCTGGGTAGTCATGGCTAGCTAGTCGTTAACCAGCCATCACTAGTTCGTCATTAAACAATCATGACTAATTGCTCATCAATTAGTTATGTTGTGAAGGTAAAGGATGCGCAATCAAAGGACGAACCACGAAGAAAGACACAGGGACACACACAAGCGCTTGTGTGTGTCCCTGTGTCTTTCTTCGTGGTTCGTCCTTTGATTGCGCATCCTTTACCTTCACAACATCATGTACCAACTAGGCCCTACCCAAGTTTTGTTCAATTAGTTATGACTAGCTACTCATTAATCAGTCAATGTTTAATTAGTCATGACTAGTTTGTCGTTAACCAACCATGACTACTTAGTCAATAACCAATCATGACTAGGTTTTCATGAGTCATGACTAATTAGTTGTGACCCAATTAGTCATAAGTGGTTAGTCATGACTAGTCATGACTGGTTAGTCATTACTCATGGTTTGTCATGACTGGCTAGTCATTTAACAGTCATGACTGGTTAGTCATTAACCAGTCATTACTAGTTATGGTGAATGACTAGTACATCATGACTACTCATGACTGGCTTGTCATTACTAGCTAGTCATTAACAAGACATGACTAGTTCGTCATGAACCAATCATAGCTAGTTAGTCATCAATTAACTAGTCACAACTATCTAGTCATTCACCAGTCATAAGTAGTCATGACAGGGTAATGACTAAGCAGTCATGACTGCTTAATGACTAACCAGGCATGACTTACCATAAGTAATGACTAACCAGTCATGACTAGTCATGACTAACCACTCGTGACTAATTAGTCATGACTCATGACATACTAGTCATCATTCGTTATTGACTAAGAAGCCATGAGGGGTTACTGACAAACTAGTCATGACTAGTTAAACGACGACTGGTTAATGACTAGCTAGTCATAACTAATTAGTTGATGACCAATTAGTCACGATTGCTTAAAGAAGAACTAGTCATAACTGGCTAATGACTAACTAGTCACGACTGCTTAATGACTAACTAGTCATGACTGCTTAATGAATAACCGGTGATGAAAAATCAGTCATTGGTCATAATTTGTCATGACTAACCATGCCTAATGACCCACCAGTCATGACTAGTCATGAAAGGTTAATGAATCACTAGTCATGACTAACCAATCATGACTAATTTGTCATGGGTGATTAATGACTAACTAATGACTATACAGTCATGACTGGTTAGTCATCACTAGTTAGACATTAACCAATCATGGCTAACTATTCACGAGTGCTTAATGATTAGTTCAAATGCCAAATGAGTAGTTAATGACTTCAAATGCCAAAGGCCCTGGTTGGATTCTCATCCTCGACACACTTTTGTTTTAAGTAGTGACGCCGAAACGCGGACACATCTCTATACACATCTCCCGACACTAATGCCGACACAGCTGCTAACGACATTATGAGGCATTAAATACTAATAATAAACTGAATAAACGAAGCTAAGCCTAACTTGCAGAGCATCGCAAACCGCTTTAGGGCCGCGGTGGCCGCGGCACGTAGTAAGCAGACGAAGCGCGCCTCCGTCGCTAATGGAAACCCAGCACATGCGCACAGAGCAGCGCGGGTGAGATGAAGTGACGAAAGCAGTCGACCGCCGCGGGTGGCTCAGCGGTAACGCGCTCGTCTACCGAGCCGGAGTACCCGGGTTCGAACCCGACCACTTCGGCCGCGTTTCGATGAAGGTGAAACGCAATAGGCGCCCATGTGCTGCGCGATGTCAGTGAACGTTAAAGATCCCAGGTGGTCGAAATTATTCAATAGCCCTCCACTGCGGCACCCCTTTCTCGCTTTCTACTTTCACTTCTACTTTCCTCCCTTCCCTTACGGCGCTGTCCAGGTGTCCACCGAGATATGTGAGACAGATACTGCGCCCTTTCCTTTCCTCAAAAACCAATTTACAAATTTACCTCTCCCATCAGGGTGTTTCGCGAGGACGCCGCCTAGGGATAAGCGCATAAGAATTCATGTCTTGGAAGAGGCGGATTGACTGATATTGTTGCGCTGTTTTAGCAAGATCCAGTTTCTTTTAGCGAAACTGGGAACTAGAAATAAACGCTTCTGCTTAAGACCACTCACACTGCAGTTTTCCGTAATGAGAACTGAGCGATGTGAATTTGGAGACGGAAGATTCTTGAAGCGAAGTACTTTCACAAGGCGCTGCAGAGGGCGCACCTTCAGGCGTGGCTTCGAAGCCGCTTTTGCGTTCAGATGCAAGGTTCATCAATGTTAATAACGCTGCCTTTCTTTTTGTTACTGCTGTATTTGAAGCCACTTTTGCGACGGCCGCGAATTGTATCTTTCAAATGATCTTCAGAACCGAAACCCATGCCACGTTGGCTGCAGATTAAAAAAATATAGTAATGCTGCATTACTGGCGCCCTGACAGAGTGGTCATTTTAGTGGCGCTTTAACCGAAGGAGAGCGGTAGCTTGGAAAGCAAAGGTGCATAGCTGCCCGCCTGAAACATTGGACACCTTAGTCGTGATTTAAGCTACATGGCGGTCCCTCCCCTTGGGGCAGTGGAAACTTTCAAATGACCTTGATAACCAACGCCCTTGCCACATTGGCTACCGATCAAAAAAGAGAGGAAAGGTGCATAACTGGCCCCTTGGGGCAGTGGGCAGTTTATTCTCGTTTTAGGCTACGAAACAGGTGAAGAGTGGGAGCTTCTAAAGCAAAAGAATGGCGCATAACTGGACCCCTGGGACAGTGGAACCCTTTGTCGCGCTTACACATCGTGTTGGCAGAAACGCTGCAATGAAGCCGTAGCCCATCGGTGTACATTGTGCTCATTGGCGGTGACAACGCTTTGGACTGCGGACATTTCAACGCGAAAGCCTTTAATGCTTCATCACTGTAAGCAGAAGTGTTCGACAGAAATGTCACGCTTTTCAATTGGTCGAACTGGTCGTGACGTCACAGTGCGCGAATTTCAAACGGGGCTAATTGTACTTCGGCGAGTAACCATAGGACTTCCCGCTAGAGGGCCAACGGAGACGCATGTGCTTCGTATGGGCTACGAGTTCGAGCACCTTCTGCAAGGAAAAAACCCAGGATACTTCGAATCCGTTACACGGACAAGAAGCGTGAGTCTATAACGCACCTGTCAAGACATCATTTAAGCAAATCGGAGCTCGGGCGGCCAAGCTCCGACTGTCTAAGGCCAGCGTCGCTCCGGCGCCCTAGCTTACCCGAACGCCAGGCCTGGCGCGGCGCGAACGCCACGGCGGCAGTCATGGAGTACGCCGTAGTTGGAACGAACGCCTCCCCAGACGAATTCGAAACGCCCGATTGGAAAACTATTGTTTCCTACTGTAATCAGGACCCCAAAGCTGTGTCATTACCATCTCAGAAGTCAGACAAGCAGACCGAAAAGCCGAAGGCAAAACCTTACCTCCGCTCCATCCTATGAAACCGCTCCCACGACTACCGGAGGCAGACTATAAAAAAATCTACAGACCAACGGGTGGTGTAGCCATCACGCACTACACCGAGAAATCCATCAGGCAAGCTGTCGAATCACCGAGTGGCATTACAGTGCCCGAGGCTGATAAAGACCAGTCTAGAACGAACTGTACAAAGAATTTATTCACCATATCGACTCCGGTGCAGGCAAATGCACTATGCTACGTCGCGGTCAAGCAAATGAAGATAGAAGGCAAAGACATCATCATGATATCGTACATCGCCCCTCCCGACAAGGCCGTGCAGGGCATCATCTACCGCGCTTACGATGGCGAAAGTCATCAAGAAATGATGACAGAATTTTGAAAAAGAAACCCAGACATCGTCCAAGCACGAACCATGGGAAGAACATCAAAGTCCCTCCCTCTCCACTTCGACGCGGACGAATTGCCAGATAGCATCGTTTACTTTGGAGTCCTGTACCCAGTCTACCCCTTCATTCCTAAAGTAGAGGCGTGCACGAACTGCAGAAGAGTCGGACACAGAAGAGACGTATGTCCGAAGCCACCGCAAGAACGGTGCCCGTACTGCGGCAAACAGCACCTCAAAAAAGAAATCTGCGACCCAGTCTACAATGTCTGCAGAGAAGGGCACCGCACAGGCGATAACAGATGCAAGAAAAGATTTCAGCGACCCCACACTACAGCATCAGAGCACCAATCAAGATCCAAATCCCGGACCAGCGACGGCCCAACATCTACCAAAAGGAAGGACCGCTCGAGCTCCTTCCCGCCCTTGGACAGCGGCCGCAGCAGCCGCAGCGGAAATGGGACGGAGCTGCAGTTACTACAGTCTAAACTTGATCAGGCACTCCATCACACTGAAATACTCACGGACCGAATCAAACTTTTGGAACAGGAAAACAGTAAACTGAAAGCACCCGCCAAATCTAAGGACCCTCCTCCAAAACCACTTGCAATGCAGGATGTCACAGAAATGGAAACTACTGTATCCGCATCAGTCGAAACCCCAGTAAGTGTAGTAAGCAAGGAAGAAACACCTCGCCAAAAACGAGCAGTAGCTAATGTTAGAAACCCCTCATTGGAGGATAGAGTCCCAAAACTCGAACAAAAAGTGGAAGAGCACAGTCAGAAACTCGATACAGTAACACAAACAGTTAACAATTTATCACAAAGACTCGAACAATACATACACGATGTAAACCACAAGTTCACGGAAATGGGACGGAGCTGCAGTTACTACAGTCTAAACTTGATCAGGCACTCCACCACACTGAAATACTCACGGACCGAATCAAACTTTTGGAACAGGAAAACAGTAAACTGAAAGCACCCGCCAAATCTAAGGACCCTCCTCCAAAACCACTTGCAATGCAGGATGTCACAGAAATGGAAACTACTGTATCCGCATCAGTCGAAACCCCAGTAAGCGTAGTAAGCAAGGAAGAAACACCTCGCCAAAAACGAGCAGTAGCTAATGTTAGAAACCCCTCATTGGAGGATAGAGTCCCAAAACTCGAACAAAAAGTGGAAGAGCACAGTCAGAAAGTCGATACAGTAACACAAACAGTTAACAATTTATCACAAAGACTCGAACAATACATACACGATGTAAACCACAAGTTCGGGGTAATCGACAACATTTTACAGGAAATTTTACGTCGGCTTCCCTCGTCAGCTCAAGGGGCGCCAATCGATCTATCTCCGCAAAATGGCCAATCCTAAAACCATAGCAATTTGGCAGTGGAACTGCAGGTCTATGCGCAACAAAAAAGCAGATCTGCAATTACACATTCAATCGCAATCCGAAAAACCTGACGTAATAGCGATCCAAGAACCTAGAATGTCTCGACTAAAACTGCCAGGGTACCGGGCAGTTCTGCCATGTCACATCACAGAACATCCTTTAACCACTACGATGATACATGGAAACCTTACCGTTGTTAACCACGACATTGAAAACGTAGAGCTTGATTGTATATTAGTAGAAATTTTACCCAGCAAAAGAAACTCCTCTTCTCTGTTCATACTGAACGCATACAGCCACCCCAGGGCACCGGCTGGACCTGCGAAAGCCGCTATACTGAAAGCCCTATAAATTGCAGGCCAAAACCCAACCCTAATTGTGGGCGACTTCAACGCTCAACACGTGCAATGGGGACACGCAACAATAACTAACAAAGGCACGGCCCTAATTGATTTTATCCACGACAGAGGGCTAACCCAATACACGGATCCCATGCAACCTACCAGGATAGGCAACAGCGTGAACAGGGACACGTGCCCAGACCTCACGATAGGCAAAAATCTCCCAGACTTAAGCTGGAGCAACACTAGACATAATCTGGGAAGTGACCATTATATCATAGCATCTAAAATCACCATTGGCAATCTCAAACCCCAACCCAGAAAAAACAAAATCACCGAGTGGGACAAACTTAGGACGATCCGCGACCAAAATCAGGAACCGATCACAGACCTAGAACAGTGGACACAAACCCTGCTGTCGGATGTGGGAAAGGCCACTAAAGAACTAATACATGACCTAGGCGTAAATACGATTGACAGCCGACTTACACACATGTGGGAAGCAAGGCAAAGCCTAGAAAAAAGATGGCTTAAACAAAAATACAACAAAAAGCTTAGAAACAGGATACTCACACTCACAGAGAAAATTCAACAGCACTCCGCAGAAATCGCAAGACAGCAATGGAACCATGGGCGCTATGGCGGAAGACCCGAGTTTGGCGCTCGCCCGAGTTTCATCCGAGTTTGCGATGACGGCAGTCAGTGATCGAAGATAGTGCGGAACGTGCGCAGGCAGCGGACAATAAAATGTAGAGATAAAGCCACGTAAAGGCGATACAAGCGCAACCTGCGCGCCTGTTTCACGCTTCAAACACAATACACTGCGCCATACCAGGCCGCAGCGCTACCTGAACTTATCAGCGCCATATCAGCAATCGCGAAATCGTGACTTCTCTGCTATCTATCTGCACACTTGCCGCTAGCTGTTTGACACGCCTTTTCGGGCGCGTCAAAGGCGTGTCTTCTCTTTCAGGCTCTACCTGTCCCTCCATTTCCGAAGACGAACAGTGCGCACTAGGTACACTCTTGTATCAACCCTTTGTCTTCTCTCGAGTATGTTAAAAGGCAACAGATAATGTTATGAACATTTTATTCATTTCCAAATGTATTTTAAAATCTGAATCCAATGAAGTGTTGTTGAAAAGCATATCTTTAGGCAATTAATAAAGATTTGACACTTTCTGCCGCTAGTAGCATTAGTGAGGCCATAGCTTGCAGCGTGGTTTGCATACGAACTAGAGCGACAGCCCACCGTGCCGAAAACGAGAGAGCTCCTGCGCTGACACGCCGCCTTCGTAGCGCTGCCTTCGACTGGAAAGACTGGGCAACTACTACACGCTGAATCTGTCTTATTTTTCGGCCATTGTGATAATATATTTTATTGTGTCGTATATCAAAATATAACAGTCATGCATCTTCTGGCTTGCATAATACACAAAAGCAAAAAACTGAACTGCACTGCACCCCCGCGTCACTGCTGCTCTCTGCAGCGACCTCAGGTGGAGTTCTCCGCTGCTCCGGCCGCTGCCGCACCCCGCTATGGCCAACCATTGCTTTTAGTACGCTCTTGGCGAATCTCAGCAGTAGAAATTGGCCGTGCGAGCGGCTGTGATGCGGTGTGAGAAAAAACTTGTTGTTTGGCTGTATTCAATGATTCATTACTTATGCCTGTTGTGTGTGACGCCTCTTCAGTGCACTGCGGATGCGAAGAGCGTGCTACCCAGCGACACAACTCATCCTATGTCATCAGACGCTGACTAAAAGCTGTGAAGGTGGTGGCGCGCGTATCTGCGTAGTATTAGTTGACGTCGCGCACTTCAAGGTTTTGCGGACTGGTTTTGTCACTAACATCGATCGCCGTTATATACCGCAGTGACATCGCAATAATATTGTTACGGGGAAATACTATTTACATTTATTTACATGTTGAGCGGCTGAAGCGGAGCGGCGGGACGTCGGTGGTGGGTCTTGACGTGTCCAAGGGTCGCGAGAAAGAGCTTGAGTCTGCAGCGTCGGGGCGATAAGGTGGGGTCGAGTAACGGTTCCGCTGGGAGGAGTACCATCGACTACGGCAATGACGGGCGATGTGGCCGACACGGGAACAGTTGAAACAGATAGGCCTGTCGTCGGGCGTACGCCACTCGGAGGGGTTGCGCGGCCGAGGAGCGGCGTAAACAGGCCGGACAGGGTATAGAGGAGGGACTTCGGGCACTTGGGAGGGATGAAGAGCGGCGACAGAAGACAAACCCAAGTTAGTAATTTCCTGGCGGACGGCGGCTTGAATAAGTGGAAGGGGCAGGGGCTGGTTGGCTGCAGGTGTTGCTAAGGAGGCCGGAGCAATGGCTTCAAGCTCACGGCGTACGATACGGGTCACGTTCCCTGGTGAGGTCGGCTGGTTCCGTGGACTAAGATCTTGGCAGGACGAAGACGCAGCAGTGTTGGGCAGGCGTGCGATATGCTGGGTGATCCGTCGGCTTTTGGCGTCCTCGAAGCGGCGGCATTCTTTTACGATGTCTGCAATCTTGTCGCAGTTCTTATAAACGAGAAGATTGAAGGCATCGTCTGCAATGCCCTTCAGCACATGTCCGACTTTGTCAGCCTCGCTCTTCTCCTTATCGACCGTGTAGCACAAAGCCAACACATCCTGAATATAGGACACGTAGGACTCCGTGGATGACTGGGCGCGACTGGCAAGATCTCTTTTAGCGGCAAGCTGCCGGCCGAGTGGTTTGCCGAAAAGGTCAATAAGTTTCTGCTTACAGTCATCCCAACTGGTTAATGTCTCTTCGTTACTGTCGTACCACTTCAGCGGCGTGCCCTTAAGGTAAAAAACCACGTTCGCAAGCATGAAAGTTTGGTCCCACCGGTTGTTAGCGCTGCACCGTTCATACTTGCGAAGCCAGGTCTCAACGTCAGCGTCGTCGTCCCCAGAGAAGGGTCCAGGATCCCGAGGGTGAATGAGGACCACCGAGGACACTGATGCTGCCGAATCTGGAGGAGCGGCTTCCGTCATTTTAAGCCGTGGAAGGTAGCGGCGGCGTGAAAGGTACGTCGGGGGTGGAAGGTAGCACCCGCTGCGTAGTTCCGTCTTGCTGCACCTCCACCAAGATGTTACGGGGGAATACTATTGACATTTATTTACAAGCGGTAGGTGAATAGTTCCTAGTGGCGAGCATCAGGAAGCACCAACGCCAGCAGGAAGCACCAACAGCCTCTTCTTCATCGTGCGACCCTTTCACGCGGGAGGCCACTTCGACTTCCACTTCCTCTTCGTCGTAGCAATATCGTTCGGGCAGATGTGGGATCCTGTTTGTAATGATGGAATCGGGCTTATAACATAGAAAGGTGCTACGGTTATGAAGTACGCAGTGCTTGCGTGCTGGAAACTACAAACTCTTTATTGCACTGGGTCTAGAGCAGCGACTGTTTGTCGATCCCGGATGTGTTTGACACATTGATGCTGAGCTTTATCACCGATGATAGGACGGCCAAGCCAAACACCTGTGATGCGATGTTATTCGAGTAGGGCGTGCTCCAAGCACCGTTTCGTCGTCGTGCTCCGTGTTTGACGCCTTGCAAGCAGGTGTGACGCGCCGTCAGCGTTGTGCTGTGTCTTACGTGGTTGCAACAGGCTATAGCGTTGTGCAGTCTTGGTATGAGAGCGAAGAAATCCGCGGCTGTTGCCACGTTGCTTGTCCTTCGTAGAGGTGCTTAGATTAATCAGCGATGACGTCCGTTTTGCCGGTTATACGGTCAACATCGATGGTCAACATCGTCGATGTCTGTCAGCAATCAGCACAGCCGCGCAGCATACCTGTAGCCGGCAGGGATGTTGGGAGTGGCCCACCCATAGCGCGTACGCCTATAATTTATGTACGGCACGCCGGGGGCGTGACTAATGGTTTTGATTGACAGGTGACCTCGGAGCTAAACTTGTGAACGGTGAAGTGCCCCGAATTCATCTCGGTGCTGTCATGGCGGCAACAGCAGCAGCCTGGGTCATCGCTTCCTCTGACGGCAAATGTCAGTAGGGCCGGCTGGCCACGTTTACTGCCATGACCGACGACGAATTCCAGCGACGTTTTCGCCTCTCCAAAACATCGGTACGATGGTTGTGTAAAGAGTTAGGCGACGACCCACGCTTGCGAGAGTGCGTACCGGGCCTCATTCGCTTTCGGTCGAAGAGGAAGTCCTCTGCGCCCTCCGGTTCTTCGCGACCGGGAGCTTCCAGGGGAGCGTCGGCACAGACCGCTTTATTGAGCGCCACCAAAGCACTGTGAGCCGCTGTGTTAGGGACGTCTCCGACGCGCTTATCGACGCGGCTGTGCAGAAGCGGTGGCTCGCTTTCCCCACGAGTGCGGCCGAGCGTGTGTATGTTAAGGAGCGTTTCGTTCTGCGCGGCGGCATCACAGAGAACAAGGTGAATGCGTCTACCAGCTGGCAATGAACAGATAACAGTGAGTTGTGATTGACCGACTCTCAAATCTGGTGCACAAGTTTTATACAAAACTCCCATGTCATGCCTGATATTGAGTGCTGCAATGGGACTGCTTAGGTGTTCGACTGGCTGGTCGAGGGCTGTGGATCATGCAAAACTTTGTCAAAAGAAGTGCATATGATGCATGAAGAAAAGCAAATCTACCAATCTGTTTAAAGTGTATTAAAGCGCTACATTTGATCATAATTTTCTGTTGAGTGCAAGCTGTGCAGCGATGCGTTAATTGCTTTCTCATCTCTATATATGCCATTTTGTAGGTGAGTGAAAATGGAAGAATTTATGCTCTCTATGCACTGTGTCTGCATTGTGAACTTACACATATGTAACAATTGCGTGGCGACACTTCAGCTGACGCCTGCGTGATGGGAAGCGTTTTTGTTTCAGGAAATACAACAATGACAGAAATGGCGAGGACAAGTGGCAACAGCCAATCATTAATATGCATGCTGGTCTCACCAAGCTGTCAAGCATTGCACTGCTGCCCTCACACTGGTGCTGTCACATCATAACCATCACGTCGTCCTCGTCAAGCCATTTTCATTACTTTGTAATCACGACTTAGCGTCAGTCTCATCCTTGTGGATTAATGGAATTTAGTGCAATGCCTGGCCCAAATAATGCTGTTGAACAGGATAGGGGCAAACCCAAAGAGGAGATGCAGAAAACCTCACGTGTGTGTGATGGGCACACACACCATGCCAAAGGTGCCTTACTGAACGCCATCAAGTAGAACCTCAAATATGCAGCAAGGTTTCCCAGCCTTTGATACAAAGCAGCTTCTCAAGATGCATGTTGACTACGTTTTAATTTCATTCGGGCAGAACTGGTCTAGGCTGATATTCAGAAGTTGGATTTCTCTTTACTGGCTGCTTCATGAAAGTGCCTAGATGCCTGGCAAAGAAAACCACTGTGCACTCGGCAAGAACACTACACATTAAAATTGCTGCACACACTGTTCTGCACTCACCAGTGTAGGGTCCTTCATGAGCAGTGAAGGCCCGCAACCCATCACACAGTCAAGGCCAACCAATACAAGCACCCTTCCCTCAATTTTCGGCAGCTTTCCACCACCCGTTTCACTGAAATTGAGAACAAAACGTGTATCAGTGGACGTCATGCGGAAGCAATCCCCAGATGAAAAGTTACCCGTGCAAAATTATTACAAGACCACCACTGCTACTATTCTTGCCTATCTACCTATCCATTTACTCCAGTGTATTTAAAGGAAACAAAAGTTGCTAGAAATAAAAGTGACAGCGCGGCCTCGCGACTGTATGCTGGCAAAGTTAAGGAGCACTACGAATGAAGTGAATTTCATTGCGCACATAACACACAATGGCAAAGGAACTGTCGTTTTTTGTTTACAAATAACAACAGCAGTCTAACTTACGTGGTAGCGGCCTACACGACGCTCACGTCTTTCTTAGTTTGTGCGACGAGTTCTGACCAAAACCGTCGCCAGCCTGCTTCATCTTTTACTGCGGGCCCCAATTCATTGAGGAGCTCTGCAACTTCTCGCCACAACCGCTCTCTTTCGCACCCCGTAAAAGATGACGATAAATCGCTGCTCGGTCTTGCTAAACGGGGATGCTGCTCAAGGAAGTCAAGCAACTGTAATTTCTGGCGAAGGGAAGCATGCCGTCCCGACCTAGCCTTTTTCGCCGGAGGTGGTGTGGAGCTGCTTTCCGCATGCTACTACTACAGCAATTAATTGCCCACGGTGGAGGCGTGGCTGTGCTTGTAAGCATGGACTAACGCGTTTAAATTTTCGCGGTCCATTTCAAATTTTCGCCGGCTCACTTGAGAAATGTGTCGATTAACTCCTTCTGAAAGATCTTCATTACGAATCTCATCTTAAGAACTTAAGAACCCGAGGAACAGTGGCGACCTTTGGTTTTATGTCTAAGTAATGAAGTGCCTGTTTGTTGACGCCCTACGCAGCGCCGTTTACGCTATCTACCTCGTCGCCGTTGGCAGTCAGCTGATGACGGGACCGTAGCGTTGGTAGCGTTCCCTCGCGGTACAAAGCAAAATTTATTAATGCATGAATCACTCTAAAGCGCTCTAAATCCAAATCTTGCACACTATAAAATGCTTATAAAGGTGTACTAAGTGCATTATAAAATTCAACTAACCTCGTTTGTCTAATTGCACACGCAATGCACTTGGTGGAGCGACACACAAATGAAAAGTGCACCGGCGGGTGGCTCACGTGACCCGTTCTTTGTAGACCGCCCATGAAGCCCATGAGGTGGCGCCGATGTGACGATAAAGCACGGAATATATCCAGATAACCCAATGAAGTTGTCCCATTAGTTCCCATTAGTTCACTCCCATTAGTTCACTCATCTGAGGGCGTCGCCAGAGTTCGGGAAGATTCCGAGTTTCAGCAAACTCGGGCCTTCCAGCATAGCGCCCCATATCTGCGAAAATGTAAATGACAATCTAGGCACGCGAGAGACATGGAATCTTCTGCGGCATCTCCTTGATCCGGAATCCAACAAAGCTACGACTCAAAGGGAAATCACCAAAATTTTAAACATGGACCCAGGCACGGATCAAGATATTATAAACACACTACAACAGCAATACCTCTGCACATTCCGAGAGACGCAGTCCCTACCCGATTATAAAGGACAACGTAACCCCATCCTGGACGCTTACATAACAATAGCGAAAATAAGAGCAGCCCTCCATAAGATACACACGACATCCGCCCCGGGAGAAGACAGCATTAAAAATAAGACACTCAGAAACCTAGACGACGCTTCCATCACAGCCCTCACAGACTTTGCGAACGAGTGTTGGAGGGACGGAAAGCTCCCAGTGGCTTGGAAACATGCCATTGTTAAATTCATCCCAAAACCGGGCAGAAAGCTCGCGCTCAAAAACCTCGGACCTATTTCGCTTACTTCGTGCATAGGAAATCTGATAGAGCACGTCACATGCACAAAGAGAATTTATATCCACATAATATGATTGGCTTTAGACCACATTTATCAGCCCAGGACACGATGCTCAGACTAGCAAACGAAGTTCTATCTCAGGAGCAAGGAAAGAGCACCAGGCAATCCTAGCTCTGGATTTAACAAAAGCGTTTGATAACGTCAAACACAAAGCAATCCTAGAATCTCTTTGTTCGTTGAATGTAGGCGAAAGACCGTTTAACTACATCAAGGACCTTCTCTCGGATAGAACGGCTAAAATTCAAATTGGCACTATCAAATCCGACACCTTCTGTTTAGGAGACAGATGAACGCCGCAAGGATCGGTCCTCTCCCCCTTCTTATTCAATATAACCGTCATCAAAATGGCACACGCACTCGCAAAAATACCACACCTAGAACACTCTTTGTACGCGGACGATATCACCCTTTGGACCACCAAGGGGAGTATCGCCACAATACCAGATACTCTACAACAAGCGGCACATGTAGTAGTAGAGGAGGAACAAGCCGCGGGACTCGCGTGCTCCCCCTAAAAATCTGAAGCCCTCATCCTACATCCAAAGCGTCAAAGAAAGAATAAATCGCCTGCGATCGAAATCTGCGCGGAAGGGGCAGCTATCCCAGAAGTGGAAACGCTAAGAATCTTGGGAATGCTGATACAGTCAAACCAAAAAAACGACACAATAATTAAGAAGCTGAAAAACACTGTCAACCAAATCTCCTTCCTCATCAGCCGCATCGCGAATAGGCGAGACCAGGAAACTAATACAAGCCTTTGTTCTTAGCAGAGTTATCTAATCTACACAATACGCCACCCTCACAGTCAGAGAAATAGACGACCTGGATTCTCTAATTAGACAGTCGTACAAAATTGCGCTCAACCTACCTCGTCATACTCCAAATGAAAAACTACTACAGTTAGGGATTCATAACACCTTAGCGGAAATGATGGAAGCACACCTCACCGCACAATATGAAAGACTATCAGGCACTGAAACGGGACGGTTCATCCTAAAGAAAGCAGGAATACAATATGAAGGAATCCGTACACCCACCTTGCCAATTCCAAGACACGTGCACGAACACTTCACAGTCCCTCCTCTGCCTAAAAACATGCATCCACACTACGATACAGACAGAAGAAAGGCTAGGGAACAAAAACTTCACGAAAGATTTTCAGTTCAGGAAGACACGGCGCACGTGGACGTGGCAGAACATGCGGACAGAGACGCCTTTTGCCTGGCAGTTGTCGATCATCAAGGTTCTCCCCTTGCTTCGGCGACAATCGATAAAACAAAATTTTCGGAGGAGGCCGAAGAAGCTGCCATAGCTTTAGCCATAACCTCCACCACTGCCAAATACATCATTAGCGACTCTAAAACAGCAATTCGAAAGTTTGCAAAAGGCACGGCTAACACCGCAGCCATCAAAATCTTACAAAAAATCTCCAATACCCGCCAGATCACATTGATCTGGGTCCCCGCCCATTCGGACCATCCTGGAAACGACGCGGCGCACCAATTTGCCCGAGGATTCGTGGTTAACCGGGAGGTGCGCTATCCCGAGCTCAGCTCGGCCAAGGAGCGAGTGACAACCTATAAAGAAATCACTACCCACTCCAAGAAAGAAAGACAGATCTTCCCAGAACCACATAAATCTCTGAGTAAAAGACAACAAGTCAGTGGCGGCAGCTCCAGACACTTTCTTTAATCCATACATGTACTCTATGTGGTTCCCGGAGCAGTACAGCCCCGTCTGTGCTCTCTGTGGGCACCAAAAGGCAGACACACCGCACATCCTATACTCATGTACTCAAGACAAGCCATCGCACAGTCTGCAGCTCTCTACCCAATCTCAGTGGGAGGCCGCGCTGCTCAGCTCGGACCAGGAGGTTCAACTTCGAGACACAGAGCGAGCCGAAGAGGTCGCCGAACGGCATCGTCGGTCGGCCACCTGGCGTCCGGCCTAGAAGAGGACGCCAGAATCTTGTGCAGGAGCACTGACACGCTTGCGCGAGAATTGGCTGAGGCCTACCATATAAGGAAAAGCGGTAGTTCATGTGTCAGTGCACCCTCTGTGACAATATATGATAAAGATTTTGGCTTTTTAGATAAATTACATAAAAGGTGAGTCACCTGTGCCTTTCCTATGTGCTTTCCCCGGGTTTTGGCTTGCACGTGGCACTGATGACTATCCATTCTTTTTGGTATAAGTGTCATGTAATTTTTCCAGAATAAAACAGTTGAAAGTTTGCGCTCCGTCCTGTCTACCTTTTCTTATTGTGTCGTCTTTAGTGCGCATAAAAGAAATCTGAGCATGAACCAACTAGCCCCACAACGCATATTACTAGAAGAGGAGCCCCACCGGGGGAGGGGAAACACACCCCAATCCGCGCCTAAGACCTCTTCATTAATAGTTTACCTCCTCCTCCAAGTAACCATGCAACCAATTAAAGGGATCGTATACTGATGCAAGTAAGTGCGACTGAGTTTAGTTAATTAGTTAATTAACCAACTAGCCTGATTAACTTTTCTAGTCAGACCAGATAAATAAATAAAACCGAGTTTGAAATTGGTCGAATTCAGGAATCGAACCAGGGTCTTCGAAGTGCGAGACGAGCAGGCTAACCACTCCACCATGCCAGCTCGATGGTTCGAAATGAACAAAGGCGCCTCCAGTGAATACGGTGTCTTCGTTCGCACCCATCTTTCTCCCTTCCATTACGGCGAGGTTCACGGGTCGATCGAGACATGCGAGACAGATTTCTTTTCCTCAGAAACCAATTTACCGACGAGCGAGGCGCACAGCAGACCGGGTAAATTGGAAAATTGGTTTTTGAGGAAAAGAAATGGCGCAGTATCTGTCTCTCATATCTCGGCGGACACCTGAACCGCGCCGTAAGAGAAGGGAGGAAGGAAGGAGTCAAAGAAGAAGGAGGTGAAAGAGGTGTCGTAGTGGTGTCCGGAATAATTTCGACTACCTGGCGATCTTTAACGTGCACTCACATCGCACAGCACACGGCCGCCTCTGGCGGTTCACCTCCATCGAAACGCGGCCGCCGCGGTCGGGTTCGAACCCGGGTACTCCGGCTCGGTAGACGAGCGCCTTACCACTGAGCCACCCGCTGCGGTCAAGTGCTTTCGTCACTTCATCTCACATCCGCTGCTCGGTGCGCATGCGCTGGGTTTCTATTAGCGACGGAGGGGCGCGTCGTCTGCTTACTACGTGCCGCGGCCACCGCGGCCTTAAAGCGGTTTGCGATGCTGTGCATGTTAGGCTTTGCTTAGTTTATTAAGTTTATTATTAGCCTTTAATGCCTCATAATGCCGTTAGCAGCCGTGTCGGCAGCCGTGTCGGGAGATGTGTAGGAAGATGTGTCCGCGTTTCGGCGTCACTACTTAAAAAAAACTGTGTCGAGGCTCAGAATCCAACCAGGGCCTTTGGCATTTGAAGTCATTAACTACTCATTTGGCATCTGAACTAGTCATTAAGCACTCATGACTAGTTAGTCATGATTAGTTAATGACTAACTAGTGATGACTAACCGGTCATGACTGGATAGTCATTAGTTAGTCATTAATCACCCATGACTATCTAGTCATGATTGGTTATTCACGACTAGTTAATCATTAACCATTCATGACTAGTCATGACTGGTGAGTCATTAGGCATAGTTAGTCATGACAAATTATGACCAATGACTTATTAGCCATGTCCGGTTATTCATTAAGCAGTCATTACTAGTTAGTCATTATTCAGTCATGACTAGTTATGACCGATTAATGACTGGTTACACATGGCTAGTCATGACTAGTTTGTCCTGGCTGTGTAGTCATAACTAGTTGGTCATTAACCAGACATGAGCAGTTTGTCATTAAGCAATCATGACTAGTTAGTCATCAACAAATTAGTTATGACAAGCTAGTGATTAACCAATCATGACTACTTTGTTAATAACCAATCATGACTAGTATGTCATAAGTCATGACTAATTAGTTGTGACCCAATTAGTCATGACTGGTTTGTCATGACTAGCTAGTCATTAACAAGACATGACAAGTTCGTCATGAACCAATCATGAGTACTTAGTCATCAACTAATTATTCATGACTATCTAGTCATTCACCAGTCATTAGTAGTCATGACTGGTTAATGACTAGCCTGTCATGACTGCTTAATGACTAACTTGTCATGACTTACCATAAGTAATGACTAACCAGTCATGACTTACCATAAGTAATGACTAACCACTCATGGCTTACAATAAGTAATGATTAACCAGTCATGACTTACCATAAGTAATGACTAACCAGTCATGACTAATTAGTCATGACTCATGATGTACTAGACATGATTGGTTATTGACTAAGTAGTCATGATTGGTTATTGACAAACTAGTCATGACTAGTTAAACGATGACAGGTTAATAACTAGCTAGTCATAACTAATAAGTTGATGACTAGCTAGTCATGTCTGGTTAATGGCTAGCTAGTCACGACTACCCAGCCACGACCAACACGTCATGACTAGTCATGAGTAACCAGTGATTAACCAGTGATAATTATTCATGACTGGTTAATGACTAACTAGTCATGACTGCATAATGAATAACCGGTCACGAGTAATCAGTCATTGGTCATAATTTCTCATGACTAAGGATGACTAATGACTCACCAGTCATGACTAGTCATGAATGGTTAATGATTACTAACCCATCATGACTAAACAGTTATGGGTGATTAATGACAGACTAATGACTATCCAGTCATGACTGGTTAGTCATGACTAGTTAGTCATTAACCAATCATGGCTAACTATTCACGAGTGCTTAATGACTACTTGAAATGCCAAATGAGTAGTTACTGACTTCAAATGCCAAAGGCCCTGGTTGGATTCTCAGCCTCGACACACTTTTGTTTTAAGTAGTGACGCCGAAACGCGGACACATCTCCCTACACATCTCCCGACAGTGCTGCCGACAAGGCTGCTAACGACATTATGAGACATTAAAGACTAATAATAAACTTAATAAACTAAGCTAAGCCTAACTGCGGAGCATCGCAAATCACTTTAGGGCCGCGGTAGCCGCGGCACGCAGTAAGCAGACGAAGCGCGCCTCCGTCGCTAATGGAAACCCAGCGCATACGCACAGAGCAGCGCGGGTGAGATAAAGTGACGAAAGCACTTGACCGCCGCGGGTGGCTCAGTGGTAAGGCGCTCGTCTACCGAGCCGGAGTACCCGGGTTCGAACCCGACCGCTTCGGCCCCGTTTCGATGAAGGCGAAACGCAAGAGGCGCCCGTATGCTGCGCGATGTCATTGAAAGTTAAAGATCCCAGGTGGTCGAAATTATACAATAGCCCCCCACTACAGCACACCTTTCTCGCTTTCTCCTTTCACTTCTACTTTCCTCCCTTCCCTTACGGCGCGGTCCAGGTGTCCACCGAGATATGTGAGACAGATACTGCGCCCTTTCCTTTCCTCAAAACCAATATACTAATTTACCTCTCCCGCCAGGGTGTTTCGCGAGGACGCCGCCTGGGGATAAGCGCATGCGCATTCATGTCTTGGAGCAGGCGGTTTGACTGACATTGCTGCGCTTCTTTAGCAAGATCCAGTTTCTTTACCGAAACTGGGAACTAGAAATAAACACTTCTGCTTAAGATCAGTCACACTGCAGTTTTCCGTAATGAGAACTGAGCGACGTGAAGTTGGAGACGGAAGATTCTTGAAGCGAATTTCTTTTACAAGGTGCTGCAGAGGGCGCACCTTCAGGAGTGGCTTCGAAGCCGCTTGGGCGTTCAGATTCAGGGTTTATCAACTGTTAATAACGCTGGATTTCTTTTTTTGTGAGCTGGTTTAGCGCCGTTCGCGGCGCGCTTTGTATTGATGAAGCATCACGAGTGTTCAAGTTTCATTTTTCATTTCCAAAATGACTAACCTTCAAATTATTACTCTTAACGTGCAGGGGTTCCGCAGTGTTTGGAAGCAGGCAACGGTGGTCGCATTCGCTCGTTCCTCGGGTTGCGATATCGTCTGCCTGCAAGAAACCAATTTTTTTCGTCTCAGTGACGTGTTGAAATTCAAGCGTAGGTTTGGCGTCGATGCCTTCTTTTCGTACGCCAGCACGCGTTCTAGCGGCGTTGGCGTTCTCTTTTTGAACTGCTCACTGTTGCGCGATCATGATGTTACCTACGATGCGCTTGGACGCGTGTTGGCGTTCGACTGCACGTTTAACGCACTTCACCTGAGAATTCTTTGTATTTATGCGCCTGCGCATTCCAATTTGGTAAATGCATTCTTTAAAGATTTAGATGTGTATTTTCTTGGAGGGCGTAATGTTGTGATGTTGGGCGATTTCAACTGCGTGCTCGATACGCTCGCCGATGTGCAAGGCCCTGGTAGGGGTAGGCCAGGCTGGAATGCGCGTGAGTTGCGCCGCTTAGTGAACCATTTCATGCTCACGGACGCGTATGAGCTCCTCTATGGCAACGTCTTTGTGTGGACTTGGCGTCGCGGGTTATCGTCGAGTAGGCTAGACAGGGCGTACGTTCCGGCGAGCCTTTCGCGGTCAGTGTGTGTAGCTAATGTACTGACGCTGCCATCCTCGCCGGTGCACATATCAGATCACCGCCCTTTTCTTCTATCACTCACGGTTCCGGCGCCTGCAGTATCACCTCATAGACCATGGCGGTTGGATGTACGCATACTTCACGACGCCAGCACTAAAGACTGGCTCACACTGGTCTTGCGTTTTTCGGTTGTTGGGGCGGTGCCTGGTGTCTGGGACCGTCTGAAGGAGCAGCGGCATCACCATTGCGCCGCATCTGGTCGAGCCCTTAGGGCTCGCGTGTCAGATGAGGTGCGTGTGGTGAAGGCGAAGCTATTGCTCAACGCACCCCGTCGCCTTCGTCGCTTATGTGCGCATGGAGAGAGGAGCTTTCGGAGCGCCTACAGCGTCTTTTACTTGCCTCCTCTTTGACAGCGGCTGCATGGCGTTGTCGACGCAGTCCAACTGCTCATCCCGAGGTGCTTCGGTTGGCCCGCCAAGAGCTGTTGTACACTCAAGGTGCCCCTGCGTTTACATCTTCCGCCGGGGCTACGTCCCAACCAGGTGGCAGGAATTTCAGTGCGTTTTTTAGCCATTTCAGGGGTACTGCTCAGTCGGTCATTCTAGTTGATCGCAATGTCGTTTCCGCAGCTCCATTTTTAGCAGGCTTGCCGCAGGTTTCCACTCAACTCCATGACGGCCTTATGGCTGTGCCAACAACAGGTGAAATCAAGGAGGTTTTGGACTCCATGAAACGAGGCTCAGCGCCTGGTCCAGACAGCCTTCCTGTTGAGTTCTATTTAGAATTTTGGGATATTGTGGGCCCTATTTTCTCGGAAGTATTAAAAATATGCTTTACTCAGTACGTATTTCCTGACTCATTCAAAAGAGGCCGCATTGTCCTTATTCATAAAAAGTCTCCGCTGTGGACATGTCCGGCAGATTGGCGCCCTATCACACTGCTAAATTCAGATTACAAAGTATTAGCAAAATTACTCGTTCGTCGTCTACGAGCTCTCCTCCCGTCACTTATTTCCTGCCACCAGGTTTGTTCCATCCCAGGCCGTGAAATACATAGTTTATCTTCTGTAACGCGAGACATGCTAGCGTATACTTTACGACGGCGCGCACAGGGTCTTCTTGTTTCCCTTGATCAGGAAAAGGCGTTCGACTTCTTAGAGCACGAGTACATTTACGGGATGCTGGATGCTTTCGGCTTCCCACCTTCTTTCGTGCTTCTCATTAAAGAGATGTACAGAGATATTTCAAGCACTCTGTTCCTCGATGGCCGGGAAAGTACCGCATTTGATGTTCGCCGTGGCGTCCGTCAAGGTTGTCCGCTCTCCCCCTTTTGTTTGTCTTAGCATTAGAGCCTTTCCTCTTGGCAGTCAACAGCCCCTCCTTTATTAGAGGTCTGGCTTTGCCAGGCAGCGAAGCGGTACGCGTCACTGCTTATGCAGACGACATCACTCTGTACTTAGCTGATGAACGCAGCCTGCTTGAAACTTTAAATGTTTTCCGTGAGTACGCCTCCTTGTCTGGGGCTGCTCTTAATTACTCGAAGAGTTGTTACTTTTTTGTGGGGTCTACCCAGACTCGTATTACATCTTCAATACCTTTGCAGTGGTGCGCGCAGATGCGCATTTTAGGTGTGACTTACGACTGTGCTAGAATATGGAATGGTGTATGGTCTTCGGTTGTCGAAGACATTACAGCTCGTGTGCGAAGGGCGCAGACATTCGATTTGCCTCTGCTTGAGAGGCGCTACCTGGTTCAGTCCGTCATGCTCGGTGCCTTCTGGTACCTGTGCTACACTGTAAAACCACCCCTCCGTGTCATAAGGCGAGTGCAGACTACAGTTTTTTCGTTCTTTTGGTCAGGCGGAACCGAGCTTGTGGCCCGTGCTGTTCTTGGACAACCACGGGAGAGAGGAGGGTTTGCCTTTCCAAATTTCTCCGTCACGTCCTCCCTGTTAGCGTTGAAGAGCATTTTGCGTATCCTGTTAGGAAACGCGTCTTCGGCGCGAATCCTGGCTCGGTACTTTTTGGGCCCTCCTTTAGGCTTTTCAGATCCGGCGGCCCCTGCTAATCATGGACCCCAGTCAGAGCAACCTACCGCTTTCTACGCTTCATCAGTGGCCTTTTACAGGCATGTAAGAGCAGTAGCACCTGCTGTCAACATCGTTGTAGACCGTGTGGTGGACATTATGGGCACGCTATTGTTACCTGTTGTGCCGGCGTATCGCCGCTCACCTATGCGCCGCGTTCAGTAGGCGCGTTTAGTGTCGACACCTCTCCCAGATCATCTACGTGACTTTGTCTGGAAACTTGGGTGGGCAGTGCTCCCTACTTGTGATCAGTTAGAGCGGTGGGGTGTGTTACGCTCCAGTACCTGTCCTAATTGCCCGCTCCCGGAATCTAATCGCCACGCTACAGTCACCTGTGTTGTAGCGCGTGTCTTTTGGCGCGCGGTTCATGCGGGATTTCGTGGGCAGGGCATTTCGTGCTTCATCTCCCGCGGCCGCTTCCCCAGCGGCCGTTTTGCTCGCCTGTTAATAGTTGCAGGTCTTTTTAGTTTATGGCGCAGTCGATGCGCCGCGGTCGCTAGTGGCTTTCGACGCCGTGTTGTGTGGCCAATTCTCGGCCGTCTCCGACGGCAGCTGATCAGGTTTTTGTCCGAGGAACTCTATTTCTAGGGTCATCATCATCATCATCATCAGCAGCAGCCTGACTACACCCACTGCAGGGCAAAGGCCTCGCCCATGTCTCTCCAATTAACCCTGTCCTTTTTCATTTGCCGCCACTGTATCCCCGCAAACTTCTTAATCTCATCCGCCCACCAAGCTTTCTGCCGTCCCCTGCTACGTTTGCTTTCTCTTGGAATCCACTCCGTTACCCTTAAGGACCAGCGGTTATCTTGCCTTCGCATTACATGCCCTGCGCAAGCCCATTTCTTCCTCTTGATTTCAACTAAGATGTCATTAACCCGCGTTTGTATTATATTTGTATTTTCGAGGTGCAGCGATGGCGTAGAGGTAGAGCATCCGCCTCGCGTGCAAGAGGACCGGGGTTCGAATCTCGGTGCCATGCAATTCTCCACCGGATTAAAAAAAAAACTCCGCGTGTAGATGGAATTGTATACCCAGGCTTGGAGTGCGGCCTGATTTCGGTGACCAGAACCGACAACGCACTTCCTCACCAGAACAGGATTGGGCCACCCTGGTGTAGTACATGGCCAACACCTTCTATGAACAAACCAATTTCTAGGGTGAGGAAGAGTTTCTCCGACAATGGTCATGCCCATTTATTTCCGTAAATAACGATCGTCTTGTCTTGGTTTTTGGCCAAACTAGCGCTAAGGTCTCTTTTTCAATGTTTCAATGTCTAATTATCGTCTTTTCACTCTTCTGTCAATCGGTATATATGCATTCCTATTTTACATTGCCCATTCCTGTTAGTTACCTAGAAATGTATTTAGTACCTTTAATTGGCTCGCCTTACATGCTTAATGTCATGTGTTTTGTAAACGTGAATGTATCTGGTAACCTTGGCATGTGTACATATGTAAATAAATTTTTTTCTAAACTCACTTTTTGTTACTGCTGTATTTGAGGCCAGTTTTGCGACGGCCGTGGGTAGTTTATTCGCGTTTTAGGCTACGAAACAGGTGAAGAGTGGGAGCTTCTAAAGCAAAAGAATGGCGCATAACTGGACCCCTCGGACACTGGACACCTCAGTCGTGCGTTAAGCTACGTAGCGTAGCGGTATTCACAAATGTGCGCTGCATGCGTTGGCATTTCACATCGTTGTGGCAGAAACGCTGCAATGAAGCCGTGGGCCATCGGCGTACATTCTGTTCATTGGCGGTGACAACCCTTTGGAGTGCGGTCTTTTCAAGGCGGAAGCCTTTAATGCTTCATCATTGTAAGCAGGAGTTGTCGACAGAAATGTCACGCTTTTCAAAGGTCGAAATGGTCGTCACATCAGAGTGCGCTAATTTCAAACGGGGCTAATTGTACTTCGGCTTGTAACCATGCAACCAATTAAAGGAATAGTATATTGATGCTACAAGTAAGTGCGAATGAGTTTATTTAATTAGTTAATTAACCAACTAGTTTAATTAATATTTCTAGTCAGACCAGATAAATAAATAAAACCGAGTAGGAAATTGGTCGAGTTGAGGAATCGAACCAGGGTATTCGGAGTCCGAGACGAGCACGCTAACCACTCCACCATGCCAGCTCGATGGTTCGAAATGAACAAAGGCGCGTCCAGTGAATACGGTGTCTTCGTTCGTCCCCATCTTTCTCCCTTCCATTACGGCGAGGTTCAGGTGTCGATCGAGGCATGCGAGACAGATTTCGTTTGCTCAAAAACCAATTTACCGACGAGCGAAGCGCAGAGCAGACCGGGTAAATTGGTAAATTGGTTTTTGAGGAAAGGAAACGGCGCAGTATCTGTCTCTCATATCTTGGCGGACACCTGAACCGCGCCATAAGAGAAAAGAGGAAGGTAGGAGTGAAAGAAGAAAGAGGGAAAGAGGTGTCGTAGTGGAGATCTCCGGAATAATTTCGACCACCTGGCGATCTTTAACGTGCACTCAAATCGCACAGCACACGGGCGCCTCTGGCCTTTCACCTCCATCGAAACTCGGCCGCCGCGGTCGGGTTCGATCCCGTGTACTCCGGCTCGGTAGATGAGCGTCTTACCACTGAGCCACACGCGGCGGTCAAGTGCTGTCGTCCCACCCCCGCAGCTCTGTGCGCATGCGCTGGCTTTCTATTAGCGACGGAGGCGCACGTCTTCTGCTTACTACGTGCCACGGCTACCGCGGCCCTAAAGCGGTTTCCGCTTCTCTGCAAGTTACGCTTAGCTTAGTTTATTAAGTTTATTATTAGTCTTTAATGCCTCATAATGTCGTTAGCAGCCGTGTCGGCAGCCGTGTAGGGAGATGTGTAGGAAGATGTGCCTGCGTTGCGGCGTCACTATTTAAAACAAAAGTGTGTCGAGGCTGAGAATCCAACCAGCGCCTTTGGCATTTGAAGTCATTAACTACTCATTTGGCATGTGAACTGGTCATTAAACACTCGTGACTAGTTGGCCATGATTGGTTAACGACTAACTAGTGATGACTAACCTGTCATGACTGGATAGTCATTCCCATAACTCCCATAGTCATTCCCATTCATCACCCATAACTATTTAGTCATGATTGGTTTGTCATGACTAGATAATCATTAACCATTCATGACTAGCAATGACTGGTGAGTCATTAGGCATGGTTAGTCATGGGAAATTATGACCATTGACTGGTTAGTCATGACCGGTTATTAATTATGTAGTCATGACTAGTTAGGCATTAGCCAGCCATGACTAGTTATCACTGTTTAATGACTGGTTACTCATGACTAGTCATGACGTGTTGGTCGTGGCTGGGTGGTTGTGACTAGCTAGCCATCGAACAGACCTGACTAGTTCGTCATTAAGCAATCATGACTAGTTAGTCATCAACTAATTAGTTATGACTAGCTAGTCATTAACTAGTCATCGTTTAACTAGTCATGACTAGTTTGTCATTAATCAATCATGACTACTTAGTCAATAACCAATCATGACTAGTACATCATGAGTCATGAGTAATTAATTTTGACCCAACTAGTCATTAGTGGTTAGTCATGACTGGTTAGTCATTACTTATGGTATGTCTTGAGTGGTTAGTTATTACTAAGCCATGACTGGTTAGTCATTACTTATGGTAAGTCATGACTGGTTAGTCATTAAGCAGTCATGACTAGTCATGACTGGTTTGTCGTGGCTGGGTAGTCATGACTAGTTAAACGATGAATGGTTAATCGCTAGCTAGTCATAACTAATTAGTTGATGTCTAACTAGTCATGATTGCTTAATGACAAAGTGCTCATGTCTGGTTAATGACCAAGTAGTCATGACTACCCAGAAATGACAAACCAGTCATGACTAGCCATGAGTAACAAGTCATTAATCAGTCATAATTAGTCATGACTGGATAATGACTAACTAGTCATGACTGCTTAATGAATAACCGATCATGACTAATAAGTCATTGTTCATAATTTGTCATGACTAACCATGCCTAATGACTCACCAGTCATGACAAGTCATGAAGGGTTAATGATTAACTAGTGATGACTAACCAATCATGACTAAATAGTCATGAATAAATGACTAACTAATGATTAAGTCATGACCGGTTAGTCATCACTAGTTAGTCATTAACCAATCATTACTAACTAGTAATGAGTGCTTAATGACTAGTTGAGATACCAAATGAGTAGTTAATGCCTTCAAATGCCAAAGGCCTTGGTTGGATTCTGAGCCTCGACACAGTTTTTTTAAGTAGTGACGCCGAAACGCGGACACATCTTCCTACACATCTCCCGACAGGGCTGCCGACACGGCTGCTAACGACATTATGAGGCATTAAAGGCTAATAATAATCTTAATAAACTAAGCGAAGCCTAACCTGCAGAGCATCGCAAACCGCTTTAGGGCCGCGGTGGCCGGGGCGCGTAGTAAGCAGACGACGCGCGCCTCCGTCTCTAATAGAAACACAGCGGATGCGCACAGAGCAGCGGGGGTGAGATGAAGTCGCGAAAGCACTTGACCGCCGCTGGTGGCTCAGTGGTAAGACGCTCGTCTACCGAGCCGGAGTACAAGGGTTCGAACCCGACCGCGGCGGCCGCGTTTCGATGGAGGTGAAACGCCAGAGGCGGCCGTGCGCTTTGCGATGCGAGTGCACGTTAAAGATCGCCAGGTGGTCGAAATTATTCCGGAGACCTCCACTACGACACCCCTTGCCCTGTTTCTTCTTTCACTCCTACCTTCCTCCCTTCTCTTACGGCGCGGTTCACGTGTCCGCCGAGATATGGGAGACAGATAATGCGCCATTTCCTTTCCTCAAAAACCAATTTACTAATTTACCCGGGCGGCTGTGCGCCTCACTCGTCGGTAAATTGCCTTTTGAGGAAACGAAATCTGTCTCGCATGTCTCGATCGACACCTGAGCCTCGCCGTAATGGAAGGGAGAAAGATGGGAGCGAACGAAGACACCGTATTCACTGCACGCACCTTTGTTGATTTCAAACCATCGAGCTGGCATGGCGGAGCGTAGCGTCCTTGTCTCGCACTCCGAAGACCCTGGTTCGATTCCTCAACTCGACCAATTTCATACTCGGTTTTATTTATTGATCTGGTTTCACTATAAAGGTTAATTAAACTTGTTGGTTAATTAACTAATTAAAAAATCTCTGCCTCTCCCGTAACCGAGAGTAGAGTAAGCATGAAATGTTTACGGGCCTAATGTCATCTCGGTGGACACCCGAACCGCACCGTACAGGAAGGGAGGAACGCCACCACCTGTTCAGCGCGATGCCTTGTGATTTGAACGCAAGGTTTTTTGAGGAAAGGGAATGGCGCAGTAATTCTCTGCCATCTCGGTGGACACCCGAACCGCACCGTAAAGGAAGGGAGGAACGCCACCATCCGTTCGGCGCGATGCCTTGCTCTTTGAACGCAGCGCTTCTCCCCCGGATGACGTACGACAACGAAGTGCAACATGCAATTTATGTGGTTTTTGCACGCGTTATTAGAAATCGGAAATTATAATTCCGTGCGTTATCAAACCCACAGCTCCACTGATATCTTGATAAGCATTGAGAAGGCACTGGCAGCAGTTATTTTTTGTCTCGTTTGGAGACCAACCAGCGCTTGCATGCCGGTCGCGTAGGAGGGCTTACGGAGTCTCGTTAAATCTCGCTAAGTCTCGTACGGTGCCCGGATGTTCTCGTTTCAGAGCCCGGATGAGTGGATTTCAGTGCCCGGATGAGTGGATTTCAGTGCCCGGATGACTGGATTTCAGTGCCCGGATGACTGGATTTCAGTGCCCGGATGACTGGAATTCAGTGCCCGGATGACTGGATTTCAGTGCCCGGATGACTGGATTTCAGTGCCCGGATATCTGGATTTCAGTGCCCGGATGACTGGATTTCAGTGCCCGGATGATGGCTCTCGGTCTCGGCGTGACGTCACCACACTGCCGACAACGGGGGCTAAAAGCATTTCATGCTTAATAAACTCAGTCGCACTTACTTGGAGGATCAGTATTCCATCCCTTTAATTGGTTGCATGGTTCCTAGCCGAAGACAATTAGCCCCGTTTGAAATTCGCGCACTGTGACGTCACGATCATTTCGGCCCATTTAAAAGCGTGACATTTCTGTCGGCAACTCCTGCTTACACTGATGAAGCATTAAAGGCTTCCGCCTTGAAGTGACCGCAGTCCAAAGGGTTGTCACCGCCAATGAACACAATGTACGCCGATGGCCCACGCCTTCATTGCAGCCTTTCAGCCACAGCGATGTGTAATGCCAACGCATGCTGCGCACATTTGTGACAACCGCTACGCTACGTAGCTGAACTCATTTCGCTCTGCCCGGCGGACCCTCCCCCGCGGGACCTAGAGAACCTGAAGACATGGGAGGACTAGGAGACCCTGCTGCGCTCGGAGGACCCGGCCGTGCAGACGATTGCCACCGGCCGGGCTGCCAGTGTTATGGACCTTAGGAACATAAACACTTGAGTGGATTGGGGTCGTGCGGAGACCCTGGGGCGTTCCCCGAATTCCTGTTGTAATAAAGTTTTCTCTCTCTCTCTCTCCCCCACACTTCACCTGTTTCGTAGCATAAAACGGCAATAAACTGCCCACTGCCCCAAAGGGCCAGTTATGCACCTTTCCTTTCTTTTTTTTATCGGTAGCCAATGTGGCAAGGGCTTTAGTTATAAAGGTCATTTGAAAGTTTCCACTGCAGCTTAAAGCACGACTAAGGTGTACAATGTTTCAGGCGGGCAGCTATGCGCCTTTGCTTTCCAAGCTACTGCTCTCCTTTGGTTAAAGCGGCGCTAAAATGACCACTCTGTCAGGGCGCCAGTAATGCACCATTACTATATTTTTTTAATTTGCAGCCAACGTGGCATGGGTTTCGGTTCTGAAGATCATTTGAAAGGTAAAATTCGCGGCCATCGCAAAACTGGCTTCAAATACAGCCGTAACAAAAAAAAGAAAGCCAGCGTTATTAACAGTTGATGAACCTTGGATCTGAACGCCCAGGCGGCTTCGAAGCCACTCCTGAAGGTGCACCCACTGCAGCACCTTGTGAAAGTAATTCGCTTCAGGATTCTTTCGTCTCCAACTTCACATCGCTCAGTTCTCATTACGGAAAACTGCAGTGTGAGTGATCTTACGCAGAAGCGTTTATTTCTAGTTCCTAGTTTCGCTAAAACAAAGTGGATCGTGCTAAAGCAGCGCAACAATATCAGTCAATCCGCCTCTTCAAAGACATGAATGCGCATGCGCTTATCCCCAGGCGGCGTCCTCGCGAAACACCCTGGCGGGAGAGGTAGATTCGTAAATTCGTTTTTGTGGAAAGGAAATGGCGCAGTATCTGCCTCACATATCTCCGTGGACACCTATACCGCGCAGTAAGGAAAGGGCGGAAAGTCGAAGTGAAAGGAGAAAGCGAGAAAGGGGTGCGGTAGTGGAGGGCTATTAAATAATTTCGACCACCTGGGATCTTTAACGTGCACTGACATTGCACAGCACACGGGCGCCTCTGGCCTTTCACCTCCATCGATACGCGGCCGCAGCGGTCGGGTTCGAACCCGGGAACTCCGGCTTGGTAGACGAGCGCCTGTCGTCACAGTCGTCAAGTGCTGTCGTCACACCCCCGCAGCTCTGTGCGCATGCGCTGGCTTTCTATTAGCGACGGAGGCGCGCGTCGTCTGCTTACTACGTGCCACGGCCACCGCGGCTCTAAAGCGGTTTGCGATTCTCTGCAAGTTAGGCTTAGCTTAGTTTATTAAGTTTATTATTAGTCTTTAATGGCTCATAATGTCGTTAGAAGCCGTGACGGCAGCCGTGTAGGGAGATGTGTCCGCGTTTCGGCGTCACTATTTAAAACAAAAATTCAGGGCGCACTTTGACTGTCTAAAGTGCATAGAGGCGAAAGCGTTTTACGCACCACTCTCACTGCTTCTGTGGCACTGGTGGCGTCACATGTAATTGAGTACTAATTACTAAGTGATGACAAATCACTAATTAATGGTTAATTACTGATTTATGCCTGAATACTAATTAACTGCTATTAATGACGCTTAAGCTTCGCCTTTAGGAGTGGAACGCGACCGCGTGTTGCAGCGCTGCCAGGCAGTCCACGGAATGCCACCACCCGTTCGGCGCGATGCCTTGCCGTTTGAACGCAACGGTTCTTGAGGAAAGGAAATGGGGCTGTAGTTCTCTGTCGTCTCGGCGGACACCTGAACCGCACCGTAGAGGAAGGGAGGAAGTGGGAGTGAAAGAATGACAAAGATTGCCCGTAATGAAGAAAATGAAAATTGTATTTGAGCAAAGAAAATTACGCATTAACTGTCTCACATATCTCGGTGGATACCCGTCAAAATTCAGGGGGTGGGGGGTGCACTTTTTTGACCTAAAGTGCGGTCACTGATGTGTGGCTAAGACGTTAAGCTTGGCCTCTAAGAGTGGAACGCGAGAGCGTATTGCAACGCTGCCAGGGAATCCATAGAACGCCATCGCCCATTCGACGCCTCGCTCATCGGTAAATTGGTTTTTGAGGAAAGGAAATGTATTTCTATCTCATATCTCGGTGGACAGCTAAACCTCGCTGGAAGGGAAGGGAGGAGGACGGCAGTGAGCGAAGACACCGTATTCACTAGACAAGCCTTTGTTCATTCCAAACCATCGAGCTGGCATGGCGGAATGGATAGCATGCTCGTCTCGCATTCCAAAGACCGGGGTTCGATTCCCGAGCTCCAGCAATTTCTTACTCACTTTTATTTATTTATATGGCCTGACTAGAAAAGGTAATTAGGCTAATTGGGTAATTAAGCAATTAACTAAGCTCAGAAGAAAAAGAAGTTGTTCGGTGTCAGAACGCCGGCTTGAAGTCTCTGCAGTTTTTTGATATTTTGTGTCATAATTAGGGAGGCGCCGCTCCCTTTGTGTCACGGCGATGGAAGTGGAGGCCGCTGTGCCTTCTGTGGATCCCGGTTGGTCGGCAACGGCCGCCCAGAGGAAGCGCCTGTACGCCCCGAGTGACTCAAGCAGCCAGGACACCGTTGTGTACGGTGATGACTACTCGGCTCCTCGAAGTGATCACTCCTCGACCGACGATGGGTTCATAGCCGTCGTTAGTAAGAAGGCCAAGCGCAGACTGCGCAGACAAAATGACAGGACGTCAACGACGTCCTCAAGTAAGGATACGATCATCAGGGCGCGAAGTGCCGAGGCACATACAGCCTTGTTCGTGCCATTGGAGTATACGGACAACTTGAATCTACTAAACAGGCAAGCGATCTCTGTGTTTCTCGAGAGTGTCGTACCAGGAGGGATCAAAGACTTTAGAATAAACCCCCACAAGAACATCATTGCCATTGATGTCATGAAGCGAAGCGAGCTAGACAGTTTTGCTGCCATCACCAAACTTGGCAACTTCAGTGTACGTCCTCTTATTCTAAAAGACAGCGGAACCACGGCTGGCGTAATTTACAACGTCGACATCGCCATCCCTGACGCCGACTTGCCCATCTTAATCAAGCCGGCAACCCACAGCATTTCCATAATGCAAGTTCAGCGCCTTGGAAGGTCTACATGTATCAAGCTGACGTTCAAGGGTGACTGCATTCCATCATACGTGAAGGTGGGGCACTTTCGTCACCCAGTTCGTCCATTCATACCTAAGCCGCTACAGTGTAGGAAATGTATGAGGATTGGCCATGTGAGCGGCGTCTGTCACAACTCCATCGTGTGCCCAAGATGCTCTGAGCCACACAGCGGCGACAGTTGCCGCGCGACTGCCTTGAAGTGCGTCAACTGTCATGGCGCTCACGACTCTTCCTCGAAGGACTGCCCTCGCCTAAAGACCGAGAGGGCGGTACTGAAGCAAATGGTGCGTGACCATTCCACCCACAGAGAAGCCGCTGCTAAGGTGCGACGACGTCGTTCGCGCCGCCGCCGAAGGATATTGAAGGAAAAAAATACCTTCGAAGAGAAGACCCCAAGCGGCACTGCAGTTTGTCCGCCTCCACCGACAACAAATCAGGAAATCCCGGCGACCGGTGACTCACGACCTGCTGTCTCTGATACCACGTGGCCACCACTACCGAAGCCTAGAGCGCGCACTGCGTCAAGTACGTTGCCGCACCGCATGTCTGCGTCACCTACGACTGATCTGGGCAAAAGGCATGATTCCGACCTTGGCCAAGATATGCAAGTGATTCCAATCCTCACGTCACTGATGAATGTCATGCGTGATCTGCTGTCCAGCTTACGCACGCCAGTAGCACACAACGCATTGCAAGTACTGGACGCGCTACAGCCAGTTCTTGCAGCTCTACAATAGAAGACACCATGGCTTCCCCGGAACTATCTTTTCCGAAGAAAGTCAAACAAGCTTTTATTTCTCAGTGGAATGCCCGCGGGCTCCAGTCCCGGATTTCAGACACAACCGCTTCCCATTCTGGGGATCTGTGAACCGAATCTGCCCAACATTTTACGTTTATCCCCGCCGTTTCACAGAGCCCAAGATCCTCGGCCCGTGGCCACAACAGCCAACTACCATCAAGGCTCATAAGGCACTGTTTTGTCTTTCCGAGAGACTGCCTTGCTTGCTAGATTGTAACTTTGTCTCTCGTTCCTTCTCTCTTCTCTTCCCTTTTTATCCCCTCATTCCCTTCCCCAGTGCAGGGTAGCCAATTGGAAACCTTTCTGGTTAACATCCTTGCCTTTCCCCCTCTCTTTATTTCTCTCTCTAACTAAGCTCAGTCCCACTTACTTGGAGCATCACTATATGACCCCTTCAATTGGTTGCATGGTTACTAGCCAAAGTACAATTGGCCCCGTTTGAAATTGGCGCACTGTGACATCACGACCGTTTCGACCAACTGAAAAGCGTGACATTTCTGCCGACAACTGCTGCTTACAACAATGAAAAAGTGTGTCGAGGCTGAGAATCCAACCAGCGCCTTTGGCATTTGAAGTCATTAACTACTCATTTGGCATGTGAACTGGTCATTAAACACTCGTGACTAGTTAGCCATGATTGGTTAACGACTAACTAGTGATGACTAACCAGTCATGACTGGATAGTCATTAGTCAGTGATTAATCACCCTTAACTATTTAGTCATGATGGGTTAGTCATGATAAATAATCATTAACCATTCATGACTAGCAATGACTGGTGAGTCATTAGGCATGGCTAGTCATGAGAAATTATGACCATTGACTGATTACTCATGACCGGTTATTCATTATGTAGTCATGATTAGTTAGTCATTAGCCAGCCATGACTAGTTATCACTGTTTAATGACTGCTTACTCATGACTAGTCATGACGTGTTGGTCGTGGCTGGGTAATTGTGACTAGCTAGCCATTGAACAGACCTGACTAGTTCGTCATTAAGCAATCATGACTAGTTAGTCATCAACTAATTAGTTATGACTAGCTAGTCATTAACTACTCATCGTTTAACTAGTCATGACTAGTTTGTCATTAACCAATCATGACTGCTTAGTCAATAACCAATCTTGACTAGTACATCATGAGCCATGACTAATTAGTTTTGACCGAACTAGTCATTAGTGGTTAGTCATGACTGGTTAGTCATTACTTATGGTAAGTCATGATTGGTTAGCCATTACTTATGGTATGTCTTGATTGGTTAGTCATTACTAAGCCATGGCTGGTTATCATTACTTATGGTAAGTCATGACTGGTTAGTCATTAAGCAGTCATGACTGGTCATGACTGGTTTGTCGTGGCTGGGTAGTCATGGCTAGTTAAACGATGACTGGTTAATCGCTAGCTAGTCATAACTAATTAGTTGATGACTAACTAGTCATGATTGCTTAATGACAAACTGCTCATGTCTGGTTAATGACCAACTAGTCATGACTACACAGCCACGACAAACCAGTCATGACTAGCCATGACTAACCAGTCATTAATCAGTCATAACTAGTCATGACTAGATAATGACTAACTAGTCATGACTGCTTAATGAATAACCGATCATGACAAATAAGTCATTGTTAGGGGTGTGCGAATATTCGAAACTTTCGAATATATTTCGAATATTATATTTTTAGTATTCGTATTCGATTCGAAATCCAACTATTCGCGTTCTTTCGAATAATCGACCCGACGCGAATATTCGTATCTAGACGAATATTCATTGTGAGCACCGGCGTTCATTTCAGTCCGCAAGCCCTATCGACGAGACATAATAACATGGCGGCGCTCAGAGCAATGCGCATGGGTGAAGGAAAATTTTTCCTTCGAATTTTTCCCTCGAGGAAGCAAAATTTTTCCATCCTTCAAGGGCCATGCCATAGCTGACTGCGCTGCTGAGCTTTTTGTGGCTATACCTGCGAAGGTGCTATAGTCAAAGCTGTGCACGAAGTACCTCGCAATACGTGCGAGGTCAGTGCCAAGTCAGAGGGCATTTTCTGTGGCTGGAGGAGTCGTTTCAGCTAGAAGGGAACACCTCCTGCCTGAAAATGTGGAGCAGCTGGTTTTCCTTCCCGACAGCCTTTTATGTTCATCCGAGCAACGCGCTTTTGTGCTGATGGCAAGCTAGCCTTAATCAATGCTGTGTACTAGGCATCCTCTCTGATATTTCCTCTCCTCTAAGATTAATGTTCGAGACATTGACACTTTTTGTGCAGCCACACACACCTTTTGTGTTCATTTAATCATCGGTAGTTGAACTGTGACGTTCTTCGGTGCTCAAATAAATGTTTTGTAGTGGTTAAATGCGTCTGTCCTTGATTATTCGATATTCGATTCGATATTCGGAATCAAGTATTCGTATTCGAAAAATTTGATATTCGCACACCCCTACTCATTGTTCATAATTTGTCATGACGAACCATGCCTAATGACTCACCAGTCATGGCAAGTCATGAAGGGTTAATGATTAACCAGTGATGACTAAACAATCATGACTAAATAGTCATGGGTGATTAATGACTAACTAATGACTATCCAGTCATGACCGGTTAGTCATCACTAGTTAGCCATTAACCAATCATGACTAACTAGTCATGAGTGCTTAATGACTAGTTCAGATGACAAATGAGTAGTTAATGACTTCAAAAGCCTAAGGCCCTGGGTGGATTCTCAGCCTCGACAGTTTTTTAAGTACTGACGCCTAAACGCGAACACATCTCCCTACACATCTCCCGACACGGCTGCCGACACGGCTGCTAACGACATTATGAGGCATTAAAGGCTAATAATAATCTTAATAAACTAAGCGAAGCCTAACATGCAGAGCATCGAAAACCGCTTGAGGGCCGTGGTGGCCGGGGCACGTAGTAAGCAGACGACGCGCGCCTCCGTCGCTAATAGAAACCCAGCGGATGCGCACACAGCAGCGGGGGTGAGATGAAGTCACGAAAGCACTTGACCGCCGCAGGTGGCTCAGTGGTAAGACGCTCGTCTACCGAGCCGGAGTACCCGGGTTCGAACCCGACCGCGGCGGCCGCGTTTCGATGGAGGTGAAACGCCAGAGGCAACCGTGTGCTGTGCGATGTGAGTGCACGTTAAAGATCGCCAGGTGGTCGAAATTATTCCGGAGACCTCCACTACGACCCCTCTTTCCCTGTTTCTTCTTTCAATCCTACCTTCCTCCCTTCTCTTACGGCGCGGTTCACGTGTCCGCCGAGATATGAGAGACAGATAATGCGCCATTTCCTTTCCTCAAAAACCAATTTACCAATTTACCCGGGCGGCTGTGCGCCTCACTCGTCGGTAAATTGCTTTTTGAGGAAACGAAATTTGTCTCGCATGTCTCGATCGACACCTGAGCCTCGCCGTAATGGAAGGGAGAAAGATGGGAGCGAACGAAGACACCGTATTCACTGGACGCGCCTTTGTTGATTTCAAACCATGGAGCTGGCATGGCGGAGGGGTTAGCGTCTTCGTCTCGTACACCGAAGACCCTGGTTCGATTCCTCAACTCGACCAATTACCTACTCGGTTTTATTTATTTATCTGGTCTCACTAGAAAGGTTAATTAAACTTGTTGGTTAATTAACTAATTAAATAAACTCAGTCGCACTTACTTGGAGCATCAGTATACCATCCCTTTAATTGGTTGCATGGTTACTAGCCAAATACAATTAGCCCCGTTTGAAATTCGCGCACTGTGACGTCACGACCATTTCGACCAATTGAAAAGCGTGACATTTCTGTAGACCACTCCTGCTTACAATGATGAAGCATTAAAGGCTTCCGCCTTGAAATTACCGCAGTCCAAAGGGTTTTCACCGCCAATGAACACAATGTACGCCGATGGCCCACGGCTTCATTGCAGCGTTTCTGCCACAGCGATGTGTAATGCCAACGCATGCAGCGCTCATTTGTGACAACCGCTACGCTACGTAGCTTAACTCATTTCCCTCTGCCCGGCGGACCCTCCCCCGCGAGACCTAGAGAACCTCAAGACCTGGGAGGACTAGGAGACCCTGCTGCGCTCGGAGGACCCGGCCGTGCAGACCATTGCCACCGGCCGAGCTGCCAGTGTTATGGACCTTAGGAACATAAACACTTGAGTGGAGTGGGGTCGTGTGGGGACCCTGGGGCGTGCCCCGAATTCCTGTTGTAATAAAGTTTTCTCTCTCTCTCCCACTCTTCACCTGTTTCGTAGCCTAAAACGCGAATAAACTCCCCACTGCCCAAAAGGGCCAGTTATGCACCTTTCCTTTCTTTTTTTTATCGGTAGCCAATGTGGCAAGGGCTTTGGTTATAAAGGTCATTTGAAAGTTTCCACTGCAGCTTAAACCACGACTAAGGTGTCCAATGTTTCAGGCGGGCAGCTATGCGCCTTTGCTTTCCAAGCTACCGCTCTCCTTTGGTTAAAGCGGCGCTAAAATGACCACTCTCTCAGGGCGCCAGTAATGCAGCATTACTATATTTTTTTAATCTGCAGCATGCTACAGATTAAAAAATACAGTAATGCTGCATTACTGGCGCCCTGGAGCCCTGGACTGAGGGCAACCGACCACTGATTAGAGGCGGACGACTTCGACAGAGAAGGCTCCTGGGGGTAGAACCAAGACGTCTCTGAAGATGCCCCCAAACCGCAGGGAAAACCATGAGTGTAAACAAAGTTTTCCCTTCCTTCCTTCCTTCAATCTGCAGCCAACGTGGCATGGGTTTCGGTTCTGAAGATCATTTGAAAGATAAAATTCGCGGTCATCGCAAAACTGGCTTCAAATACAGCCGTAACAAAAAAAGAAAGCCAGCGTTATTAACAGTTGATGAACCTTGGATCTGAACGCCCAAGCGGCTTTGAAGCCGCTCCTGAATTTGCACCCACTGCAGCACCTTGTGAAAGTAATTCGCTTCAGGAATCTTCCGTCTCCAACTTCACATCGCTCAGTTCTCATTACGGAAAACTGCAGTGTGAGTGATCTTATGCAGAAGCGTTTATTTCTTGTTCCCAGTTTCGCTAAAACAAACTGGATCTTGCTAAAGCAGCGCAACAATATCAGTCAATCCGCCTCTTCCAAGACATGAATGCTCATGCGCTTATCCCCAGGCGGCGTCCTCGCGAAACACCCTGGCAGGAGAGGTAAATTGTGTGATAACGTCAAGTGCATGACGCGTCACTTTGCCATGACGCGCACTGATAGCAGTAGCGGATAAGCAACCGCTGCGTATAAAAGAAGCGTCAGACAAATAAACGCTGATTCCTTGTCCTGCAGCGGTCTTCGCTGGTTCTCTGCTGCGGCCGCTCGGCTGCCGCGCGCTACTACATTACACTGGCGACGAGGATGGGATCGAGGCGGCTGGCTGCTTTCTTCGGTTGCTGCTGAAGACTACTGCCTGGCGGATGCTGCAATGGCGAAGGTGGGAAAAATTGATACTTTTGACGAAAGGAGCGACAGCTTCGAGTCCTACTTGGAAAGATTTGAGCTTTACGTCTTGGCAAATGATGTGGCTGAAGGCAAGAAGCTAGCCGTATTCCTGTCTGTAGTAGGACCTCGAGTGTATGAAGTATCGAAGAACCTGCTCGTTCCGAATTCCCCTGCCAGCAAAACGTATGACGAGGTCACGGCGCTACTGAAAACACACTACAGTCCCCGAAAGGCCGTGATTGCGGAAAGGTGTCGATTTAACCGAAGATTGCAACTTGAGCAAGAGACTGTAGCCGAATTCATTGTGCAGCTGAATCACCTGGCCAGAACGTGCGAGTTTGGCAAGTTTCTCGACGAAGCGCTTAGAGACAGGCTAGTCGCCGGGCTACGCTGCGTCGACACTCAGCGTGAGCTGTTCGCCGCTGAAAAGCTGACGTTCGAAGAGGCGTGCAAAATTGCGTTAAATCGTGAACTAGCCACCACCGAGACTCAACAAGTAAAGCTAGAAGAGCTGAAAAGTATACCACAAAGGCGCTCAGGACTAGACGTTGATGTTCTGAGTCAAGGCTACCGTGCTAAGGACAACTATCGAAGCAAGACTGAGCCCGTAGAGTGCTTCCGTTGCGGTAAACGCCATGCGGCCAATAATTGCCAATATCGCAAGTACAGTGTCATAACTGCGCAGAGCAAGGTCACTTGCAATCAAAGTGCAGGCAGCGCACAGGCAAACCGAACGCGCTGAATGCGATCGATAGCTCGGCCAATGAGTCTGACGAAGAGCAAGAAATATACAGTATGACAACAAATAAGTGTGCATACTATGTCACAGTTCTGGTGGAAGGACAGGCCTTAAGGATGCAAATAGACACAGGGGCGTCCGTCACCGTCATGCCGAAGTCAGTTTTTCTTCGTAAGTTTCCCCATCTGACAGTAACGACGGCTACGGTTCCTTTACGAACGTACACAGGAGAACTAGTGCCGGTCGTAGGGTCGGCTGATGTGCGTGTTGAGTACGCTAATCAAACTGACGTTCTACCTGTTCTGATAGTAGATGACGGTGGGAAAGTGGTGCCGTGTCTGCTCGGCCGCAACTGGCTGAGGAAGCTGAAATTAAACTGGCAGGAAGTTCATGCTATACAGCAAGACGACGCCGTGGAGGAACTTAAGAAGAAGTTTCAGGCTTTGTTTTCACCACAGATGGGGCTGATAACGGGCTACAAAGCACAGGTCCTCTTGAAGCCAGACAGCAAGCCAGTATTTTGCAAGGCCCGTCCCGTGCCTTTTGCATTGAAGCAAGCTGTGTCCGAAGAGCTAGACGCCTTGGAACGGGCGGGGGTACTGAAAAGGGTCACCAGAAGCGATTGGGCGACTCTGCTGGTAGTGGTACCGAAAGACGGAGGAGCAAAAGTGCGGTTGTGCGGTGACTACAAGGTGACGGTGAACCCTGTGCTGCTGACTGAGCACTACCCCCTTCCCTTGCCAGAAGATTTGTTCACAACATTGGCAGGCTCAAAAGTATTCTGCGTCCTAGACCTTGCTGCCGCTTACCAGCAAGTAGAACTTGCAGAAGATGCAAAGGCGATTTTAACTATAAACACCCACCAAGGCCTTTACCAGTACCAACGGCTCCCTTACGGCATTGCCAGTGCTCCTGCCATATTCCAGTCGCTCATGGACGGGCTTCTCAAGGGTATCCCTCAAGTAGGGTGTTATATTGATGATGTCATCATTGGAGGTTCAAGTGAGAATGAATGTCGGAAAAGGCTGGAAGAAGTTTTGACACGATTGCAGGAGCACAATGTGACGCTGCGCATGGAAAAATGCAAGCTCTTTTGCAGTGAAGTCCGCTATCTGGGCCACATAATTTCAGCGGATGGAATAAAGCCACTGGGATCGAAAACAAGGGCAATAGAGCGTGCACCGGAGCCTACAAATGGTACTGAACTGAAGTCTTTCCTGGGAATGGTAACATTCTACTCCAAGTTCCTGTCGAACTTGGCGACTGTGGCTGCGCTGCTCTACGAGCTCCTGAAGAAGGGCACGCGTTGGAAATGGACAAGCGAGTGTTCTCGCGCGTTTCGAAAAACAAAGAACTTGCTCACGACCAGTCCGGTACTTGCTTACTACAATCCGAAGCAACCCTTGGCTCTAAGCTGTGATGCGTCGCAGTATGGGCTCGGCGCGGTTCTTTTTCACATACTTCCCAGTGGGCAAGAAAAGCCTGTCGTTTTTGCTTCCAGGACGTTATCGCAAGCTGAGCGTGGCTATGCCCAGATCGAGCGAGAAGCGCTGGCGATAATCTTTGCTCTCAAGAAGTTTCATCGTTACCTATATGGAACGGCATTCACGTTGTTCACGGATCATCAACCATTACTAGGCATCTTAGGGCCACGGAAGCAGGTCCCATCTTTGGCGGCTGCTCGAATGCAACGGTGGGCGTTAATCCTGGCTTCTTATCGCTACGACTTGAGATATCGGAAAGGATCTCAAATGGAAGTGGCGGACGCGCTGTCCAGACTGCCTGTTGCAACCAAAAACAGCGTTGATGAGACACATACGCTCGCTGTTTTTGAAACTACGCCACTGACGGCTAAAGACGTTGCCGAAGCTAGCAAGTATGACGGCATTCTCAGCAAAGTCTACAGATATACGCTTGAAGGATGGTCAGCACAAATCAAAGATGCTCAACTTGTACCATACTATAACAGACGTGCGGAGCTGTCGCTGGAAGCTGGATGCGTCACATGGGGCAGTCGTGTTATGGTGATAACAAAGATGAGAAATGCAGTGTTGAGTCTGTTGCACACGGAACACCCCGGTGCTTCACGCATGAAGATGCTCGCACGTAGCTTGCTCTGGTGGCCAGGGCTAGACGCAGACATCGAAAGCACGGTAAAAACGTGTAGTATTTGCCAACAGATGCAAAATAGCGCTCCCAGTTCTCCACTCGAGCCATGGCCGTTTCCCGCCCGCTGCTGGCAGCGAGTGCATGTGGACTTTTCTGACTTTGAAAAAACTACATTTCTTTTATGCGTGGACTCGTTTTCAAAGTGGATCGAAGTGTTTCCTACGCGCTCTACTACTGCCGCGAAGACTATCGAGTGCTTGCGGAATCTGTTTGCTGCTTACGGATACCCTGAACAACTGGTTTCTGATAACGATCCCCAGTTTTCAGCGCAGGAGTTCCAGGACTTCCTCGATGCCTGTGGCATCCGACGCACGTACAGCCCGCCATTCCATCCGCAGTCCAACGGGGCTGCCGAAAGGTCGGTGCAAACTTTAAAAAGGAGTCTTCGTAAGCAGCTTCTGCACGACAACAAGGGAGGTAACAACAGATCGATGCGGGAGAGACTGGACGACTTCCTGCTGGCGTATAGGACAACCCCTAACACGGCAACAGGCAAGTGTCCGGCTGAACTGTTTCTGAAACGAACTCCACGCACTAAACTCTCATTACTAAGGCCATCATTTCGGGATGACATGCACAGTAGGCAAGAAGGGCTAAAACAGCAGCATGACCAACGGAGACAAGCTTTCCATTCGTTTAAGGAAGGAGACTGGGTGTACCTGAAGACTGTCCGGCAAGAGAAGGTGTCATGGACGGAAGGGCGTATAGTGCGGCTAGTCAGCCCTGTGACCTATCTCGTAGAGACTCAGAACACAGTTCGGCACGTTCATGTTGATCATTTGCGATCGCGCAGCTCTTTCCAGTATGCAGGACTGGACACCGGGGCGGAAGCCCCGCGACGACCCGACACCGACGACTTTGAGCGTCATCAGGAGACGCTCCCCTCCCCACCACAAGAGGCGCAGCATGACACGGACGCGGCAGTACCCCCTCTTCGCGATGATGCACCAACCCCGACCCCGCCACCACAAGGCGGGCAAGAATTGCAGCTGCCAGCTGCTCACAACGCACGTCCTGAGGCGCAAGCTGAAGCGCCTTCCGACTCTCCACAAACAACACTGCGCACAAGCCAGCGCGCCCGGAAACCACCAGACCGATATACCTCCCACGATTTCCGCCACTGCAGCTAATGAGTGGAGGCGAAGATCTTGGAGGGAAGGAATGTGATAACGTCAAGTGCATGACGCGTCACTTTGCCATGACGCGCACTGATAGCAGTAGCGGATAAGCAACCGCTGCGTATAAAAGAAGCGTCAGACAAATAAACGCTGATTCCTTGTCCTGCACCGTTCTTCGCTGGTTCTCTGCTGCGGCCGCTCGGCTGCCGCGCGCTACTACATTACAAATTGGTAAATTGGTTTTTGAGGAAAGGAAATGGCGCAGTATCTGTCTCACATATCTCGGTGGACACCTGGACCGCGCCGTAAGGAAAGGGAGGAAAGTAGAAGAGAAAGGAGAAAGCGAGAAAGGGGTGCGGTAGTGGAGGGCTATTGAATGATTCGAGCACCTGGGATCTTTAACGTGCACTGACATTGCACAGCACACGGGCGCCTCTTGCGTTTCACCTTCATCGATACGCGGCCGCAGCGGTCGGGTTCGAACCCGGGTACTCCGGCTCGGTAGACGAGCGCCTTACCACTGAGCCACACGCAGCGGTCAAGTGCTGTCGTCACACCCCCGCAGCTCTGTGCGCATGCGCTGGCTTTCTATTAGCGACGGAGGCGCGCGTCGTCTGCTTACTACGTGTCACGGCCACCGCGACTCTAAAGCTGTTACAGATTCTCTGCAAGTTAGGCTTAGCTTAGTTTATTAAGTTTATTATTAATCTTTAATGCCTCATAATGTAGTTAGCAGCCGTGTCGGCAGCCGTGTAGGGAGATGTGTAGAGAGATGTGTCCGCGTTTCGGCGTCACTATTTAAAACAACAGTATGTCGAGGCTGAGAATCCAACCAGCGCCTTTGGCATTTGAAGTCATTAACTACTCATTTGGCATGTGAACTGGTCATTAAACACTCGTGACTAGTTAGCCATGATTGGTTAATGACTAACTAGTGATGACTAACCAGTCTTGACTGGATAGTCATTAGTCAGTGATTAATCACCCATAATTATTTAGTCATGATTGGTTAGTCATGACTAGATAATCATTAACCATTCATGACTAGCAATGACTGGTGAGTCATTAGGCATGGTTAGTCATGAAAAATTATGACCATTGACTGATTAGTCGTGACCGGTTATTCATTATGAAGTCAAGACTAGTTAGTCATTAGCCAGCCATGACTAGTTATCACTGTTTAATGACTGGTTACTCATGACTAGTCACGACGTGTTGATCGTGGCTGGGTAGTTCTGACTAGCTAGCCATTGAACAGACCTGACTAGTTCGTCATTAAGCAATCATGACTAGTTAGTCATCAACTAATTAGTAATGACTAGCTAGTCATTAACTAGTCATCGTTTAACTAGTCATGACTAGTTTGTCATTAACCAATCATGACTACTTAGTCAATAACCAATCATGACTAGTACATCATGAGTCATGACTATTTATTTTTGACCCAATTAGTCATTAGTGGTTAGTCATGACTGGTTAGTCATTACTTATGGTAGGTCATGACTGCTTAGTCATTAGTTATGGTATGTCTTGAGTGGTTAGTCATTACTTATGGTAAGCAATGACTGGTTAGTCATTACTTATAGTAAGTCATGACTGGTTAGTCGTTAAGCAGTCGTGACTAGTCATGACTGGTTTGTCGTGGCTGTGTAGTCATGACTAGTTAAACGATGAATGGTTAATCGCTAGTTAGTCATAACTAATTAGTTGATGTCTAACTAGTCATGATTGCTTAATGACAAACTGCTCATGTCTGGTTAATGAGCAACTAGTCATGACTACCCAGCCACGACAAACCAGTCATGACTAGCCATGAGTAACCAGTCATTAATCAGTCATAACTAGTCATGACGGGATAATGACTAACTGGTCATGACTGCTTAATGAATAACCGATCATGACTAATAAGTAATTGTTCATAATTTGTCATGACTAACCATGCCTAATGACTCACCAGTCATGACAAGTCATGAATGGTTAATGTGATTAACTAGTGATGACTAACCAATCATGACTAATAGTCATGGGTGATTAATGACTATCTAATGACTATCCAATCATGACCGGTTACTCATCACGAGTTAGTCATTAACCAATCATGACTAACTAGTCATGAGTGCTTAATGACTAGTTCAGATGCCAAATGAGTAGTTAAAGACTTCAAAATGCCAAAGGCCTTGGTTGGATTCTCAGCCTCGACACACTTTTGTTTTAAGTAGTGACGCCGAAACGCGGACACATCTCCCGACACTGCTGCCGACAAGGCTGCTAACGACATTATGAGACATTAAAGAGTAATAATAAACTTAATAAACTAAGCTAAGCCTAACTGCGGAGCATCGCAAACCGCTTTAGGGCCGCGGTGGCCGCGGCACGTAGTAAGCAGACGACGCGCCCCTCCGTCGCTAATAGAAACCCTGGGCATGCGCACAGAGCAGCGGGGGTGAGATGAAGTCACGAAAGCACTTGACCGCCGCGGGTGGCTCAGTGGTAAGACGCTCGTCTACCGAGCCGGGGTACCCGGGTTCGAACCCGACCGCGGCGGCCGCGTTTCGATGGAGGTGAACGCCAGAAGCGCCCGTGTGCTGTGCGATGTGAGTGCACGTTAAAGATCGCCAGGTGGTCGAAATTATTCCGGAGACCTCTACTACGACACCTTTTTCCCTCTTTCTTCTTTCACTCCTACATTCCTCCCTTCTCTTGCGGCGCGGTTCAGGTGTCCGCCGAGATATGAAAGACAGATACTGCGCCATTTCCTTTCCTCAAAAACCAATTTACCAATTTACCCGGGCGGCTGCGCGCCTCACTCGTCGGTTGAGGAAACGAAATCTGTCTCGCATGTCTCGATCGACACCTGAGCCTCGCCGTAATGGAAGGCAGAAAGATGGGAGCGAACGAAGACACCGTATTCACTGGACGCGCCTTTGTTGATTTCAAACCATCGAGCTGGCTTGGCGGACGGGTTAGCGTGCTCGTCTCGCACTCCGAAGACCCTGGTTCGATTCCTCAACTCGACCAATTTCCTACTCGGTTTTATTTATTTATCTGGTCTGACTACAAAGGTTAATAAACTTGTTGGTTAATAAACTAATTAAATAAACTCATTCGCACTTACTTGGAGCATCAGTACACCATCCCTTTAATTGGTTGCATGGTTACTAGCCGAAGTACAATTAGCCCCGTTTGAAATTCGCGCACTGTGACGTCACGACCATTTCGACCAATTGAAAAGCGTGACATTTCTGTCGACTACTCCTGCTTACAATGATGAAGCAATAAAGGCTTCCGCCTTGAAATGACCGCAGTCCAAAGGGTTGTCACCGCCAATGAACACAATGTACGCCGATGGCCCATGGCTTCATTGCAGCGTTTCTGCCACAGCGATGTGTAATGCCAATGTATGCAGCGCACATTTGTGAGAACCGCTGCGCTACGTAGCTTAACTCCTCTCCCTCTGCCCGGCGGACCCTCCCCCGCGGGACCTAGAGAACCTTAAGACCTAGGAGGACTAGGAGAGCCTGCTGTGCTCGGAGGACCCGGCCGTGCAGACCATTGCCACCGGCCGGGCTGCCAGTGTTATGGACCTTAGGAACATAAATACTTGAGTAGAGTGGGGTCGTGCGGGGACCCTGGGGCGCGCCCCGAATTCCTGATGTAATAAAGTTTTCTCTCTCTCTCTCTCCCACTCTTCACCTGTTTCGTAGCCTAAAACGCGAATAAACTGCCCACTGCCCCAAAGGCCAGTTATGCACCTTTCCTTTCTTTTTTTTTATCGGTAGCCAATGTGGCAAGGGCTTTGGTTATAAAGGTCATTTGAAAGTTTCCACTGCAGATTAAAGCACGACTAAGGTGTCCAATGTTTCAGGCGGGCAGCTATGCGCCTTTGCTTTCCAAGCTACCGCTCTCCTTTGGTTAAAGCGGCGCTAAAATGACCACTCTCTCAGGGCGCCAGTAATGCAGCATTATTATATTTTTTTTAATTTGCAGATAAATGGCATGGGTTTCGGTTCTGAAGATCATTTGAAAGATAAAATTCGCGGCCATCGCAAAATTGGCTTCAAATACAGCCGTAACAAAAAAATACGTTTAGAAAAAATTTATTTACTTATGTACACATGCCAAGGTTACAAGATACATTCACATTTACAAAAACACATGACATTAAGCATGTAAGGTGAGCCAATTAAAGAGGTACCATAAACATTTCTAAGTAACTAACAGGAATGGGCAGTGTAAAATAGGAATGCATATATACCGATTCACAGAAGAGCGAAAAGTCGACAATTAGACATTGAAACATTGAAAAGGAGACCTTAGCGCCAGTTTGGCCTAAAAACCAAGACAAGACGACCGTTAATAACAGAAATAAATGGGCATGACCACTGTCGGAGAAACTCTTCCTCACCCAAGAAAAAGAGTTCCTCGGACAAAAAACTAATCAGCTCCCGTCGGAGACGGCCGAGAATTGGCCACACAGCGCGGCGTCGAAAGCCACTAGCAACCGCGGCGCATCGACTGCGCCATAAACTAAAAAGACCTGCAACTATTAACAGGCGAGCAAAACGGCCGCTGGGGAAGCGGCCGTAGGAGACGAAGCACGAAATGCCCTGCCCACAAAATCCCGCATGAACCGCGCGCCAAAAGAAACGCGCTAGAACACAGGTGACTATAGCGTGGCGATTAGATTCCGGGAGCGGGCAATTCGGACAGGTACTGGAGCGTAACACACCCGACCGCTCTAACCGATCACAAGTAGGGAGCACTCTCCAGCCAAGTTTCCAGACAAATTCACGTAGATGATCTGGGAGAGGTGTCGACGCTAAACGTGCCCACTGAACGCGGCGCATAGGTGAGCGGCGAGACGCCGGCACAACAGGTAACAATAGCGTGCCCATAATGTCCACCACACGGTCTGCAACGATGTTGACAGCAGGTGCTACCGCTCTTACATGCCTGTAAAAGGCCACTGATGAAGCGTAGAAAGCGGTGGGTTGCTCTGACTGGGGTCCATGATCAACAGGGGCCGCCGGATCCAAAAAGCGTAAAGAAGGGCCCAAAAAGTACCGAGCCAGGATTAGCGCCGGAGACGCGTTTCCTAGCAGGATACGCAAAATAATCTTCAACGCTAACAGCGAGGACGTGACGGACACATTTGGAAAGGCAAACCCTCCTCTCTCCCGTGGTTGTCCAAGAACAGCACGGGCCACAAGTTCGGTTCCGCCTGACCAAACGAACGAAAAAACTGTAGTCTGCACTCGCCTTATGACACGGAGGGGTGGTTTTACAGTGTAGCACAGGTACCAAAAGGCACCGAGCATGACGGACTGAACCAGGTAGCGCCTCTCAAGCAGAGGCAAATCGAATGTCTGCGCCCTTCGCACACGAGCTGTAATGTCTTCGACGACCGAACACCACACACCATTTCATATTCCAGCGCAGTCGTAGGTCACACCTAAAATGCGCATCCGCGCGCACCACTGCAAAGGTATTGAAGATGTAATACGCGTCTGGGTAGGCCCCACAAAAAAGTAACAACTCTTCGAGTAATTAAGAGCAGCCCCAGACAAGGAGGCGTACTCACGGAAAACATTTAAAGTTTCAAGCAGGCTGCGTTCATCAGCTAAGTACAGAGTGATGTCGTCTGCATAAGCAGTGACGCGTACCGCTTCGCTGCCTGGCAAAGCCAGACCTCTAATAAAGGAGTGGCGATTGACTGCCAAGAGGAAAGGCTCTAATGCCAAGACAAACAAAAGGGGGAGAGCGGACAGCCCTGACGGACGCCGCGGCGAACATCAAATGCAGTACTTTCCCGGCCATCGAGGAACAGTGCTTGAAATATCTTTGTACATCTCTTTAATGAGAAGCACGAAAGAAGGTGGGAAGTCGAAAGCATCCAGTATCCCGTAAATGTACCCGTGCTCTAAGAAGTCGAACGCCTTTTCCTGATCAAGGGAAACAAGAAGACCCTGTGCGCGCCGTCATAATGTATACGCTAGGATGTCTCGCGTTACAGAAGATAAACTATGTATATCACGGCCTGGGATGGAGAAAACCTGGTGGCAGGAAATAAGTGACGGGAGGAGAGCTCGTAGACGACGAAGGAGTAATTTTGCTAATACTTTGTAATCTGAATTTAGCAGGGTGATAGGGCGCCAATCTGCCGGACATGTCGACATAGGAGACTTTTTAGGAATAAGGACAATGCGGCCTCTTTTGAATGATTCAGGAAATACGTGCTGAGTAAAGCATATTTTTAATACTTCCGAGTAAATAGGGCCGACAATATCCCAAAATTCTAAATAGAACTCCACAGGAAGGCCGTCTGGACAAGGCGCTGAGCCTCGTTTCATGGAGTCCAATGCCTCCTTGATTTCATCTGTTGTTGGCACAGCCATAAGGTCGTAATGGAGTTCAGTGGAAACCTGCGGCAAGCCTGCTAAAAATGGGGCTGCGGAAACGACATTGCGATCAACTAGAATGACCGACTGAGCAATACCCCAGAAATGGCTAAAAAACGCACTGAAATTCCTGCCACCTGGTTGGGACGTAGCCCCGGCGGAACATGTAAACGCAGGGGCACCTTGAGTGTACAACAGCTCTTGGCGGGCCAACCGAAGCACCTCGGGATGAGCAGTTGAACTGCGTCGACAACGCCATGCAGCCGCTGTCAAAGAGGAGGCAAGTAAAAGACCCTGTAGGCGCTCCGAAAGCTCCTCTCTCCATGCGCACATAAGCGACGAAGGCGACGGGGTGCGTTGAGGAATAAGTAGCTTCGCCGTCACCACACGCACCTCATCTGACACGCGAGCCCTAAAGGCTCGACCAGATGCAGCGGAATGGTGACGCCACTGCTCCTTCAGACGGTCCCAGTCACCAGGCACCGCTCCAACAACCGAAAAACGCAAGACCCGTGTGAGCCCGTCTTTAGCGCTGGCGTCGTGAAGTATGCGTACATTCAATCGCCATGGTCTATGAGGTGATACTGCAGGCGCCGGAACCGTGAGTGATAGAAGAAAAGGGCGGTGGTCTGATATGTGCACCGGCGAGGATGGCAGCGTCAGTACATTAGCTACGCACACTGACCGCGAAAGGCTCGCCGGAACGTACGCCCTGTCTAGCCTACTCGACGATAACCCGCGACGCCAAGTCCACACAAAGACGTTGCCATAGAGGAGCTCATACGCGTCCGTGAGCATGAAATGGTTCACTAAGCGGCGCAACTCACGCGCATTCCAGCCTGGCCTACCCCTACCAGGGCCTTGCACATCTGCGACCGTATCGAGCACGGAGTTGAAATCGCCCAACATCACAACATTACGCCCTCCAATAAAATACACATCTAAATCTTTAAAGAATGCGTTGATCAAATTGGAATGCGCAGGCGCATAAATACAAAGAATTCTCAGGTGAAGTGCGTTAAACGTGCAGTCGAACGACAACACGCGTCCAAGCGCATCGTACATAACATGATGATCGCGCAACAGTGAGCGGTTCAAAACAATAACGCCAACGCGGCTAGAACGCGTGCTAGCGTACGAAAAGAAGGAATCGACGCCAAACCTACGCTTGAATTTCAACACGTCACTGAGACGAAAAAAATTGGTTTCTTGCAGGCAGACGATATCGCAACCCGAGGAACGAGCGAATGCGACCACTGTTGCCTGCTTCAAACCACTGCGGAACCCCTGCACGTTAAGAGTAATAATTTGAAGGTTAGTCATTTTGGAAATGAAAAATGAAACCTGAACAGTCGTGATGCTTAGGCAACCCAGTCAAAAATTCCTTCAGCCTATCGGTCTGAAGGCTGAAGGAACCCGTAATTTGGGCTTGTTGGGCCTGTCGGGCTTGTTGGGCCTGTCGGGCCTGTTGGTGATGGCCTGTCGGGCCTGTTGGTGATGGCCTGTCGGGCCTGTTGGTGATGGACCTGATGGTGATGGACCTGATGGTGATGGACCTGTCGGTGTCAGACCTGTTGGTTCTAATGGCGTCGGCCTGTTGGCACAGATCCTGCTTGCAGGTATCGGGATAGTGTTAGGCCTAATGAGGGACGCCAGTCCTAATGGCGCACCATAGATAAGTTTTTTCATCACTCAGAAATGTGTGCTGCACATTGCGCATGATAACATAGCTTCTTCGATTAGTGCATCGCAAGCTGTTGCAAAAAGGCAGCGCCTGCTACTAATAATATTTTCCAATTAAGCTGGCCAAAAGGGTCTGTAATGCCCTACGATATATATACTGACAACCAGATTTAGGGCAAACGAAAGCTTTATTATAAAATAGAAACCTGTAAAGAGGAAGATGATCAGCAGTCAGAGCAGCAGAACCGAGGCGAGGCGCGAGATGAGAAGACGACGATCGGCAGCTGAAGCAGCAGAGCCGACGCGCGGCGCGAGACGAGAGCGTGAACTGTTCCGGGACCGGACCTGTCCTTGCCCGCTCTAACCGGCCTTCACAACTGTCAATAAAGGCCGTTACATCTTGGTGGAGGTGCGGGGTAGCGGAGAGACGTCTTTTCAGGTGATTTTGTTGAGGCGCCAGTAGTCAACGCAAAAGCGGATAGAGCCGTCTTTCTTGGTGACAAGGACGACGGGGGAAGCCCAAGGACTGTGTGATGGTTGTATGACGCCACGCTGCAGCATATCATTGACCTGGGTGTCGATAACCTGCCGTTCGGTGGCCGAGACGCGATATGGGCGTTGGCGCAACGGCGAATGGGCGCCAGTGTCGATCCGATGGGTAACAGCTGAAGTGCGACCAAAACGGTGGTGAGAGAAGTCAAACGATGACCGAAACTTATCTAGCAGGGCCGCAAGCTGGGTCTTCTCCGGTGGCGAAAGATTTGTGTCGATTGAGCCCACAAAGACGGCCTCGGGAACGGGATCAGGAGACGGTGAGGAGGAAGTAAGTGAAGACACTTGCAGGCGGCAGGAGTCGTCCTCAGAAGGGTCCCAGGCGACGACGGAAGCGAAAGGCTGGACACATCCCAAGCATTCACCACGAAGAAGAGTGGAGGGGCACAGGAATGGATTCGTCAGGGGCAAGGCGCTGCAGCCGGCTGAGACGGCAAGCACGGCGAATGGCAGGGGTAGACAGTGGCGAGAAGCAGAGGAGTCGGACGGGATGAAGATGACAGGGCCGTTGGATCCAGAGTCGCAATGAACAGAGGCGAGCACAGCAGAGCACGGCGGGATCATGACGTCATCAGCCACAGTCAGCTTGGAGCACAAGTTAGTGGAAGCGTTCACAGAGTCGTCGCCGAAGGGAAGAAGGGCGACTTCGGAACGAGCGCAGTCGATGACAACGTCATGTTGGGAGAGAAAGTCCCAGCCTAAGATGACGTCGTGAGACGGCCATGGGAAGACGATGAATTCAACAATATACAGAACGTCCTGAATAGTAACTCGGGCTGTACATGCCCCCAAAGGCGCAATAAGTTGCGAATTAGCGGCGCGAAGCATAAAACCATATAGCGGAGTCATCACTTTTCGTAACTGGCGGCACAATTTCTCACTTAGTACAGATACAGCAGCACTGGTGTCAACAAGCGCGAAAGCATCGGTGCCCTCCACAGAAACCGCGATCAAATTTGTCGGAGAAAGTCGAGGTCTTGAGCTTGGTGACGAGCAAGCAGTTCTTGCCTCCGGAACTGCGGGCACTAGTTTTCCGAAGGGGAAGAGGGACGACGGCGCATCGGGGAAACCGAGCGACGACGCGGAGATGGAGCACGGCGGCGAATATACGGCCTGAGATCGGAGGAAGCAGTGGTCTCAGAAGGCGAAGTGCGGTGAAAAGGCTGGGGAGGGGCGTAGGCGTAACCTCGAGGGTCAGTATTGGCAGCAGGGGACAACACTTGGCGGCGGCAGGGACGCATCACATGGCCAGGAATGCCGCAGACATAACAAATGGGTAGGTTGTCCGGTGTCCGCCATGGACGGAAACGTTGCGGTGGTGGCCAGGCAGGACGAAATGGTGTCGACTGCGGTGGATGCTGGTACGAAACGAACGTTTCTGGGCGGGGACGCCTGACGGCTTCGGCATAGGTAAGTGGCAAAATAAATTTATACATCATGACCTCCAATTTTTCGTTGCACGTCCCCCAGCTTCTGTGAGAGGTGCATGCGCACGGCTTTCAGTCTCTTCTCTGCAAGCTCCTTTGGTATGTCTCCCATGTAGATATGAAACAGAGCTGCACAATAGAACACAAAATAGGCCACATTTGAACACAACTAGATACATGATAAATGCAAAAGTGAGATTCAGAATTACCACTCTCATTGTAAAAACACAGAAACGAATGTTCGCCATTAAAGGGGCCATGAAGCCTACTTTCGTGCATACCCTTGTTGTAGCATTTAATTCCCAACACATTAAATTACAATACCCAAAACTTTCAGTTGATTCCGTGCGGCAGATATCTTTAAAACGATTTTCGTTTCCTTTGCGAACTGACTGCTTGTCTGGCAACCTCTGATTGCTGACGACACATGGGCCTACCCACTCCGCGTCTGCTGTGTGTTGTTGGATGCATTGAGATGCTTGCATGAAAACCAAAGACAGAGATTACTCGAAACAACAGGCAATGCTATTTATACATTCTGTGCAGATATGTCAATTGCACTATCTTTGTCGCAGCAAGATCGGAGAACGCGCACAATGACTTGCCACCAGTCGTTGAGAACGCTAATTTCACAACCAAATAGATAAATCAGGTTACTGGCAGAACGGATCTTAGCGAGAGCCACACAAACAGTGTGGAGATCTCTGAAAGTGCTGTGATGGAGCCTGCATGAAGAAACGTATGGGCATAACACACCTTGCAAAAACTAAACGTCACTTTTGCCCGACTTTGCAGTTTTGGATGCAATAAGGACATTGCAGTTGTTACAAACCTCGGATACAATGAACAGGATCTCCATGACTATCACGCTTTCTGTAAGTGAGCGCGACTGTATTTGGCTGAAGCAAAGTTTGATTGCCTAGGTGTTACTCAAAGCAAAGAAAAAAAAAGCACTAGCACCTTTCAGAGAAGACTTTTTCCGGTGTAAGTGCCGGTTTCGCCTCTGTTCTGCTAAGAGACCGGCACTTATTTGAAAGCACGCCAGTCACGCTGCGGCTCTTCAGCTCATCAGGTGTCCAATACACCTGAGTAGCACCGCGGCAGAACATTGAGTCTGTTGGTGCTCTCAGGAGCATCTGCCAGGCACCAGGCTCCATCCAGAGCCCACTGCCTGCATAGACCTGCAGCAAACGTGGAGAATTTCGCATTTGTACACATTAACAGCAATGAATCAAGGGATTTTAAATATTTCATAACTTAAAACAAACAGCTGAAAAACATAAAAATTATGTAGGCATGAATGCACTCTTTTACAGCGAGCAGTGTCCAAAATCAGTAGATTTTTTATTTCTAGCCTTATAATTCGAAAAAAAAGAAATTGCTTGCGTGCAACATGAAATATATAGCACAATCTTCTGACAGTTCTAGCTTCTCTTCATTCCGAGTCAAATACCGCCAAAAGTTGAAATAATGTTCTCTGCCCCAATTCAAACAAACTTCAGAAATGAGAATAAATTTCACATACCAACAACTAGGCATACCTGACAGAACAAGGCAGCCTCCTCATGATCAAAAATTACTTGTGTACTAAGAATTTCCTCAGGACAAGAATAACTGCAGACCCATTATGGCATCGTCAGGTAATGAAGTACAAAAATGACAAATTAGAAATGCTGACCTGTGCCTTACATGATATTGTCTGAAACCACACATCTATGCTTTGCACACTACCCTTTTCGGCACACTTACTGGGACTAGTATAAGTTTCTACTGTAAGCTAGCATCATCCTCTAAACTGTACCCATTTCACTATGTACCAGCCCCAATTTAATTAAGAATCATTCACTCACTCTACTATGGTATTTGATACACTATATGACTTAAGAACACGCACAATCACCTTTCCATCATCCCTAGCAGAACCTATCACAGTGTCCTGCCCACCAGGCAGCTGGAGCTGGCAGTCCGCGGCGGTCTCCATCTCCTCGGCTGAGCATACTTTTTTGACAAGAAAAGGAAGTACACAAATATCAATGCACCTCAGCAGCACATATAAGCAAAAGCAAACTGAGTTCAGTTTGACATTGTGGGCTATCAAGTAAATGAAAAAAATTAAGTATTTTGCTCTCAAGGTAACAGTGAAAGCTTTGCACAGTAGAACCTCGCTGCTGAGTTGATGGGTGCTGCATTTTCCTGGCTGCTACACATTGTAGTGGTCTAGATCTGGCATGATGATAATAGGGTTCCATGCATTATAAACCCTGCTGTTCGTTGCATTGTAACTTCGGCCACATTCCTACACAGTAATACTTGTGAAATAACACCCCATGCCAGCCTAAATGAGAAACAGTGGCAGTCATATGTTTACTTCTAAAGCGGCTTTACTTGGCCTGGCATGTCTAGCACCACTGTGTTAGGCAGACGGCATTCAGACAGGCTGTGCCATCATCATCCACAGTGGTTGCACTTTTTTGAAGCAGTAGCTTCACTGCTACAGGTGCACGGCTGAGATCGCCATGTACGCAACATGACCTTCAAGTCTGCCACAAATAAAATAAACAAACAAATAAACCTCACAATCAGTGGGATTCAAACTCAGGTCCATTGGGCGAGAGCCAGGTGCGCTAACCACTAAGCTTCAGACCCACGGTGTGACAATTCAATAAAACTGGAGATATACAGGGTGTCCCAGCTAAAAGTAACCAAGCTTGTTAAAAAGAGGATGATCCCTAGCCGAGTGAGACCAACTGAGGGTTGTTGATAGTCGCGTGTCCTAGTCTGCAGTATTTAGCAAAGACTAATTAGCTAACTTTTTAATTATTGCTTTCAGGAAGAAATTGTCAATGCAGGAGTTGTAGATCGCATAGAAAAATAATCGTTTGCCTTGTTTGCAGCTAAGTACCACTGATACAACTTCTTTTATCTGACTTAAAAGAAAGCCCGTGAAATACAAAAAGAACCACGTGATAGGGAAGCAGTTACAGCGCTCCCAAACGAGCGATCAAGCAACGACATCCGCTTATGTTTGCAACGCTGTCCCGTACAGCTTTTGGCGTCTTGAGGAGGTGGCGAGATATGCACCAGGAACTGCTTATGCGTCATGGAAAGTGAGCGGGTGCTGCTTTTCAAGGAAGTGAAGCGCGGCTCGCATGGAGCGCTTTTTCACGCGTAACCTCGCCTCGAGTGATAGGAATGTGGCCGTGCCGCTAACTTGCACCGTCACGCGCTGAAGAAACGGTCGCCCTAGCGCCGATGCGAGAGTTAATTACGTATATCTCGCAACCATCACAAAACGCCGAACCCCGTTCGGGACAACGTTGCAAAGATAAGCGAATGTCTTTGCTTGGCTGGTCGTCTGGGAGCGCTGAAACTGCTTCCCTATCACGTGGCTCTTTTTGCATTTCGCGGGCTTTCTTTTAAGTCAAATAAAAGAAGCTGTATCAGTGGTACTTGGCTGCAAACACGGCAAACGGTTATTTTTCAAAGGGATCTACAACTCCTGCATTGACACTTTCTTCCTGTAGGCAATAATTAAAAAGTTAGCTAATTAGTCTCTGCTAATTAATCATGTTTGCATAATAAAAAAAAATACTACAGACTAGGACACGCGACTGGCAACAACCCTCAGTTGGTCTCACTCGGCTAGGGATCATCCTCTTTTTTACAAGCTTCGTTACTTTTAGGTGGGACACCCTGTATATGTGCTTCTTGTATACTAACTGCTAGGTTACACAGCCGCTCATGCAATATCATGGTAATTTGTGATTCGAGCGATTCATGATTGATCAGTGACAGGCGATTTCGAGAGGAGTTTGAAGAGGAATAACAAGAGGAAGACGAAGAATACAAAGAGGATGATTAGCGCTCCACACGCAGAAAATCTAACACCACGGGTATAGGAAAAAATCAGCTGTGGTTTAGCTTCGGTTAAACCTGGTGAGAAGCAGTAGTTTCACGTAGCTACGTGCGGCAAAGTCCAAAGAAACAACAATCTTTCAACAAGCCGAGAAACTAGAAACAAACAAAGCTTTGCAAAGCACAGCCACATGAAGCTACCGCTTCTCGCCATGTTTAATCAGAGCTAAACCACAGCTAATTTTTTCTTCACCTATCCTTGTTTCTTTGTAATTGTGCTGCTAGTGTTAGTGTGGCTGGCGCGATTGATTTTGTCCTTCCGCACCTCATCACATCTTTTGTGACTTCTGGATGCACACAGCAGTGGCAACAAAGAGGACGAGGGCTAGCCTCCGCTGGAACCAACCATTATGTTGGCTGTAGCGGCATTAGACATTCTCAGAAAGTATGTTTGCAATGATCGCAACAGCCACATAGCCCCGTAAATTCTGGAGAAATGAGTAGTCCTCACCGGACGTAAGAAAATGCAGCAGACAATGCTGCATGATTTTTTCAAGTGCCAGCACTGCAATAAATGTGTTTAGTTCTTCATTCCTGTCATTTTTAAATTTGTCCTACTTCCTGCCTCTAATGTTTCCTCGCTCTTGCATTTTTTTTTTGTAGCAAGAGCTATTGGTCGCAAAGTAGCATTTTCACTGCGGCGGTGGTCACACCGTGGTCACACCGCTTCTTGCGCCGCTGCCTAGCAACCGTTGCCAGATGGAGCCGCGCCATCTGGTGCAACGTCAGAGGAGGAGGAGAGCCAGAGATAGCAGTAGGCACAGCAAGAGACCTCCCAAATCTACGTACGCATTCACTGGACACCCAGAAATCACGCACAAGGGACCGGGAACAGGACTGCCCACGAGGCTGCTGGCGCGCAGCTAGAGGAAGACCGTCGGCATTGCCTTAACGTGAGCCGACCAACTCGGACCACCCTTATCGTTCTCCCATCCCGCTCATAATACCTGACTCTATCATCACACGCCTTTAACAAGAGCAGAGGGGTTTGTCGTGGGACTTTGTCCCAGACATTACTCCATCCATTCCTTCTGGACTTTCTCGCCCGGCCCAAGTTCTCGCTCACAAGGTGCGAGCCGGTGCAGCGTACACCCCGGACATCCCGAGTCGATGGCACCGAACCAGGATCGGCTGCCCCGATTGCCCTGCTGACTCTGTTGATTTGCACCACCTGATCTGGACCTGTCCTGGCACTGCGAGCCTCTGCGCCTGCTACACCTCTGCCTACCACATCCAGACATACGATGACTGGACGGCCCCCAGTACCGACGCCAAGCGCAAGCTCAGTGCCCTGCTAGACTTCATGTCAGAGACCGACACCCTCACCTTCACCTAACCAACCCACTTCCCCCTTGGGCCTCAGGTCATCCTTGTGATTAAAGATTTATGAATGAATGAGCAGCGGCCTGTATAAGAGGGCGGTTCGTTGAAGCTGTTGTGGCCAGAGATGGAGAGCGAGTCGGAGAGGCTGAAACAAACCAAGCTTAGCTGTTGGAACGAAACAAGGCAAAGGCGACCAGACCGAGGAAGAACGTGCAGAACGTCTGAATAAGCGACGCCGTGAAGATGCAGCTCGACGAGTTCGCCTAGCCTCTGAAGGTCCATTACCTCTCGCTACGTATGTCTGGCATAGCTGAGCTAAGCCACAGCCAATTTTTTTTAGTCCCGTGAGGAGTACATCAGCAGGGTTATGCTGTATTAAAACTTGTAGAAACATTAATACTATGAGAAACACATCTCAGTGAAGAGTTGATCGGCTGCTACACTAACAGTAGTAAAGCTTTTTGACGGGCTAGTTGGTACATATTCATATTTGAAAGGGTGTGCGCTAAAAAAGACAAACACAGGAAAAAGATAGACGACAGGAAAGAAGCGCAACTTCCAACTTTAATGACGACAAAAGAAGCCAGGCGCACATATATATCCGCTGATAAACAGATATGAGCTGCGTGATGGAGCGTGACCCCATCAACCAAACATAAGACAGCGCAAAAAATGCATATCTAAGTGACATTAAAAGAAACCCAAGAAAGTGAACATATCAAACACCTGCCGAGGTAAGGTAAAAAAGTGGGATTCGTATCGGCTGACAACAATGCATAACAACATGGGAAAACAGAGCTGTATGAAAGATGACACTGAAAAAGAGGATAACACCATAAAAAAGGCTAACAACATGACGAAATTTTTAACAAAGAACAAGTGAAAGATGGAGATAAAAACCGTGTAAAGGGTGGTAAATAAAGGCACATTGGAACATCTAAAAGGACAATAAAACATAGAGAGGCGAACGGGTTAATAGTCTAGATGGACCCATCCAGAAAGGCAAGTTCATTTCTAGACAGGTTAATGGAAGGCGTGCTAACGCACTTGTCTTTCCTGAGGTGAATAAAAAAGGCCTCGATTACTTCTCTTTCTGTCTTGTCCTGAGCCTTAGCTAGAAACTTGGTTTCATTAAACTTGGGGTAGCAGTTCTGGCAACTGCTGCAGTGTAACGGAAGGTTACCTCCAGACCTGTTCTTCATGGTGACGTTGTGCCTGCGGGCGCGCTCATTGAAACATTTCCCGGTTTGACCCACATACACTTTGCCGCACGTCAAGGGAATCTCGTACACAACATTGGCAGTGCATTGTGTGTACACGGTTTGATGCTTGATATTACAGGCCTTCTTAACACGCTTCCTGGTCACCATCGGACATAATTTCGCCAGTTTGCAAGTAGCCGAAAAAACTAGCCTAACCCCGTGACGAGACGCAACTTTCTTTAAATTGTGTGAAAGACCATGCAGGTAAGGTATAACCTGCACAGGTTTCCGTTCTGTTTGATGTTTAGCATGCTCCGAGGCGGTCAACGGAGCTGAGACCGGATGCCTCGAAATATTCTTTTCAGGTAAAACGCATAAGCCTGCTTGTCCACTACGTGCCATTGTGTCTGAAAGGGATACGTGGCAAAACGTTGTGGGTGACTTCCTTCGGTGCCAACTGGACAGAATAGCTGGCGCTTACCCTTACCGCGTTCGAAGCTCAAAGGAAGTGGTGCAGGTACTGGAGGGAGGCAAGGTATCGGCCACAACTGGTTTTTCAATTGACGTTGAGGACTTATTTTACTCTGTGCCTCACGACGGGTTGTTGGATGCTGTTCGTGAACATTTGGAAGAATTTGGCGAAGTCAGGTTTCAAAATTCTGCCGGTGTCACAACTGAAAAATTTCTGGACCTACTATTGTTTTATTTGGATTCCACTGTTATTTGCTTCCAGGATGAGTTTTACTTGCAAAAAGCCGGAATTTGTATAGGTTCCTCAGTCGCACCGGTCTTATGCGGAATTTTTCTGGCGTCATTTGACCGGCGCCTTGAAGCTAGCTTGAAGGACACAGGGATAACATGTATTTTCAGATACGTCGACGATTATCTTGTCCTTCTTAACGCACCTTCATACTGTGCTGCTGATACACTTCTAGTCCAAATTCTCACTACCTTCTGTTCTTCATCGAGGGGTCTAAAATTCACGCATGAACGAGCAGATCATGATCGACTCCAGTTTCTTGACTTACAGCTTATTTTTACAAATGATCATGTGTGTTGGTCTTATCAGCCGCACTCAAAGAAGTCACTTTTGCCCTATGATAGTGCCCACTCCAAGCTGGTAAAGCTTGGCATAGTATCTCTTTGCATGAAATCTGCATTAGAAAAATCCTGCGGCCACAAGATAGGTGAAAGTTTCCAGTGCCAGATCGACCGAATTTCTGCTGCAGGTTACCCTGCAAATCTGGTCACGAACATGTCTGAAAACCTTTTGCAAAAAATTAAAAACTCGGAGCATGCTAAACATCAAACAGAACGGAAACCTGTGCAGGTTATACCTTACCTGCATGGTCTTTCACACAATTTAAAGAAAGTTGCGTCTCGTCACGGGGTTAGGCTGGTTTTTCGGCTACTTGCAAACTGGCGAAATTATGTCCGATGGTGACCAGGAAGCGTGTTAAGAAGGCCTGTAATATCAAGCATCAAACCGTGTACACACAATGCACTGCCAATGTTGTGTACGAGATTCCCTTGACGTGCGGCAAAGTGTATGTGGGTCAAACCGGGAAATGTTTCAATGAGCGCGCCCGCAGGCACAACGTCACCATGAAGAACAGGTCTGGAGGTAACCTTCCGTTACACTGCAGCAGTTGCCAGAACTGCTACCCCAAGTTTAATGAAACCAAGTTTCTAGCTAAGGCTCAGGACAAGACAGAAAGAGAAGTAATCGAGGCCTTTTTTATTCACCTCAGGAAAGACAAGTGCGTTAGCACGCCTTCCATTAACCTGTCTAGAAATGAACTTGCCTTTCTGGATGGGTACATCTAGACTATTAACCCGTTCGCCTCTCTATGTTTTATTGTCCTTTTAGATGTTCCAATGTGCCTTTATTTACCACCCTTTACACGGTTTTTATCTCCATCTTTCACTTGTTCTTTGTTAAAAATTTCGTCATGTTGTTAGCCTTTTTTATGGTGTTATCCTCTTTTTCAGTGTCATCTTTCATACAGCTCTGTTTTCCCATGTTGTTATGCATTGTTGTCAGACGATACGAATCCCACTTTTTTACCTTACCTCGGCAGGTGTTTGATATGTTCACTTTCTTGGGTTTCTTTTAATGTCACTTAGATATGCATTTTTTGCGCTGTCTTATGTTTGGTTGATGGGGTCACGCTCCATCACGCAGCTCATATCTGTTTATCAGCGGATATATATGTGCGCCTGGCTTCTTTTGTTGTCATTAAAGTTGGAAGTTGCGCTTCTTTCCTGTCGTCTGTATCTTTTCCCTGTGTACGTCTTTTTTAGCGCACACCCTTTTAAACTACACTAACACTGATGGCTAAAAAGATAACTGGTGAAATAATGAGGGCTAAGTGACAAGTGACAACCGTGGCCGCAGCGGCTCAGTGGTTATAACGCTTGGCTGCTGACCCAAATGACGAGAGTTCGATCCAGCTGCGGCAATGGAATTTCGATGGAGGCGAAGTTCCAGGGGCCCGTGTGCTGTGCGATGTCAGTGCACGTTAAAGAACCTCAGCTGGTCGAAATTTCCGGAGCCCTCCACTACCACGTCCCTCATAGCCCGAGTCGCTTTGGGACGCTGAACCCCCATAAACGAGCCTTAAAGACACAGCAGAACACTGCGGAGCGAGAGCAGTTCAGAAAAATCGCATATCCTGCCAAAAATGAAAGGGACAGTACAGCAAGCCTCATAGGCAATGCAAAAAGAAAAAAAAAGACGTCAGGTTCAATTAACTGCGCATCTGCTGAAGGACAGCAGGAACACTGTGCCAGAAAACTTTTCAACCTGTACACGGTACAACGCCTAACAACTTTGAATGTACCAGACGACCAGAATAATGCTAATATATTTTGTTAATTCACAAGAAAGGGGATGTCAATCAATTAAAAAGCTTTTAATTATTAGATAACTATGGGAAAGAAACATGAAGCTTAATGAAAAGGCTTGAAATGCAACTGAAGGCAGGACGACAAGCTATCGAAAGGTATAGATGTAATCACACAGTAGAGTAGGAGAGCGACACAAAGTAGAGATAAAAAGTACAGAAAGAAATGGGGCCTGGGAAGGGTATGTAACCAATTTCAAGAAAGGTCAATGTAGCACATACAGTCAAAGTTAGGGGCACAGCAGAGATGGTGGAAGGATGAGAGTAGAAGTTTCAGGGGATAAGGCGCCCTCAAGTGGCACAGGACAGGATTAACAGGCGCTCATTGGACAAATCCTTTGTTTGCAGTGAACATTTTCTTAGGCCGATTTGATTATGAAAAATAAAAAATGGCATGTATCACAGAAAGGTTCGCTCACCAAACTCGTCTGGCCCACTGCCACTAGCCCCATTGATGGATGTCATTGCTGGGGCCAGTTCTGTGAATTAGGTATAGTTAGAGTTCATGTCCTTACACCAAAATGCACATCAAAGGTACCGTAAAAACCCGTGTATAATACGAGGTTTTTTCCCATAATTAGCGTCCTAAATTTCCGCCTCGTACTATTTGCGGATCCGAACAAAAATTTTCGAAGTTACTCGATGTTTTGGTTTCGTTTTTGCGGCGTGGCTATGGCTTCGCTTCGCTATTGGCGCGTGGCTACGGCTTGGCTTCGTTACTCTCGACAAACGACGTCACGACGTCGTTTCTTTGTTGATCCGTTGGGTGCGCCGGGGGGTCGCGGTGTGCCGTGTGCCTGTTGACAACGCACGTGCTAGCATGTAAGGCACGCTTCGTGAAGTGGATATTGTTTTAGAGAGCACGATGTCACGGTCTCGAAAACAGTACTCGGCTACTTTCAAGCGATTTTGGCTGCGGAGAACATCGGCAACGGTGCGGCCGGGAGGCAGTTTGGTGTCGTCGAAGGAAGCATTCGTGGATGGCCACAACAGAAAGAAGCCCTTTTCGCGTGCAGCGGAATGCGACAAAGCTTTCGCGGCCGTTTGATGGTCGTGTAAACAAACCGTTCAAGGACGCAGTCAGGCGGTGCTACGCAGAGTGGATGCGCTCAGGTGAGCCTGCAGTGACGCCAACCGGGCGGCTGAAGCGGGCTTAAGAAGTGCGGCATCTCGAACGCCCTCGATGGCACGGAAGATGAGTACATTTGGGATGATTTGTCGGACAAAGAAATGTTCGAAGAAAGCGCTACTGAAGAACAAAGTAATTGAAGTGAAGTGCGGGATGCGATTTGAATAAATGTCTTCTATGAGCTTGTGTTACTCGTATTATACGCGGGTGAAACTTCTTTTCCCATTTCGCGTCTCTAAATCTTAGCCCCGTATTATATTCGGGTTCGTATTATACGCGGGTTTTTACAGTATATTCACACAACGGATGAGGTCACAAAAAGATCTCTAGCATCACCTCAAGTAAAGGCAGTGTCCGCATGCTGAAAGCATTCACACATGAGATGAAAACAGCAGATCTTGTCCTAATAGAAAAAAAACGCCCTCCTCTTTCCATCTGCAGACACCAATTGGTTGGTGTCAATTCGTGACGTCAAGCCACATAATGCACAGTTCACCCTCAAGATTTGCAATTCAGTCCACCGTGTGAATTCACCTTAAGATGACTTCCAAGAGCACTTACTTTAAGCTCTAAGATATACATGCATGGTGACACCTACAACATGCAATTTGATGAAGTAGCTTAGCTAAGAAAAAAGGGATGAGCAGCACACATGTGAGCTACTCAGGAACAAGAACCAGAGCTAATGTTTTAAACAGTTACTAGGCACATTACCATAGCATGAAAATGCACACACACCTCTCAACTGGCATGTTAGAAATACAAAACACTTCAGTAAACTATCTACACAACAATAGCACACCTTGCAAACATACACCACCTGGACTTTGTGTTTCCCAAATATAAGACATTCATTTTGTGCACAAAATTGCAACACATAAACAAAGTAGCAGTGCCACCTAATTGGCCATTTAGAAACAAGGAGCAGAGGTATTATGAACAGCAGAGTTAGTTGTTGGCCTGGTTAGCATCACTGATTTAAGTTCATAGTTTTCCAGCCCTACGGAACACACACACATACATGAGCCGCCACGGCAGTTCAGTGGTTATGGTGCTCGGCTGCTGGCCTGTTAAGACACGGGTTCTATCCTGGCCGCGGTGGTTGCATTTCGATGGAGGCAAAATGCTACAGGCCCGTAAATGCAAACTGCATGCAGGAGATCTAAAGAATGAGGACAGGTTCCAAACTTGTCAAGCACTGCAGTGATTGTACAGAGATTTTCAAGTGTGAAGATCCTTAGCAGAAGCAAGCCACTTGTGAAGGGACAGAGACGCATCATATTAAAAAAGCTGGTTCACAATGTGCGAGCAATACTTCAGTTGTATCATATAACACAGAAATGATGTTTCTTTCATAGTTTTGATGATAAAGGTGTGATAAGTTTGTTTTTTTCCTGCTCCGCTGGTCTGAAGGCATTTAAGCAGTGTCTGCGCCGTTAAATAACCAGTTGTCAGTGAGCGCTGTGTTTTATCCTTCTTCCCAACTTCAGTAAAACGGCAAGTTGAAGAAAACAGCGCAGCAACAGGCACAAGAAAGAAGATGGGACAGGTGCTGACTAGCAACTGAAGGTTTATTGAAAAGGAACACTTAAAATATACTCTCTTCACAACCAAGAGCGTGCATGAGCTGCGCGAACAACACTGATAAGCTATCAACTTCAGTCATGGTGGTCAAGATTCAACAGTTCACAGCCATGAACGGCCATCCGTCCTTGTTAATGATTGTGAACTATTGTATCCTGACCACCATGACTGAAGTTGACAGGTTATCAGTGTTGTTTGCGCAGCTCATGCACGCTCTTGGTTGCGAAGAGAGTATATTTTATGCATTCCTTTTCAATAAACCTTCAGTTGCTAGTCAGCACCTGTCTCATCTTCTCTCTTGTCCCTGTTGCTGCGCTGTTTTCTTCAAGTATTCTTCTTCCCTTCTTTGGTCATGCACCGTTGCACTGGAAAACTACAAATTTAAAGTACTCTCAACATTTGCCTGAACAATTTAGCACGTCTAAAATATGCTTATCTTCTGGTAGCCTCCAGCTGCTCACAATGATGGTCTCTTCTAATTCATGATGTGACAAGCAAAGCTGCATCCCTGCAAAAAAAAGAAAGAACCAAAAATTTCCTAATATAAGCATCTTGGTGGGCACACGTCTAATAACAAATCTTTTACAATCCTCAATGAGCACAGACATTGGACAGCTCTGTACAAAGAACTTATGTCCAGTCACTTGGCTCAAACCAAAATAGTGAGAAAAAAATCCGCCCTTCCCTGGCAGCGCGAGCATATTTTAACAGCCTGAGCAACAAATTGTTCTGAAAGTGGCTAAAAATGCATTCATTACAAAAAAGACATCGACTATTCATGCCAACTAAAATTCCTCAAAAGCAAGCAAATAATATACAAACAAAAATTCCCATTCCCGCATCTCACAGCAATGGCCAGTGCTGCTGTCTGGCTTGAATCCTGCCTTACAAGCGGACCTACTGGTGTCAGCCATGGGGACGGCCATTCAATTGCTTAAAACCACAAGGGCGTTTGTAGATGAAGACGCGGCTGGAGGTGGTTGCACATCACTCCCTTTGTCTTCCCTCAATTGTGCCATGGCAGGTGGCCGACAAAGTAAACTGAGCAAAGAGGGCAGGCCCAGCCTATAGTCTTTTTCAGCCTCACTGCTGTGCACAATTTGAAAGGCATAGTTGCTAACGGCCGATTCTTCGTGGGCTACATAAGCTAGATCACAAACTGATGATGGGTGCAGGGGTCAAGTGGATGCAGCTAGCACAGGAAAGGGCTAATTTGGGGAATATGGGAGAGGCTGTCGCCCTGCTGCGAGTATAGTCCGGCTGATGATGATGAAGGATGATTGAATTCCAATGAATATTTCACTTTTCTTACCCTTGGTGCAAATCGCTGCACAGTCCCATAAATGTTGGTTATAAGAGTATACATCTGATTAAGAATGAGAGGGAAAATACTACACTACTGGCATGATGCAGCAGCGTCAGTGTTAAGTGAAAGAATAAATTCTGGTTCCTTGCTTACAATGTCGCTGGATCTATGCTATCTTCCAGTAGAATGCATGAGAACTGGTGTAATGCCCTCGCACAAAGCGCAGACGTTAAGGAACATGCACAACTTGTTCTTCCAGAGAACGAAAAATTCCAAAGTAGTGGTAATGACCATCGCTCATCGCTGCTGGATCACTATGCCTCTGCGTCTTTAGTAATTTTCTAGAATCCGTGGGTAACTCTGGATGGTATGGTTTCAGCACTTTAAGCAGGGAATGCAGGTGAGAAGCAGGCAATTGGCTATTAATTGCCCACACGCGCAAGTCGTGCTCTAGACATTGAGTAGCGGAACCAGACTCAGGTGTCATCCTATCTTCATAACCCACCAACTCCTCATTGTCAGAAATTCGCGACAACTCTTACGTTGCACTTTCTATGTCAGGGATGCTGCTAGCGGTGCTAAAATCTGACAAGTGAGAACTGCGGCTTTCAACTGCGTCCTCGACCGGCGCTGATAAAGAGGATAAAATAACATTATGCGATGAAAAGGCATCTTGAAACTGTTCTGCTCCTGTTGCGCACAATCTGCTGCCATGACCATTATCAAGACTGACAACTGCCAAACAGGGTAGCATTTCGTGATGCGTACCCGCAAAAGCCGGCTCTCACCATCGTGGGTACCCTTGACGAAAACAGTTTTCTAGTTCGTCGTGAACAGCCTCTGCTGTTCTTCGGCGTCGTTGCCGAAATGACACCTCGATTAGCGAACACTTCATTCTCTTCATAATACAACGAATGTAGCACTTTATCAAACTATCACGCAGGGCATGGGTAACATATATACACTACTGGCTTTGTGCCAACCAACACAGGTCACAGCACAACAATGCAAGTCTAGAAATCACTCACCATTGAGGTCATCCTCTGGGCAAGCCTTTGTTGTTTCAGCTGAATTCCAGTGAAACCACAACGAAACACAGCAGTGCGGGCACGACGACCGCCAAAAAACTGTACTAGAAGAACAAAAAACGTGAAAATCTTGCCATGACTGCCGCTGACACGCGAGTTCTCGGACCAGCGCACGCCGCAGGATTGGAATTTGTCTCTCGGCGCGGCCGCGAGTAGCCGCGGTTTGGATTTGGACCATTAGACTGCAGGGCGTCAGTGAAACCAGAACTAAATTTCTTCGGCAGTTTTAATTTTGTCTGCCTGTTTAATTAAAAACAAAGTAATTCCAGCTGTTTAAAAATGTTTCAGATAGAAATATATCTTTCTACCTTAGTGTCACCATTTGCATACACACCACATGCAAACTTGCAATCGAAGTAAAAATTAATAAACAAATTAATACTCTCACGGTGAGGGGAAGTGATCTGGTACCGACTTTTCTATTTGGGCTTCAGAAATAGCCAGAGAGGGCAGATTAACCTATAGCATGAATGTTATAGCAATGCCATCGTATGTGGTTCAACATTTATTCATCATTTGACAATATTGCTGCAATGTGAAAAGACCACTTCAGAGCAACGTTATCAGCAAGTTGCTTGGTAACATAGCAGCAACATTATCTAATGTTGAAGAATGTTAGCGCAACATAGTACAACATTGGCAATGTTGTGGCAACGTTGCAGTTACATACTGTGCTACTAGGGATACGAGCGAGGCTCTATGGTGAGGCAGCTATGACATATAATGTTCACCAGCTGCTGCACCTTTCTAAGGCTACGCGCATGTTTGGCCCATTATGGGGTGTGTCCACGGTTCCTTTTGAAGATGGGATTGGCCGTGCACTGCGGCTTGTGTCAGCAGCCAAGCTGGTGCCTATGCAGGTCGCTGCATAATGCAGCAGTGCTATCGAAGCTCAGAAAGAAATTTGGAGCTCCCAGCTCATTTGGCTTTTGCCAAGAAAAATATTGGCGCTTAGCACACAAACAGCTACCAGACATGTGCTCTAGGTGTGCCACACCCTGTTCCTTCATTTCCTGAGCAGCTAAAAATGATTTTCAATTCACACTTTGGATGCATTCCTCAGATGTCTAGGTACTTTCGAGCACAAATTGGCAGCATTATTATACACAGTTCGGATTATTTGACTCCAAAAAAGACCAGCTCTTGTTATGTTAAAATGGTAGACGGCTCATATTGTTATGTACTTGGAACTTATGAGATTGCAGGCTGTATATATTTTCACTCCCAAAGGCTTCTTGTTTCACCACTTGTATTTGATGTCCTACATATCATGCAGTGTCAGCACCCACCGGCTGATCAGAATAATTGTTTGCACTCCCTTGATGATGTGTCTCTGCAATGTGTTTTCTTTAGTATTAATAATGTTTCATACTTGTGTGAAGTGCCCAACCAGAAGGAAAGAGATTGATCTGGTAGTGATGTATGATGTGCAGTTCATGAAGGTAGTTTCAGTGTATTTTTATTTTTGTATTCCTTTAAGGTAGCTCTTCAGTGTGTTTAACTTTTTTCAAACTTGTGGCCATGAAATTCATTGCAGTTAGCAGCAATTACACCAATCTTCAGATTGTGACGGGAGGTTGCTCCATAATGTCACATTGTCAAAAGTTCGTCGTCAGTTATAAATTCAGCACGGCCACAAGCGGCAGGCATTGTCTTCGACGACCTCCAAGCACGCTTGTTGCTACACCGCTGCCCAGTCGTTCAGTTCTTTGTGGGTGTGAAACAGCCCAACAGTGTTTCTTTGGAAGCCGTTTTGCTGTCTACCTGACTGCCAAACTGCAGCCATCACAACTACGTGACCATATTACACTAATCTCAAAGTTTCTTTTATTCTTGGAACATTTATGCTTCAAAGTATTTAGTGCAAATAATGCAAGAGAGAACACATTGCCATGTATGCTGACAAAGTCTGTTGATGGGATTTATAAGACATAAGTAGAGGCCGGATTTTTAGGCACCAAGAAGGCATGTTTTAGGCGCCAAAAATAGGTGGTTAAGATTTGATTTTAGGCACCTAAAAAGAAAAATAGGCACTATAAACTGCATCAAAATTGCACTTATCAGATCCGAACATCAGCACGCAATATCTGCCATAAAGTAAAAACAGCCGGAATGATTTGAGATCTTAACCATTGTGTGCGAACCTTAGAAGCACTCTTTTTAAAGCTGTCGTGAAGCTTTTCGTACAACACGCATGCTTCAGCAGAGCAAAAGAGATGGTTACAAAGCCTTTTAAAATGCGTTGGCATACCTGGAAACAAACAATTTGCTTGTCGTGCACAATAGTAAAACAAGAGGCCGTGCATTTAGCAATTGACGCAAATGTGACTTTAAAGCATCCGACATGTGTTCAGAGTCATCCTCATAGGAATTAAACTTATCTATTGCAGGCATGCATGGTGCTTTAACATTAATAAATGTGTCGCCATTTGTGTAAACTGCGTTTTATAGTTAGTGGCTCCAAGTGTCGGAAGTCACGCGGACTTAAAATGGTGCTTGCTAAAAATGCTAAAAATGCTAAAAATGTAGCCGCTTAGTGCTGGTGATGCTTTATATGCCGAAAATAATTATATAGTTCAGCACGGGCCTACGTACATCCACTGGGGATTCATAATAAATAAACACCGTTCATATAGTAATCACTGCTAAAGTCATGAAAGCAGTAGCACACAAGCAACGTCTCCATGTTGGTGGGCTCAAAATTGTGCCTCTTCTCATTGAGAACAAGCTTGTAAGCTGAAAAGGAACGCTCCACACCAACAGATGTTACAGGAGTGTGCTTGTAGGAAACCATTTCGATTGAAGGGTTGAGATAATATGACATAGGAGTGACGCCAAAAGAGTGATATTCATACAAGCATCAAACATTGTTTGAGTGCATGAATGTGTTCCGTATGCACGCACGACTGGCACGGCTCTCAGCTGTCCAGTGCGGCCTACTCCAAGAAAACTGCCGCCAAAGGCTATTTGATTAGGATGACATGCAGATGAGGCACAAGGAATGATCATAAGGCAGATTACCAATATGGCAAATTTTATCCAGTTAAACTTTATCCAGCCAGCTTATGGAACAATTTGCAGTCAACTCGAACCCACTGGGAATTATGTGGACGAAACTTACGTACTTCATGTACTTTCCAAAATGTAGCACCATCTGGTCAACTACCATTTTAACGGCCAGAGTTTACAAGCTGTAACTACAAAACGGCAGAAACAGGAAAAAGGTTATTTCGATATTTTTGGCTGATGTGGTTGACATTGTCTACACAGTCGGCGTTGGAGTAGTGTTCACCACACCCAAGTGACGAAGTCATTTAATGTTGCCATGTGTGGGTTCAACTCAAAACCGAAATGGATTCGAAAACAAAGAGAATCTGAAAACAAAACCACAACGTATATCAGGGCCATTTTCTTCAAAATAGGGCATTTTTAGGCACCAACGTTGGAAATCGGCATTTATAGGCGCTGACGCCCAAAATAGGCATTTATGGCACCATCAAATGTGTATTAAACATGTCGTGAACGCCTAATTCATGCTCATATGTAAAAATGGTGCGCCTATGATGCCTTGAAAAAAATAGGCATTTGCCTAAAATCTGGTCTCTAGACATAAGGATATACCTGGCCTTGCAGCCTGATAGTATGATGCTTTGTCATCCTTGTTTTTTCATGTGTTTAAAATGTTTGCTGCTTTTAAGTGTAAAGAATAATGCACGTTCCTGTCCAACATTTATTACTCCCTCTGCTTTGTTGTTGTGGCCTAGTGTGTGTAATAAATCATGTTTGTAGATCACATCACATCACTTTATTTTCCTTAAAGACCCTTTTCCAGGGTGGTACATAAGGGGTGGGGTTTACGAAATGCAGGAATCAACAGTGCTTGAAAATGATGATGAACATGTTATGGCAGTAATATTATGGGGAAGGCCGTTCCAGTCAGCTGCTGCACGAGAAAAAAATGAGTTGGCAAAAACAGTGGTACGGCCACGTGGACGCAAAACTTGGAAGAGAATGATCGACCGATGCGGTGGGACCTACATTGTGGAAGTGCGCAAATGTATGGTTCTTGTTTTAGTGGTGAATAAAAGAACTTGTGAAACAGGACAAGACTGGCTATGCGACGGCGACTAGAAAGATTAGCTAGACCTGACTACGATTTGAGGGATGATATGCTGACATCGTACTAGTATGAGGAGTGCATGAATCTGATAGCCCTGTTTTGAAAAGATTCGATAGCGTGTGTTAAATATTCTTGATAAGAGCTCCAGATGGGTGATGCGTATTCAAGTTTAGTTCTAATGAATGAGATGTACGCTTGTAGTCTTACGTGTTGTGGGGCTTCCCGTAGGTGATGTTTTAAGAAACCTAGTGTTTTATTAGCAGATGATATCAGGTTAGTCACGTGCAAACGCCAAGATAAATCATTAGAAATGGTGACTCCTAAGTATTTATATGACTGGACGAGGTCAACTGGGGAATTGCAGACTGTGTATTTGAAAACAAGAGGATTTCGACGGCGGGGAAAGGACATGCACTTGCATTTGTTAGAGTTGAGCATCATCATCCACTGGTAGCACCAGTCTTGCACATGGCGCAGGTCTGCCTGAAGGGATTCTTGGTCAGAATGGTTAGTCACTGAGCGATAAATGACGCAATCATCGGCGAATAAGCGGATGTGACAAGAGACATGCTGGGGTAAATCATTAATGTATATGAGGAATAACAAAGGACCGAGAACAGAACCCTGTGGGACGCCAGAGGTTACTGGAAGCGGGTTGGAAAGTTGGTTATTAATGACGACGGACTGAGAGTGATGCGTGAGGAAAGCTTTAATCCATGCAATTATGTTCGGATGTATACTTCAACTGGGAGAGTTTAAGAAGCAAGCGTTGATGAGGTACTTTGTCGAATGCCTTAGCGAAATCTAAGAAAATGGAGTCAGTTTGCAGGTTAGTATCAAGGTTGGCATGAATATCATGTAGAAAAATGGCTAGTTGAGTTTCGCAGGAGAACCCCTTGCGAAATCCATGCTGTGATGGATGGAAGAAATTATTTGAATCCAAAGATTGCATGATTTGAGAGTAAATGACATGTTCCATGATTTTGCACGGTACACTTGTTAATGAAATGGGGCGATAATTAAGAGGTGAATCAGTACTACCTGATTTGTGGACGGGAACGACCTTCCCCACTTCCCAGTCGTCTGGAATGGTACCTTCGGAGAGTGATTGCGAGAACAATCCTCAAAACCTCAAAGCCTCAAAACTGGCTGCACTTATTTTTGATGCAGCGTTACATGTTCCATGGGTGTGTTCCGGGAACCAAAATTCTGTTACTGCTGTCAATTAAGTTGTCGTATACCCTAGTGATACGAAGAATTTTTACGCAAATGCCTTTCAAAGAAGGTCCTCCAGCCAGTGGAGCTGGCCAGTTGGTGTGATGTGATGGTTAATCCCCATTCACTTAGTGTGACATACAGGGGGCTGGGAATTGACTGCATAGAGATCATGAATCCAGCGTCAAGGAATATGTTCACTTGACATCGCGGTGCTAGGTGGGCGAGTTTAATGTTTTCAATGATACACATCGCCAGAGAGAGAGAGACTCTTTAATGAAATACAGAGAATTTAGCCGGTGTTTCAATATCGCTGGCATGCTACTCTGCGTAGGGAGGGGAGTTTGGGAGATAAAGACTGAAGGAGAGCCGCACATGAGTTGTGCGGCTTCTCATGACAACACAGATGCCTCGAGGGGACTTCAGTGTACTCACTGTGCTTGGCTTCAACAGTCAATGCAAGTGCAGGGCGCTTTCCTGCTTGGTGAAAATTATTTAAACAGAAACGTCGCGCCATGGAAAAAAAAAAATTTGCGCTGTCGTTCAGCGCGAGCAATTCGCTGCACGTCTTTGCCGCGCTTATAGCGCTGTGCGCTGCATTCAGTCACCTTAATCCCCGACTGAAAGGTGCGCTGGCGTATGAATTCCTCGTGACTACGAAAATCGGTGCGGGCGCGCGCTCCCGCGTAGAATATGGGCGCTGGTTTCGTTGCCCGATCGAGGAAGCTCTGGACGATCGAGCATGCATGCAGCGTCTCCACCTTGCTGAAAGGATGATCGAGGATCGAGGGAAGGCTATGCGTAGTAGAAAAAGTTAATTCCGATTGGCGCAGTTCCTGGCCGGTGTATGCCGCACACAAACATGCGTACGTGTACTGGCTATCAGATAGGCAGATCTGCCCTGATAGCGGGCGGGTTCACTGAACGCGGTGCGCAGCATATGCATAGCGGAAAGGTCGAACATAATCAGTTTTGAGTATGAAGTATGATCGACGTACGTACCGATACCACATTTGCTCTACTTTTTGCGCGCAACGCGCACAAACGCGTTAAGCTAGAATTAATTGTGCAGCACCTTTTAAAAATTCATTCGCCTCAATTGATGGTTCTCCCTAGATTAAAATTAACTGCGCAGCTAACACACATTTTTTTTCACCTGGCCGTAGTTTATGCCGTGCGCCTGGAATCGTCTGCGCCGAGGACGAGTGAAGAAAAGTCAGCAAAGCCGAATAGCGGCCGGCCGTCTTTGCATGCTTCGCACGAAACGCAGAAGTACTTCAGTTATGCGAACCGCTTGGTTGGTACGCATCAGTTGTCAAGTTCACTACGAGACAACGTTTACCGTCCAATATTGATATATGATATGTGTACAGTTTTGCCGAAAATGAGCCACGATCGAGTGAAGCCGGCCGGATGCATCCTTGAAAGCTAAGCATATGATCGAGAACGCGAGCTCTACAGCGATTCATGGCCTCCGTGCAAAGAATTTTCAGGCACTATCGGAAGGGCGCGCAGCTCATTAATGCGTGCTTGCAAGAATCATGCAATTTGCACGAATATTGTATATGTTTGAGCATACGTACGTGTGTTTCAGATATGTCCCCGCTAATTTCGTAAGCTGCTTTCTGGCCAAATAAATCTCCACCGGTGAGCGGTTGTGCTGGTACTACAAGATGTGTGCTACACAAACCGATTAAAACGTACAATTAAGCTTCTTGCCAGTATTATAACTTTCCCGAAGCGATTCGCAGCTATACCGGTGACGGTCGAAGCTAACGTCGCCCGCAGACAGAGCAGCGCTGCATGTAGATTTCTGCAGGACCGTCAGAGCCACGCCGACCGGTAAACAGAGCTGCTAATGGAGATGCCTTCAGCACCATCAGAGTCGTGCCGGTACAAACAGACGTGCTGACGGAGATCCCTTCAGCACCTTCAGAGACGCGCCGGTGCAAACAGAGCTGCTGACGGAGATGCCTTCAGCACCGTCAGAGTCGTGCCGGTACAAACAGAACTGCTGACGGAGATGCCTTCAGCACCATCAGAGCCGCGCCGGTGCCAACAGAGCTGCTAATGGAGATGCCTTCAGCCCCGTCAGAGTCGCGCCATTGCAAACAGAGCATCCATGCAGATTCCTTCAGGTCCTTCAAGTGCATGTAGAGGTGACAGTCAAGAATCCTGTTGGCTCCCTGAAGGAACTTTGAAGGATTTTTTGACCGGGAATACAAAGCGCGCCGCGAACGGCGCTAAATCGTCTCACGTTTTGTGGAGGGTCGGACCAGAGGAGGCACGAGGCCTCCTAGGCCGACCAGCAGAATTGTCCCAGTCCGTAGTCGACGCATGTGGACGCTTTAAGCTCCAACTTAAAGCGACCATCTCAATATCCGACGGCTGTTCGCTAGAAGTGCTAGCGCTGATCCTCGATGTAGAAGAGGACGGCGACTGCACAGGGTCAGCGTCTGGAGATGATCTTGGCTCCCGTACAAGCGATGACGAAGACGGCGGCGGTGGCGTCGGGTCCTCCTCAGGCGTGATGACAGTCTCGTCAATGACGAGGTTGACTGAAGAGGCTGAGGACGTCAAGCTGTTGTCGTCACCGTCGACCTCAGCTATGTCGGCGTCCCTGCTCAAAACCGCAACGCTGGCCGCGGGCTCTAGCGCGGGCTCCGAGGGTGGCACGTTCTCAGCCTCAGATTTTTCCAGGGACACAGTAGGCTCGGCCCCTGTGTAATCAGGGACGCTCGAAGAGACTGAGGCTGACGCAGCAGGAACCTTTACTGTCTGCTCGCTTGGTGCAGCACTGGACGCATCAACAGCAGACTCCGGCTCTTCAACGCAGTGACGCTGGGATGCAGCGGAAGCACCCGTAACGGCAGCGGAGTTGGATCCGACGGTCTCCTTGATGGCTTCAACCGCTCCCTGAGCGGCCTGCGGGGGCGCAGGGCGGGCCGCAGCCTGCGAGTACGAGGGCTTGATAGCGCACGCCACAGTAGCGAGCGGATCACCACAACGACGACATGGCAGCACGCAACCCTAGCCTTGGTGCCCAAAGACCCCACAGCGGGCACAGAAAGGAGCCGTGCACTGTGCCCTGAAGTGCGCAGTGGACCCGCAACGCCGGCAAACGCGCTCCATGCCCCTGTAGTCACACGTCATGCGGTGGCCTGCGACCTTGATGTAGTTGGGTACGGGTGACTCTGGCTTCATTTCCATTCGCACGTAGCGGGTCCCGGTGGTGACAGTGGGACGCGATCCCATGATGCCGCGACTAATGTGCAGCACCTTGCCAAAAGGGGAGAGAGCCTTGTCAAGGGCGTCACTGGGTAAAAGTGCGGGCAGAAAAAGAACAGTCACCTGGGTCACCTGCGGGCTCAGGGGAACAATGGCGACGCGTTCCTTTCCGATGGTGAGGCAGGAAGCTTCAACGATTTTAGCCATGGCGGCTTCACTTTTCACAGTGACTTGGTAGTTGCGTCCACCGAAGTGCTGGACGCAGTACACTTCCTCCAATCCAACAACGGAGGCTGTCGCATCGACGACATCCTCCGGACTAGCCCCCTCAGGGACGACAACATCAAAGGCCAGAGCCTTTGTAGCTGGCTGGCTCACCATAATGAAGTGCCCGCCAGCTTAAGGACACCTTAACAAAAGAGTACGTCGAAAGGTCACCCACCGGCCACCGACGCAAGCCGGCGGCCGGAACACACACCGAAGCGTCCACAATCAAGCATCCACAACAAATCAAAGGGATCTTTGGAATTTCTTTGTATTTCTTCAAATACAGCCGTAACAAAAAAAGAAAGCCAGCGTTATTAACAGTTGATAAACCTTGGATCTGAACGCCCAAGCGGCTTAGAAGCCGCTCCTGAAGGTGCACCCACTGCAGCACCTTGTGAAAGTAATTCGCTTCAGGAATCTTCCGTCTCCAACTTCACATCGTTCAGTTCTCATTACGGAAAACTGCAGTGTGAGTGATCTTATGCAGAAGCGTTTATAGTTCCCAGTTTCGATAAAACAAACTGGATCTTGCTAAAGCAGCGCAACAATATCAGTCAATCCGCCTCTTCCAAGACATGAATGCGCATGCGCTTATCCCCAGGCGGCGTCCCCGTGAAACACCCTGGCAGGAGAGGTAAATTGGTAAATTGGTTTTTGAGGAAAGGAAATGGCGCAGTATCTGTCTCACATATCTCGGTGGACACCTGGACCGCGCCGTAAGGAAAGGGAGGAAAGTTGAAGTGAAAGGAGAAAGCGAGAAAGGGGTGCGGTAGTGGAGGGCTATTGAATAATTTCGACCACCTGGGATCTTTAACATGCACTGACGTTGCACAGCACACCGGCGCCTCTTGCGTTTCGCCTTCATCGATACGCAGCCGCAGCGGTCGGGTTCGAACCCGAGTACTCCGGCTCGGTAGACGAGCGCCTTACCACTGAGCCACACGCGGCGGTCAAGTGCTGTCGTCACTTGATCTCACCCCCGCAGCTCTGTGCGCATGCGCTGGCTTTCTATTAGCGACGGAGGCGCGCGTCGTCTGCTTACTACGTGCCACGGCTACCGCGGCCCTAAAGCGGTTTCCGATTCTCTGCAAGTTAGGCTTAGCTTAGTTTATTAAGTTTATTATTATTCTTTAATGCCTCATAATGTCGTTAGCAGCCGTGTCGGCAGCCGTGTAGGGAGATGTGTCCGCGTTTCGGTGTCACTATTTAAAACAAAAGTGTGTCGAGGCTGAGAATCCAACCAGTGCCTTTGGCATTTGAAATCATTAACTACTCATTTGGGATGTGAACTGGTCATTAAACCCTCGTGACTAGTTAGCCATGATTGGTTAATGACTAACTAGTGATGACTAACCAGTCATGACTGGATAGTCATTAGTCAGTGATTAATCACCCATAACTATTTAGTCATGATTGGTTAGTCATGATAAATAATCATTAACCATTCATGACTAGCAATGACTGGTGAGTCATTAGGCATGGTTAGTCATGAGAAATTATGACCATTGACTGATTACTCAAGACCGGTTATTCATTATGTAGTCATGATTAGTTAGTCATTAGCCAGCCATGACTAGTTATCACTGTTTAATGACTGGTTACTCATGACTAGTCAAGACGTGTTGGTCGTGGCTGGGTAGTTTTGACTAGCTAGCCATTGAACAGACCTGACTAGTTCGTTATTAAGCAATCATGACTAGTTATTCATCAACTAACTAGTTATGACTAGATAGTCATTAACTAGTCATCGTTTAACTAGTCATGACTAGTTTGTCATTAACCAATCATGACTACTTAGTCAATAACCAATCATGACTAGTACATCATGAGTCATGACTAATTAGTTTTGACCCAGTTAGTCATTAGTGGTATGTCATGGCTGGTTAGTCATTACTTATGGTAGGTCATGACTGGTTAGTCATTAAGCAGTCATGACTAATCAATAAGCAGTCATGACTAGTCATGACTGGTTTGTCGTGGCTGGGTAGTCATGACTAGTTGAACGATGACTGGTTAATCGCTAGCTAGTCATAACTAATTAGTTGATGACTAACTAGTCATGATTGCTTAATGACAAACTGCTCATGTCTGGTTAATGACCAACTAGTCATGACAACCCAGCCACGACAAACCAGTCATGACTAGCCATGAGTAACCAGTAATTAATCAGTCATAACTAGTCATGACTGGATAATGACTAACTAGTCAAGACTGTTTAATGAATAACCGATCATGACTAATAAGTCATTGTTCATAATTTGTCATCACTAACCATGCCTAATGACTCACCAGTCATGGCAAGTCATGAAGGGTTAATGATTAACTAGTGATGACTAACCAATCATGAGTAAATAGTCATGGGTGATTAATGACTAACTAATGACTATCCAGTCATGACCGGTTAGTCATCACTAGTTAGTCATTAACCAATCATGACTAACTAGTCATGAGTGCTTAATGACAAGTTAAGATGCCAAATGAGTAGTTAATGACTTCAAATGCCAAAGGCCTTGGTTGGATTCTGAGCCTCGACACAGTTTTTTTTAAGTAGTGACGCCGAAACGCGGACACATCTTCCTACACATCTCCCGACACGGCTGCCGACACGGCTGCTAACGACATTATGAGGCATTAAAGGCTAATAATAATCTTAATAAACCAAGCGAAGCCTAACATGCAGAGCATCGCAAACCGCTTTAGGGCCGCGGTGGCCGCGGCACGTAGTAAGCAGACGACGCGCCCCTCCGTCGCTAATAGAAACCCAGCGCATGCCCACAGAGCAGCGGAGGTGAGATGAAGTCACGAAAGCACTTGACCGCCGCGGGTGGCTCAGTGGTAAGACGCTCGTCTACCGAGCCGGAGTACCCGGGTTCGAACCCGACCGCCGCGGCCGCGTTTCGATGGAGGTGAAACGCCAGAGGCGCCCGTGTGCTGTGCGATGTGAGTGCACGTTAAAGATCGGCAGGTGGTCGAGATTATTCCGGAGACCTCAACTACGACACCTCTTTCCCTGTTTCTTCTTTCACTCCTACCTTCCTCCCTTCTCTTACGGCGCGGTTCACGTGTCCGCCGAGATATGAGAGACAGATAATGCGCCATTTTCTTTCCTCAAAAACCAATTTATCAATTTACCCGGGCGGCTGTGCGCCTTACTCGTCGGTTGAGGAAACGAAATCTGTCTCGCATGTCTCGATCGACACCTGAGCCTCGGCGTAATGGAAGGGAGAAAGATGGGAGCGAACGAAGACACCGTATTGACTGGACGCGCCTTTGTTGATTTCAAACCATCGAGCTGGCTTGGCGGAGGGGTTAGCGTGCTCGTCTCGCACTCCGAAGACCCTGGTTCGATTCCTCAACTCGACCAATTTCCTACTCGGTTTTATTTATTTATCTGGTCTGACTACAAAGGTTAATTAAACTTGTTGGTTAATTAACTAATTAAATAAACTCAGTCACACTTACTTGGAGCATCAGTATACCATCCCTTCAATTGGTTGCATGGTTACTAGCCGAAGCCCGTTTCAAATTCGCGCATTGTGACGTCCCGACCATTTCGACCAATTTAAAAGCGTGACATTTCTGTCGGAAACTCCTGCTTACACTGATGAAGCATTAAAGGCTTCCGCCTTGAAATGACCGCAGTCCTAAGGATTGTGACCGCCAATGAACACAATGTACGCCGATGGCCTACGGCTTCATTGCAGCGTTTATGCCACAACGATGTGTAATGCCAACGCATGCAGCGCACATTTGTGACTACCGATACGCTACGTAGCTTAACACACGACTGAGGTGTCCACTGTCCCAGGGGACCAGTTAGGTGCCTCTCTTTTGCTTTCGAAGCTGCCGCAGCTCCCGCTGTACGTAGGTTTTGTAGCTTAAAGCGCGACAAAGGGTTCCACTGTCCCAGCGGTCCAGTTATGTGCCATGCTTTTGCGTTAGAAGCTCCCACTCTTCACCTCTTTCGTAGCCTAAAACGAGAATGAACTGCCCACTGCCCCAACGGGCCACTTACGCACCTTTCCTTTCTTTTTTTATCGGTAGCCAATGTGGCAAGGGCTTTGGTTATCAAGGTCATTTTAAAGTTTCCACTGCCCAGAGGGGAGGGACCGCCACGTAGCTTAAAGCACGACTAAGGTGTGCAATGTTTCAGGCGGGCAGCTATGCGCCTTTGCTTTCTAGAGCTACCGCTCTCCTTCGGTTAAAGCGCCACTAAAATGAACACTCTGTAAGGGCGCCAGTAATGCAGCATTATTATAATTTTTTAATCTGCAGCCAACGTGGCATGGGTTTCGGTTCTGGAGATCATTTGAAAGATAAAATTCGCGGCCGTCGCAAAACTGGCTTCAAATACAGCAGTAACAAAAAAAGAAAGGCAGCGTTATTAACAGTTGATGAACCTTGGATATGAACGCCCAAGCGGCTAGTCATGACTGGTTAGTCATTACTTATGGTATGTCTTGAGTGGTTAGTCATTAATTATGGTAAGCCATGACTGGTTAGTCATTACTTATGGTAAGTCATGACTGGTTAGTCATTAAGCAGTCATGACTGATCATGACTGGTTTGTCGTGGCTGGGTAGTCATGACTAGTTAAACGATGACTGGTTAATTGCTAGCTAGTCATAACTAATTAGTTGATGACTAACTAGTCATGATTGCTTAATGACAAACTGCTCATGTCTGGTTAATGACCAACTAGTCATGACTACCCAGCCACGACAAACCAGTCATGACTAGCCATGAGTATCAAGTCAATAATCAGTCATAACTAGCCATGACTGGATAATGATTAACTAGTCATGACTGCTTAATGAATAACCGATCATGAATAATAAGTCATTGTTCATAATTTTTCATGACTAACCATGCCTAATGACTCACCAGTCATGACAAGTCATGAAGGGTTAATGATTAACTAGTGATGACTAACCAATCATGACTAAATAGTCATAGGTGATTAATGACTAATGACTAACCATTCATGACCGGTTAGTCATCACTAGTTAGTCATTAACCAATCACGACTAACTAGTCATGAGTGCTTAATGAGTAGTTCAGATGCTAAATGAGTAGTTAATGACTTCAAATGCCAAAGGCCTTGGTTGGATTCTGAGCCTCGACACAGTTTTTTTTTAAGTAGTGACGCCGAAACGCGGACACGTCTTCCTACACATCTCCCGACACGGCTGCCGACACGGCTGCTAACGACATTATGAGGCTTTAAGGCTAATAATAATCTTAATAAACTAAGCGAAGCCTAACATGCAGAGCATCGCAAACCACTTTAGGGCCGCGGTGGCCGGGGCACGTAGTAAGCAGATGACGCGCGCCTCCGTCGCTAATAGAAACCCAGCGGATGCGCACAGAGCAGCGGGGGTGAGATGAAGTCACGAAAACACTTGACCGCCGCGGGTGGCTCAGTGGTAAGACGCTCGTCTACCGAGCCGGAGTACCCGGGTTCGAACCCGACCGCGGCAGCCGCATTTCGATGGAGGTGAAACGCCAGAGGCGGCCGCGTGGTGTGCGATGTGAGTGCACGTTAAAGATCACTAGGTGGGCGACATAGGTCACGTTCCTTCATGCCTCTATGATGTACCTCATCCGTAGGGTTTCGGGACATCATAGAGGCATGAAGGAACGTGACCTATGTCGCCTCATTCATGCCTTTGTCCTCAGCCGTGTGCTGTACACCACCCCATACTTATAACTATCCAAACATGACATAAACGCTTTGGATGCTTTGATTCGCAAGGCATTCAAAGTAGCACTTCATCTTCCTCTCAACACACCCACTAACAGATTACTAGGCTTGGGTCTCCACAACACGATCGGGGAACTGGTGGAGGCCCACCGACAGGCCCAATACACCAGGCTCACAAACACCTCCAGAGGTCGGAATATCCTGGACTCCCTCGGAGTCAGAATACCTGCCAACGACCCAACCCTCCTCGCCATCCCACGATCCCTTCACCTGGAGCTCCTCATCAGGCCACTCCCGAGGAACATGCACCCGTCCCACCATGTGCAGCGCCGCAGAGCCCGTGCGAAGGCACTCCATCGAGCGTACGGCTCCGAGCCGGACGCCGTATGGGTGGACGCTGCCTGCACGGGCGATGAAGCGACAGCAGCTGTGGTGGACTCCTCTTTATCTGCCCTCATCACACTACCTCTCCCTCCCAACACCTACCCAGAGGCTGTAGATTGCACTCGCAATCACCCGCACGGAAGCCCGGTACATTTTCAGTGATTCAAAAACTGCGATTCTAAATTTTGCTCGAGGCCGAATCCATGTCCCTGCTTTTGGCATACTGGACCCGCCCGATGCACCCCCGCCCCGCCAAGTGGAGCTGATATGGGTGCCTGCTCACTCCGGGAATCCCGGAAACGAGGCCGCCAACCTTTTAGCCCGAGGTTCTTTAAACCGGGCTCAGGTGGCCTCGGATGCGGGATTCACGAAGGAGCGCATGCACTCATTCAGTGAGCTGACCCAGGTATACAGAGCCTCACGCCAGATCTACCCTCCGCCCCACCCATCCCTAGATAACAGACACGCAACACTCTGGCGCAGATTACAGACACACACTCTCCCCGCGCCCCTTACCCTAGCCCACTATCATCCCTCCTTCCCCACTCCGGCATGCGCCCTATGCCCAGAACCCTTCGCTTCTTCCCTCCACATTCTTTCCCTCTGTCCGGCGGACCCTCCCCCGCGGGACCTAGAGAACCTCAAGACCTGGGAGGACTGGGAGACCCTGCTGCGCTCGGAGGACCCGGCCGCGCAGACCATCGCCACCGGCCGGGCTGACAGTGTTATGGACCTCAGGAACATAAACACTTGAGTGGAGTGGGGTCGTTGCGGGGACCCTGGGGCGTACCCCGAATTCCTGTTGTAATAAAGTTTTCTCTCTCCCTCTCGAAATTATTCCGGAGACCTCCACTACGACACCTCTTTCCCTGTTTCTTCTTTCACTCCTACCTTCCTCCCTTCTCTTACGGCGCGGTTCACGTGTCCGCCGAGATATGAGAGACAGATAATGCGCCATTTCCTTTCCTCAAAAACCAATTTACCAATTTACCCGGGCGGCTGTGCGCCTCACTCGTCGGTAAATTGCTTTTTGAGGAAACGAAATCTGTCTCGCATGTCTCGATCGACACTGAGCCTCGCCGTAATGGAAGAGAGAAAGATGGGAGCGAACGAAGACACCGTATTCACTGGACGCGCCTTTGTTGATTTCAAACCATCGAGCTGGCATGGCGGGGGGTTTAGCGTGCTCGTCTCGCACTCCGAAGACCCTGGTTCGATTCCTCAACTCGACCAATTTCCTACTCGGTTTTATTTATTTATTTATCTGGTCTCACTAGCAAGGTTAATTAAACTTGTTGGTTAATTAACTAATTAAATAAACTCAGTCGCACTTACTTGGAGCATCAGTATACCAACCCCTTTAATAGGTTGCATGGTTACTAGCTGAAGTACAATTAGCCCCGTTTGAAATTAGCGCACTGTGACGTCAAGAACATTTCGACCAATTGAAAAGCGTGACATTTCTGTCGACAACTCCTGCTTACAATGATGAAGCATTAAAGTCTTCCGCCTTGAAATGACCGCAGTCCAAAGGGTTGTCACCGCCAATGAACACAATGTACGCCGATGGCCCACGGCTTCATTGCAGCGTTTCTGCCACAGCGATGTGTAATGCCAACGCATGCAGCGCACATTTGTGACAAACCGCTACGCTACGTAGCTTAACTCCTTTCCCTCTGCCCGGCGGACCCTCCCCCGCGGGACCTAGAGAACCTCAAGACCTGGGAGGACTAGGAGACCCTGCTGCGCTCGGAGGACCTGGCCGTGCAGACCATTGCCACCGGCCGAGCTGCCAGTATTATGGACATTAAGAACATAAACACTTGAGTGGAGTGGGGTCGTGCGGGGACCCTGGGGCGTGCCCCGAATTCCTGATGTAATAAAGTTTTCTCTCTCTCCCACTCTTCACCTGTATCGTAGCCTAAAACGCGAATAAACTGCCAACTGCCCCAAAGGGCCAGTTATGCAATTTTCCTTTATTTTTTTTATCGGTAGCCAATGTGGCAAGGGCCTTGGTTATAAAGGTCATTTGAAAGTTTCCACTGCAGCTTAAAGCACGACTAAGTTGTCCACTATTTCAGGCGGGCAGCTATGCACCTTTTCTTTCCAAGCTACCGCTCTCCTTTGGTTAAAGCGGCGCTAAAATGACCACTCTGTCAGGGCGCCAGTAATGCAGCATTACTATATTTTTTTAATTTGCAGCCAACGTGGCATGGGTTTCGGTTCTGAAGATCATTTGAAAGATAAAATTCGCGGCCATTGCAAAACTGGCTTCAAATACAGCCGTAACAAAAAAAGAAAGCCAGCGTTATTAACAGTTGATGAACTTTGGATCTGAACGCCCAAGCGGCTTCGAAGCCGCTCCTGAAGGTAAACCCACTGCAGCACCTTGTGAAAATAATTCGCTTCAGGAATCTTCCGTCTCCAACTTCACATCGCTCAGTTCTCATTACGGAAAACTGCAGTGTGAGTGATCTTATGCAAAGCGTTTCTTTCTAGTTCCCAGTTTCGCTAAAACAAACTGGATCTTGCTAAAGCAGCGCAACAATATCAGTCAATCCGCCTCTTCCAAGACATGAATGCGCATGCGCTTATGCCCAAGCGGCGTCCTCGCGAAACACCCTGGCGGGAGAGGTAAATTGGTAAATTGGTTTTTGAGGAAAGGAAATGGCGCAGTATCTGTCTCACATATCTCGGTGGACACCTGGACCGCGCCGTAGGGAAAGGGAGGAAAGTATAAGTGAAAGGAGAAAGCGAGAAAGCGGTGCGGTAGTGGAGGGCTATTGAATAATTTCGACCACCTGGGATCTTTAACGTGTACTGATATTGCAGAGCACACGGGCGCCTCTTGCGTTTCGCCTTCATCGATGCGCGGCCGCAGCGGTCGGGTTCGAACGCGGGTACTCCAGCTCGGTAGACGAGCGCCTTACCACTGAGCCACACGCGGGGGTCAAGTGCTGTCGTCACTTCATCTCACCCCCGCAGCTCTTTGCGCATGCGCTGGCTTTCTATTAGCGACGGAGGCGCGCGTCGTCTGCTTACTACGTCCCACGGCCACCGCGGCCCTAAAGCGGTTTCCGATTCTCTGCAAGTTAGGCTTAGCTTATTTTATTAAGTTTATTATTAGTCTTTAATGCCTCATAATGTCGTTAGCAGCCGTGTCGACAGCCGTGTAGGGAGATCTGTAGGGAGATGTGTCCGCGTTTCGGCGTCACTATTTCAAACAAAAATGTGTCGAGGCTGAGAATCCAACCAGCGCCTTTGGCATTTGTAGTCATTAACTACTCATTTGGCATGTGAACTGGTCATTAAACACTCGTGACTAGTTAGCCATGATTGGTTAATGACTAACTAGTGATGACTAACCAGTCATGACTGCATAGTCATTAGTCAGCGATTAATCACCCATAACTATTTAGTCATGATTGGTTAGTCATGACTAGATAATCATTAACCATTCATGACTAGCAATGACTGGTGAGTCATTAGGCATGGTTAGTCATGAGAAATTATGACCATTGACTGGTTACTCATGACCGGTTATTCATTATGTAGTCATGACTAGTTAGTCATTAGCCAGCCATGACTAGTTATCACTGTTTAATGACTGGTTACTCAGACTAGTCAAGACGTGTTGGTCGTGGCTGGGTAGTTTTGACTAGCTAGCCATTGAACAGACCTGACTAGTTCGTCATTAAGCAATCATGACTAGTTATTCATCAACTAACTAGTTCTGACTAGCTAGTCATTAGCTAGTCATCGTTTAACTAGTCATGACTAGTTTGTCATTAACCAATCATGACTACTTAGTCAATAACCAATCATGACTAGTACATCATGAGTCATGACTAATTAGTTTTGACCCAGTTAGTCATTAGGGGTAAGTCATGACTGGTTAGTCATTAAGCAGTCATGACTAATCATTAAGCAGTCATGACTAGTCATGACTGGTTTGTCGTGGCTGGGTAGTCATGACTAGTTAAACGATGACTGGTTAATCGCTAGCTAGTCATAACTAATTAGTTGATGACTAACTAGTCATGATTGCTTAATGACAAACTGCTCATGTCTGGTTAATGACCAACTAGTCATGACTACCCAGCCACGACCAACCAGTCTTGACTAGCCATGAGTAACCAGTCATTAATCAGTCATAACTAGTCATGACTGGATAATGACTAACTAGTCGTGACTGTTTAATGAATAACCGATCATGACTAATAAGTCATTGTTCATAATTTGTCATGACGAACCATGCCTAATGACTCACCAGTCATGACAAGTCATGAAGGGTTAATGATTAACTAGTGATGACTAACCAATCATGACTAAATAGTCATGGGTGACTAATGACTTACTAATGACTATCCAGTCATGACCGGTTAGTCATCACTAGTTAGTCATTAACCAATCATGACTAACTAGTCATGAGTGCTTAATGACTAGTTCAGATGCCAAATGAGTAGTTAATGACTTCAAATGCCAAAGGCCTTGGTTGGATTCTGAGCCTCGACACAGTTTTTTTAAGTAGTGACGCCGAAACGCGGACACATCTTCCTACACATCTCCCGACACGGCTGCCGACACGGCTGCTAACGACATTATGAGGCATTAAAGGCTAATAATAATCTTAAAGGGATACTGAAGCAAAATCTGAAAATTGAACGAAAAGGCTGAATATAGATTCTCGGATTGTGATTACGCCGAAATCTAGTCGTCACTGCGCATATTTTTCAGCGGATGGTTTTATTTTCGGTGTTTCATGAGCGCGTGCCAAGCCCTCCCGGTCGGCGCGAGGTGGAAAGCGTGACGTCATGACACCCTCCCGCGGCGACAAATATGGCGGCGCCCTATAAATACCTCGGCGTTTACTTTTCGTCTAATCTCACCTGGAATGAGCACGTCGAGCACGTTTCTACTAAAGCTTATGGCATGCTAAATTTTCTAAGAAGAAATTTTAAAATGGCACCACTAAAAGTTAAAGAGCTTCTTTATTTTACCTATATTCGGCCAATATTGGAGTATGCTTGTGTTGTTTGGCACCCCCTACTTTAAATTTAACAGACATGCTTGAGCGTGTTCAGAACTTTGCCGCTCGGTTTGTTTCAAGTAATTATGATTTTAACAGCAGTGTTACTAACATTAAACTAACGCTGGGATGGGAGCTGTTACGGAAACGCCGTACCAACTCCCGGTTAGAAATGCTGTATAAAATCTTTCACCGAAAAATAAAAATAGATAAAGAAAATTATTTACTTCCACCGCATTTCAGGTCAAACAGACTTGACCATGGGTGGAAGATTAGAGAAATTAAATGCAAAACTAACACTTATCAAAACGCATTTTTCCCATCTACCATTCATGACTGGAATCGCCTGCCCCATGAAATTGTTGAGTGCCGTTCAGAGTCTATGTTCCGCGCGTTGCTGTCGGATGTATGAGTGCGCAGTTGGCTTTCTTTTTTTTTTTTCTCGTCATGTCTTTTTGTTGTTTCATATTTCATTTCATTTTGTACTTGCTGTGTCATGCCTTGTTGTATTGCTTTTTTTTCTTCCTCTTTTTTTCCGGCCTAATCTCCTGTTATGTATCCTCATCCCCCCTGCAATAATGCCTTCGGGCGCTGCAGGTATTTCCAATAAATAAATAAATAAATAAACCTCGCTTCGGACTGGTTGCGTCGTTATTACTGGCCTCTTCAGCGCGTTCACAGGCCATAAATGGGCCACGTGTCTTTCGCTTCATCTCCTGTTGCACATAAGAAAACTTACGAGTAATAAATTTGCTTTATTTTTTATTTAGAGTGACGATTCTGCCCCCTTTAGGCTAAAAGGGGTGTCGGTTTGTTGACAACAATGCTTCCCCTCCTAACCGCCAGATGGCGCCACTAGTCTGAACATCGTCGCGCTTCTGTTTTAAAAGCGAGAATGCTAGAAATTGCACAAGGTCCGGAAAAAGTAGCTGCATTTAGCGGACGTAAGCGTGCATACGGTTATGGTATGTAGACAGCATCGATTAACATTTTGACATATCTGTGTACGCCGTGAGCATATGACAGACATGGAAAAGCCGCGAGTAGCGATGGCAATCGTGCTTCTGCGGGAACGGTGGGCGCGCGGGTGTTATGACGTCTAGTCGCAGCTTCCACAGGCGGCCACCAGGTGCAACGATACGGCAATAAATCGCGAAAAAAAGCTTGTTATCCGCCTTTTTCGCTAAAATGCTTGTCATATTTATCAATTTTAGCAGTCAAGCTCTTGTTTACATGCAAAAGAGCAGCTCCAAAAGCTTGGTTCAGTATCCCTTTAATAAACTAAGCGAAGCCTAACATGCAGAGCATCGCAAACCGCTTTAGGGCCGCGGTGGCCGGGGCACGTAGTAAGCAGACGACGCGCCCCTCCCTCGCTAATAGAAACCCAGCGCATGCGCACAGAGCAGCGGGTGTGAGATGAAGTCACGAAAGCACTTGACCGCCGCGGGTGGCTCAGTGGTAAGACGCTCGTCTACCGAGACGGAGTACCCGAGTTCGAAACCGACCGCGGCGGCCGCGTTTCGATGGAGGTGAAACGCCAGATGCGGCCGTGTGCTTTGCGATGTGAGTGCACGTTAAAGATCGCCAGGTGGTCGAAATTATTCCGGAGACCTCCACTACGACACCTCTTTCCATGTTTCTTCTTTTACTCCTACCTTCCTCCCTTCTCTTCCGGCGCGGTTCACGTGTCCGCCGAGATATGAGAGACAGATAATGCGCCATTTGCTTTCCTCAAAAACCAATTTACTAATTTACCCGGGCGGCTGTGCGCCTCACTCGACGCTAAATTGCTTTTTGACGAAACGAAATCTGTCTCGCATGTCTCGATCGACACCTGAGCCTCGCCGTAATGGAAGGGAGAAAGATTGAGCGAACGAAGACACCGTATTCACTGGACGCGCCTTTGTTGATTTCAAACCATCGAGCTGGCATGGCGGGGGGTTTAGCGAGCTCGTCTCGCACTCCGAAGACCCTGGTTAGATTCCTCAACTCGACCAATTTCCTACTCGGATTTATTTATTTATCTGGTCTCACTATAAAGGTTAATTAAACTTGTTGGTTAATTAACTAATTAAATAAACTCAGTCGCACTTACTTGAAGGATCAGTATTCCATCCCTTTAATTGGTTGCATGGTTACTAGCCGAAGACAATTAGCCCCGTTTGAAATTCGCGCACTGTGACGTCACGACCATTTCGACCCATTTAAAAGCGTGACATTTCTGTCGGCAACTCCTGCTTACACTGATGAAGCATTAAAGGCTTCCGCCTTGAAGTTACCGCAGTCCAAAGGGTTGTCACCGCCAATGAACACAATGTAAGCCGATGGCCCACGGCTTCATTGCAGCCTTTCAGCCACAGCGATGTGTAATGCCAACGCATGCAGCGCACATTTGTGACAACCGCTACTCTACGTAGCTTAACTCCTTTCCCTCTGCCCGTCGGACCCTCCCCCGCGGGACATAGAGAACCTCAAGACCTGGGAGGACTAGGAAACCCTACTGCGCTCGGAGGACCCGGCCGTGCAGACCATTGCCACCGGCCGGGCTGCCAGTGTTATGGACCTTAGGAACAAAAACACTTGAGTGGAGTGGGGTCGTGCGGGCACCCTGGGGCGTTCCCCGAATTCCTGTTGTAATAAAGTTTGCTCTCTCTCTCTCTCCCACACTTCACCTGTTTCGTAGCATAAAACGGGAATAAACTGCCCACTGCCCCAAAGGGCCAGTTATGCACCTTTCCTTTCTTTTTTTTTATCGGTAGCCAATGTGGCAAGGGCTTTGGATATAAAGGTAATTTGAAAGTTTCCACTGCAGCTTAAAGCACGACTAAGGTGTACAATGTTTCAGGCGGGCAGCTATGCGCCTTTGCTTTCCAAGCTACCGCTCTCCTTTGGTTAAAGCGGCGCTAAAATGACCACTCTGTCAGGGCGCCAGTAATGCACAATTACTATATTTTTTTAATTTGCAGCCAACGTGGCATGCGTTTCGGTTCTGAAGATCATTTGAAAGATAAAATTCGCGGCCATCGCAAAACTGGCTTTAAATACAGCCGTAACAAAAAAAGAAAGCCAGCGTTATTAACAGTTGATGAACATTGGATCTGAACACCCAGGCGGCTTCGAAGCCACTCCTGAAGGTGCACCCACTGCAGCACCTTGTGAAAGTAATTCGCTTCAGGATTCTTCCGTCTCCAACTTCACATCGCTCAGTTCTCATTACGGAAAACTGCAGTGTGAGTGATCTTATGCAGAAGTGTTTATTTCTAGTTCCCAGTTTCGGTAAAACAGACTGGATCTTGCTAAAGCAGCGCAACAATATCAGTCAATCCGCCTCTTCCAAGACATGAATGCGCATGCGCTTATCCCCAGGCGGCGTCCTCGCGAAACACCCTGGCGGGAGAGGTAAATTGGTAAATTGGTTTTTGAGGAAAGGAAATGGCGCAGTATCTGTCTCACATATCTCGGTGGACACCTGGACCGCGCCGTAAGGAAAGGGAGGAAAGTCGAAGTGAAAGGAGAAAGCGAGAAAGGGGTGCGGTAGTGGAGGGCTATTGAATAATTTCGACCACCTGGGATCTTTAACGTGCACTGACATTGCACAGCACACGGGCGCCTCTTGCGTTTCGCCTTCATCGATACGCGGCCGCAGCGGTCGGGTTAGAACCCGGGTACTCCGGCTTGGTAGACGAGCGCCTGTCGTCACAGTCGTCAAGTGCTGTCGTCACAGCCCCGCAGCTCTGTGCGCATGCGCTGGCTTTCTATTAGCGACGGAGGCGCGCGTCGTCTGCTTACTACGTGCCACGGCCACCGCGGCTCTAAAGCGGTTTGCGATTCTCTGCAAGTTAGGCTTAGCTCAGTTTATTAAGTTTATTATTAGTCTTTAATGCCTCATAATGTCGTTAGAAGCCGTGTCGGCAGCCGTGTAGGGAGATGTGTCCGCGTTTCGGAGTCACTATTTAAAACAAAAATTCAGGGGGCACTTTGACTGTCTAAAGTGCGTAGAGGCGAAAGTGTTTTACGCACCACTTTCACTGCTTCTGTGGCACTGGTGGCGTCACATGTAATTGAGTACTAATTACTAAGTGATGACAAATCACTAATTAATGGTTAAATACTGATTAATGCCTGAATACTAATTAACTGCTATTAATGACTCTTAACCTTCGCCTTTAGGAGTGGAACGCGACAGCGTGTTGTAGCGCTGTCAGGCAGTCCACGGAACGCCACCACCCGTTCGGCGCGATGCCTTGCTGTTTGAACGCAACGGTTTTTGAGGAAAGGAAATGGCGCTGTAGTTCTCTGTCATCTCGGTGGACACCTGAACCGCACCGTAGAGGAAGGGAGGAAGTGGGAGTGAAAGAAGACAAAGATTGCCCGTAGTGAAGAAAATGAAAATTGTATTTGAGGAAAGAAAATTACGCATTAACTGTCTCACATATCTCGGTGGATACCCGTCAAAATTCAGGGGGTGGGGGTGCACTTTTTTGACCTAAATTGCGGTCACTGATGTGTGGCTAAGAAGTTAAGCTTGGCCTCTAAGAGTGGAACGCGAGAGCGTCTTGCAACGCTGCCAGGGAGTCCATAGAACGCCATCGCCCATTCGACGCCTCGCTCATCGGTAAATTGGTTTTTGAGGAAAGGAAATGTATTTCTATCTCATATCTCGGTGGACAGCTAAACCTCGCTGGAAGGGAAGGGAGGAGGACGGCAGTGAGCGAAGACACCGTGTTCACTAGACAAGCCTTTGTTCATTCCAAACCATCGAGCTGGCATGGCGGAGTGGATAGCATGCTCGTCTCGCACTCCAAAGACCGGGGTTCGATTCCCGAGCTCCACCAATTTCTTAGTCAGTTTAATTTATTTATATGGCCTGACTAGAAAAGGTAATTAGGCTAATTGGGTAATTAAGCAATTAACTAAGCTCAGAAGAAAAAGAAGTGTTTCGATGTCAGAACGCCGGCTTCAAGTCTCTGCAGTTTTTTGATATTTTGTGTCATAATTAGGCAGGCGCCGCTCCCTTTGTGTCACGGCGATGGAAGTGGAGGCCGCCGTGCCTTCTGTGGATCCCGGTTGGTCGGCAAAGGCCGCCCAGAGGAAGCGCCTGTACGCCCCGAGTGACTCAAGCAGCCAGGACACCGTTGTGTACGGTGATGACTCCTCGACCAACGATGGGTTCATAGCCGTCGTTAGTAAGAAGGCCAAGCGCAGACTGCGCAGACAAAATGACAGGACGTCAACGACGTCCTCAAGTAAGGATACGATCATCAGGGCGCGAAGTGCCGAGGCACATACAGCCTTGTTCGTGCCATTGGAGTATACGGACAACTTGAATCTACTAAACAGGCAAGCGATCTCTGTGTTTCTCGAGAGTGTCGTACCAGGAGGGATCAAAGACTTTAGAATAAACCCCCACAAGAACATCATTGCCATTGATGTCATGAAGCGAAGCGAGCTAGACAGTTTTGCTGCCATCACCAAACTTGGCAACTTCAGTGTACGTCCTCTTATTCTAAAAGACAGCGGAACCACGGCTGGCGTAATTTACAACGTCGACATCGCCATCCCTGACGCCGACTTGCCCATCTTAATCAAGCCGGCAACCCACAGCATTTCCATAATGCAAGTTCAGCGCCTTGGAAGGTCTACATGTATCAAGCTGACGTTCAAGGGTGACTGCATTCCATCATACGTGAAGGTGGGGCACTTTCGTCACCCAGTTCGTCCATTCATACCTAAGCCGCTACAGTGTAGGAAATGTATGAGGATTGGCCATGTGAGCGGCGTCTGTAACAACTCCATCGTGTGCCCAAGATGCTCTGAGCCACACAGCGGCGACAGCTGCCGTGCGACTGCCTTGAAGTGCGTCAACTGTTATGGCGCTCACGACTCTTCCTCGAAGCACTGCCCTCGCCTAAAGACCGAGAGGGCGGTACTGAAGCAAATGGTGCGTGACCATTCCACCCACATAGAAGCCGCTGCTAAGGTGCGACGACGTCGTTCGTGCCGCCGCCGAAGGTTATTGAAGGAAAAAAATACCTTCGAAGAGAAGACCCCAAGCGGCACTGCAGTTTGTCCGCCTCCACCGACAACAAATCAGGAAATGCCGGCGACCGGTGACTCACGACCTGCTGTCTCTGATACCACGTGGCCACCACTACCAAAGCCTAGAGCGCGCACTGCGTCAAGTACGTTGCCGCACCGCATGTCTGCATGTTTCAATGTCTAATTATCGTATTTCACTCTTCTGTCAATCGGTATATATGCATTCCTATTTTACATTGCCCATTCCTGTTAGTTACCTAGAAATGTTTTTAGTACCTTTAATTGGCTCGCCTTACATGCTTAATGTCATGTGTTCTTGTAAATGTGAATGTATCTGGTAACCTTGGCATGTGTACATATGTAAATAAATTTTTTTCTAAACTCACTTTTTGTTACTGCTGTATTTGAGGCCAGTTTTGCGACGGCCGCGAATTTTAGCTTTCAAATGATCTTCAGAACCGAAACCCATGCCACGTTGGCTGCAAATTAAAAAAATATAGTAATGCTGCATTACTGGCGCCCTGACCGAGTGGTCATTTTAGTGGCGCTTTAACCGAAGGAGAGCGGTAGCTTTGAAACCAAAGGCTCATAGCTGCCCCCCCACAAGAACATCATTGCCATTGATGTCATGAAGCGAAGCGAGCTAGACAGTTTGGCTGCCATCACCAAACTTGGAAACTTCAGTGTACGTTCTCTTATTCTAAAAGACAGCGGAACCACGGCTGGCGTAATTTACAACGTCGACATCGCCATCCCTGACGCCGACTTGCCCATCTTAATCAAGCCGGCAACCCACAGCATTTCCATAATGCAAGTTCAGCGCCTTAGAAGGTCTACATGTATCAAGCTGACGTTCAAGGGTGACTGCATTCCATCATACGTGAAGGTGGGGCACTTTCGTCACCCAGTTCGTCCATTCATACCTAAGCCGCTACAGTGTAGGAAATGTATGAGGATTGGCCATGTGAGCGGCGTCTGTCACAACTCCATCGTGTGCCCAAGATGCTCTGAGCCACACAGCGGCGACAGCTGCCGCGCGACTGCCTTGAAGTGCGTCAACTGTCATGGCGCTCACGACTCTTCCTCGAAGCACTGCCCTCGCCTAAAGACCGAGAGGGCGGTACTGAAGCAAATGGTGCGTGACCATTCCACCCACATAGAAGCCGCTGCTAAGGTGCGACGACGTCGTTTGTGCCGCCGCCGAAGGTTATTGATGGAAAAAAATACCTTCGAAGAGAAGACCCCAAGCGGCACTGCAGTTTGTCCGCCTGCACCGACAACAAATCAGGAAATGCCGGCGACCGGTGACTCACGACCTGCTGTCTCTGATACCACGTGGCCACCACTACCGAAGCCTAGAGCGCGCACTGCGTCAAGTACGTTGCCGCACCGCATGTCTGCGTCACCTACGACTGATCTGGGCAAAAGGCATGATTCCGACCTTGGCCAAGATATGCAAGTGATTCCAATCCTCACGTCACTGATGAATGTCATGCGTGATCTGCTGTCCAGCTTACGCACGCCAGTAGCACACGCATTGCAAGTACTGGACGCGCTACAGCCAGTTCTTGCAGCTCTACAACAGAAGACACCATGGCTTCCCCGGAACTATCTTTTCCGAAGAAAGTCAAACAAGCTTTTATTTCTCAGTGGAATGCCCGCGGGCTCCAGTCCCGGATTTCAGACACAACCGATTCCCATTCTGGGGATCTGTGAACCGAATCTGCCCAACATTTTACGTTTATCCCCGCCGTTTCACAGAGCCCAAGATCCTCGGCCCGTGGCCACAACAGCCAACTACCATCAAGGCTCATAAGGCACTGTTTTGTCTTTCCGAGAGACTGCCTTGCTTGCTAGATTGTAACTTTGTCTCTCGTTCCTTCTCTCTTCTCTTCCCTTTTTATCCCCTCATTCGCTTCCCCAGTGCAGGGTAGCCAACCGGAAACCTTTCTGGTTAACATCCCTGCCTTTCCCCCTCTCTTTATTTCTCTCTCTAACTAAGCTCAGTCCCACTTACTTGGAGCATCACTATATGACCCCTTCAATTGGTTGCATGGTTACTAGCCAAAGTACAATTGGCCCCGTTTGAAATTGGCGCACTGTGACATCACGACCGTTTCGACCAACTGAAAAGCGTGACATTTCTGCCGACAACTGCTGCTTACAACGATAAGATATTAAAGGCTTTCGCCTTAACAAAGTGTGTCGAGGCTGAGAATCCAACCAGCGCCTTTGGCATTTGAAGTCATTAACTACTCATTTGGCATGTGAACTGGTCATTAAACACTCGTGTCTAGTTAGCCATGATTGGTTAACGACTAACTAGTGATGACTAACCAGTCATGACTGGATAGTCATTAGTCAGTGATTAATCACCCTTAACTATTTAGTAATGATTGGTTAGGCATGATAGATAATCATTAACCATTCATGACTAGTAATGACTGGTGAGTCATTAGGCATGGTTAGTCATGAGAAATTAGGACCATTGACTGATTACTCATGAACTGTTATTCATTATGTAGTCATGATTAGTTAGTCATTAGCCAGCCATGACTAGTTATCACTGTTTAATGACTGGTTACTCATGACTAGTCATGACGTGTTGGTCGTGGCTGGGTAGTTGTGACTAGCTAGCCATTGAACAGACCTGACTAGTTCGTCATTAAGCAATCATGACTAGTTAGTCATCAACTACTTAGTTATGACTAGCTAGTCATTACCTACTCATCGTTTAACTAGTCATGACAAGTTTGTCATTAACCAATCATGACTGCTTAGTCAATAACCAATCATGACTCGTAAATCATGAGTCATGAATAATTAGTTTTGACCCAATTAGTCATTAGTGGTTAGTCATGACTGGTTAGTCATTACTTATGGTAAGTCATGACTGGTTAGCCATTACTTATGGTATGTCTTGATTGGTTAGTCATTACTAAGCCATGACTGGTTATCATTACTTATGATAAGTCATGACTGGTTAGTCATTAAGCAGTCATGACTAGTCATGACTGGTTAGTCGTGTCTGGGTAGTCATGACTAGTTAAACGATGACTGGTTAATCGCTAGCTAGTCATAACTAATTAGTTGATGACTAACTAGTCATGATTGCTTAATGACAAACTGCTCATGTCTGTTAATGACCAACTAGTCATGACTACCCAGCCACGACAAACCAGTCATGACTAGCCATGAGTAACCAGTCATTAATCAGTCATAACTAGTCATGACTGGATAATGACTAACTAGTCATGACTGCTTAATGAATAACCCATCATGACAAATAAGTCATTGTTAGGGGTGTGCGAATATTCGAAACTTTCGAATATATTTCGAATATTATATTTTTAGTGTTCGTATTCGATTCGAAATCCAACTATTCGCGTTCTCTCGAATAATCGACCCGACGCGAATATTCGTATCTAGACGAATATTCATTGTGAGCACCGGCGTTCATTTCAGTCCGCAAGCCCTATCGACGAGACATAACAACATGGCGGCGCTCAGAGCAATGCGCATGGGTGAAGGAAAATTTTTCCTTCGAATTTTTCCCTCGAGGAAGCAAAATTTTTCCATCCTTCAAGGGCCATGCCATAGCTGATTGCGCTTCTGAGCTTTTTGTGGCTATACCTGCGAAGGTGCTATAGTCACAGCTGTGCACGAAGTACCTCGCAATACGTGCGAGGTCAGTCCCAAGTGAGAGGGCATTTTCTGTGGCTGGAGGAGTCGTTTCAGCTAGAAGGGAACAACTTCTGCCTGAAAATGTGGAGCAGCTGGTTTTCCTTCACGACAGCCTTTTATGTTCATCCCAGCAACGCGCTTTTGTGCTGATGGCAAGCTAGCCTTAATCACACTCTAAGAACTGCTACTCCTGCATTAAGAGTAAAAGAGCCTCGCTACTCCTGCAGGCCTCAATCTACTCTCTCTACAAACGAGAAAGAGTGAAAGGTCCTGTTCACTCCTCTTGACAAAAGAGTAAAATGGCATTTCCACTCCTGCATACCCCTAGGGAGTTCAGTGCTTGTTTTACTCCTCCGCCCTTACGGCCATACAATCGTAAGGGCGCGCTAGCTTCTCGGGGCCGGCCTGCCAGCCTGGATGCCGGCGTCAGAAAAATGCACTGGTATTGTTTGTTCACGGCCAAAGCTCTGGGATAGAGTATCATTAGCCAATGTCGAGTTGTTGGTAGAAGCGATAACAGCCATACAAATTTCCTCCCATAGCCGCTTTGCTGCTGCTCTGGAGTTCGCCTGGCCTCTGCTATAGCTCCGCTCCTGAAGGGGTCGCGGAAACCGAGCACATATTTATTTCCCTATGACCCGGGGTTCAGAGTAAAACGGTGCCGAGGGTAGCACCTAAGTGCTGGCCAGTTTCGAAGCGCATTCAGCTACAGCATCTATGTGAAATCGGCTAGGTTTAGCGACGACAAGGGCAGCCAGCGAGCAGCGCACAGTTCGTCGCCCGGCGCGATCGCGGGCGCCGTCGTTGCCGACAGCTCGGCTCGCTCAATGATTCGCTCCGTAGCTTGCGAATCGCGCACGCAAGGCTGGAAAATCGAGCAGCGACTGGCCTGCGATTGAGCGAGCCTTATGCCCACGTTTGCAGCACAGGTGAACAAATTTAGCACACATGTATGCATGGAATATCGGCGGCGTTGCGGCGATTCTTAAGCTCGTCCTCGACGCCATCATCACCGTTCGGGTGGACCCGAACATATCTTTATTTCACTACGAGACATAGTTCACAATAAAACGTACTTACAATGCAAAGAGTAGGACCTCAGCGCTAGCCAGTTTCAAAGCGCTCTCAGCTCTGGCATCGAAGTGAAACCTCCTAGGCTTAGCTACGAATACGGCAGCCAGGGAGCAGGCCGAAGCTCGTCGCGCGGCGCGCTCGCGAGCAGCGTCATAGCTGAAAGCTCGGCTCGCTCAAAGATTGGCTCAGAAACTTGCGAATTGTACTCGCAAGGCTGGCAAATCGAGCAGCTAGCGGCTGGCCTGCGACTGAGCGCACGTTCGCAGTACAGGTGAACAACAATTAGCGCACGAATGCTTGGGATACCGGCTGCGTTGCGGCCACGTTAAGGCGATTCTTAAGCTCGTCCTCGACGCCATCGTCACCGTACGTGACACACAGGCTGAGAACTTGAATTCGAGTACGTGCTAAAGTAAGCTGCTCGTATTTCTCGGAACAATCTGAACTCGAAAAGACAGTTGCTTCTGTCGGCTTCCATGCATGTGGGCTCTTGCTAGTGAAAGTACACTCGAACAGGATGCGGCGAGTGCGGGCCGCTGTTGCATATAAGCTAAAGTGTGAAGCAAGTATCGTCGTAGTTCCGTAACGCAGTTGATATCACAGTAATCCGCTTGTACGGGTCACATTTAAGCTCTGTTTCATGTAGATCTCCGTCGACCATGCCAGTGTCGCGTAGAGTAATGCATCGCAGCTGCTCTTTGTCCTACCGCTCGCGTCGAACATATCCTTGATATGGACCAGTTTGCGATACGGTGCGTTTCTTTGCCTTTTTTGTCGCATTTAAGGGATTTTCGCTGCCGTCAATCGAAATTGCATTCCGTCAACAGCGTCGTCTGCGCCGTCGTCTGCTAGGACACCCGGGGATGGGATCACAGGATCGCAGCTTCTACAAACGACATGTCAGCAAAAGTATCTAAAAGCGCTTTGGTATTCGCATTTAATAAATAAATAAAAATGAAAAAATACAATTTGTTTTTGTTGCGAACACAATTCAAATATTAGTAATAAAAAAAGCGCATTTGTAGGTTTTTTCAACGAAGCAAAACTGCAGCCGTCGTCACGTTTTGTGTTATTTGGGTTTTCGTAGCATTGTTTGAGTGCTCGTGCGGTGGACGTGTATGAAGAAAACAAGTGTGTTTTGGAAACCAACGACGAGAATTACGCCCTGTCAACACTGGTGATTTTGAACGGGTAAAGCCCTGAAGAAAGGTAGCGCTACGACTTCTTGTCATCTGGAGAGGCAACGAAGAAGAATGTGCGGTTTTGCTAAGCCTTGATGAGCCGTCTGAACGGTGAGTCCCGTGTACGTTTCTTTACTTCTGATCTCTATTCGCACGCGTTATTAGTGTGCGCCTATATAGGGATGGCAGTGCAGGCAGTCTGCGTGCGGTTGCCTCAGCTATAATGCGTTAACGCCGATTCACACGACGGTCTGTCCGCCCGCGGCCCGCGCACTACGTATTCATGCGTCACCACATTGAGAGGCGCGCTGTCGGCCGCGGCAGCGGGCGAACGGAAAATCGTGTGAATCGGCCTTTACCAGAAAAGAACGGGCGTATAGGCCGCATGGCAACTGTTGCTCCATAGTCTCTATCTGCGTTTAGTACTCGGGTGCCGCGGTAAATAAAAATGCCACCAGTTATCACAACAGAGTTATGCGGTCGCTTGCTAGCGCTGCGAAAAACAACAGACAATGTTTACTACATTCCAATAGCATAGATTTGTGCTACATAGGAGAGGATGATGAGCGTGCAGTGCCACGTTAGAGAGCGCTCTTGCTAGGCCAGCTGCGGACAGACAAGGGAACTGACAACGGTCGAGTTGCCTCGCGGCTGGTGCCCGTCGGATTGATTTCTGCTACTTAGAAGATGACGATGAGCGGCAGTGCCGCGCGACAGAGCACTCGCGCTAGGCCAGCTGCCAACAGACAGTGCTCAGTGTGTGTACTCGTGGGATTAGTGCTTACGCCTTAATATTTGTCATACAATTTTTTCGGGGACAATGATCGCGTGTAAAAGGCTGGGGCATATCCCTTGCCTAGTCATTTGTAAATTTTTATCTGTGCTTCCCCATGGAACAGAATTTGACACAGTATTATGTCAAAGTTAGATCGTTCTTGCGTCTGCCCTGAGGTGTAGGTGTCGATGCTTCCTCGCCTTCAGATTTTGAGAACTGTTTGGGATGCAACTGCGCACTTATTTAGGATTTCAAGCTTTTTGCTATATCCCTCGTTTGTGCGGCCCGCTTTCAAGTCGTTCGCTATATCGGTGATGGTTTGTTATTGATTTTCACTTTCTCTTATTTATTCTTGGTTGACTGCCAACAGCTGTGCTGCCGGCGATTCTCCGCGCTCGGAACTATTCCCAGGCACGAGACCCTACCCACAGACCTCCCTGCACCACACTCACCAGTTTTCTTCGGTATTTTTTTCCCTTGCTCTTACTTGCATTGCCACTAGGCAGTTTTTATTTCTGTGCAGATTTGTTAAATGCAATACCAATTTTCGTTTCATGCTGTGATGTGAGATATTGTGCTTCTTGCTAATGAATGCATGCCTTTTCCATCCTCTCATCATTTGTGCAAAGCAGACGGGTCTACTGGTCGCTACGTTCAATTTAAAAATACCTTCGGTGCTGCTGCAAAGCACCCTAGTAGTAATAAAATCCTGTGCATGCTATATTCGAATAGTTACGCTCTTTTCATCATGCATAAAAATAGTGGTATTCCAGCCTGCTCATCTTTCTATGCGGGTGTGACAATCATGTAAATCTACTGAAAAAATGTATATCGGTGCATCACATACAATCTGTTCATTTCTTTTGTCATGGGCCCTGTCATTGCTTTTTGTGTTCCTATGTTACTACCTTATTCTAATTTATGAAGCAGTAGGCAATTTCTTCTCTTGTCATTCATGACATTGTTACGGCCACTGACAACAGTTGCTCTGACATATTTATTTGCAGTTGCCAGCTGCCAGTATCTACTGGGCCATTCGTGCTTCCAGCTTTTGGCTGTGCTATCTCTCCTCAGCTGTTTGTGGTAGGTATTGTTTTCCAGTGATGCATACCTTACCTGCCTATTTAGAAAAATTTCGTAGACATAGGCTCACAGCCGGGTTTAGAAATGCATGCAGAGCTCTACGTGCACTTAGCAGCAGTACCTCCCTGTATAATCACATGAATCGGATCCTGAATTACATGAATGTAATTACATGATCTGTATGAAATAGTCGCTCATGAAGCTTTTGACTGCTGCTGTTAACATAATAGAATTTACACTGCTTCAGGTGCAGAGACTATTTCACACATGTTGCCTCTTATGCATATGTGCCCTCTGAAAGGGCGAACATATTCCTTTATCCCTTTAAAAAACATTGTGTTCTATCATGATTCTTTACCGGTATTTCTGGTGTATAGACCAAAATGTCACTCAGTATTGTAACATGAAGCGGGAACTCAGTTTGTTCAATGTTTTAGAGGCAACATGAAGCGGGAACTGAGTTTGTCCAATGTTTTAGGGGTCCTAAAACATTGGACCAACACAGTTCCCACTCGAGTTATTGATCACTTCGCTCTCGCCCTACCATAAGCTTGCCGTCCAGGTTGGACAAATTGATAGAGCGACTGCTCCAGTGAAGTGGTGGTTCTGAGTTCGAACACCGGACCAGGACGAATCTTTCTTTAACTACGAAGTTTCTGTGAAAGCTGTATAGCTTTCCTTTGTAGCCATTTGGCTGTGCTCGAGTGGATGTCAATGAGTAATTACTCCTTATTACAGATCTTTTGTCAACGCCAAACTGATTCAGTAGCAACAAATAGTGGAAGGGTAAAAGCATGCTGCTCCCAAAAATTCGTTAAGCATGTTATAAAATGTATGCTGTATTGTTTTAACTGCTGCAAAGAAATAACGGTGATGTTAGATGCCCAGCCCCTATTAGGTAAAGATAGCTCGCAATTAACACAGTGGATGGAAAAGAAGTATGGACTTCAACCCTCACGACGACCCTCACCCCAGTGGATGGATGATAATGGCTTTACCCTTTGTACCGGGCGGTAGCTTTCGCCACCTAGCCTATACTTCCCCCATTGTTAATTTAATTTTCTTTTCCCTTTCGCTCTTACAATATCTAATCTGTCTATCCTTTTACCCTCAAAATTCACGCCTCCCTTGATTTCCGCCACCAATCCTCCAACCTCCCCTTCGTCAATGTCACGCTTTTCCCATCCACTCGCCCGTCCTCGCCAGGAAATCCCAGCGCTATCTCTATGGTCGTTGCTGTCCCCTCTGGGAGGGCTGGGCGGAGTTCTGCGCACCTCAGAACCAAGTGTTCTATGGTCTCCGTTTCCGTTTTACATGCAGAGCGCAAAATATCCACTTCTTCAAATTTGGACCTATACGTTTTTGTTCTCAGAGTCCCTGTCCTAGCCTCAAAAAGCAGTGAACTGCCCCGCGAATTATCGAATAATCGCTCTTTTTTGACGTCCTGTTTTCGTGTCCTATATATGCCTAGTGCCGATTTTTCCTGCATTCTGTCTTTCCACATCTTTCTTTCCGACTCCTTTACCTCCACTTTCACGTTAGTCTTTTGTTGCGTCCCATCCCTCACCCGTAAATACTTCGTTCTTAGCTTTCGGGTTCTATTAGTTCATTTTGTGTTAATACTTTTCATGTACAGATACTTGTACACCTTTTTTGCCCACCTTGTTTCCTCCATTTGAGTTAGTCTCTGATCATATTTCAGTTTGCTGATGGCCTCCCGAACCTCGAACGGCGCCCAACCCATATCTCCCTGGACTCCCTCATTCGGAGTGTTCCCATGGGCTCCCAAGGCTAGCCTTCCTACACTTCTTTGTCTGACCTCTAGCCCTGACTGTACTTCTGATTTCATGCACAGGACTGCATTTCCAAATGTGAGGCCCGGTACCATGATTCCCTTCCATACCCCTCTAACCACCTCATACCTATTATAGTTCCATAGTGCTCTATGCTTCATAATGTCTGAATTCCTTTTTCCTTTATCCTTCAGAATCCTCTCATGCTCTTCCAGATATTTTTTTCCTTCACTTAGCCATACACCTAGATACTTATACGTACTCACATGGTCTATCATAGTGTCTTGTATTTCTAGTGGGTCTCCCTTCTCATCATTATAGACCATTATCCCTGACTTCTCTCTACTGAACTGGAGTCCTAGCTTGTTGCCCTCCTCACCACAGATTTTAACTAGTTCCTGCAGCTTATCTCGCTTGTCTGCTAGCAGAACAATGTCATCCGCATACATTAGTCCAGCCAACACTTGGTTTACCCTCTGACCATCCTGCATATAACTCACATCAACTCCTACCCTACACTCTTCCAACCTCTTTTCCATTTGGCTCACATATACCATGAAAAGTAGAGGTGACAGTGGGCAGCCCTGCCTTAACCCTCTCTTAATTTTAGCTGGTTTTGTGGTTTCTCCCTCCCAAGTTACCACGACCTCATTGTCTGAATATATACGTTGTAGATATTCAACCAGATTTCTATCAGCGCCATATCCCTTCAATTGGTCCCAAAGTTTTTCCTGATTCACATTGTCATATGCCCCCTTAATGTCTAAAAATGCCATCCATAGAGGCCTCCGACTTGCCTCAGCTATCTCTATACACTGCGTTATGACAAATAGATTGTCCTCCAACCGTCTGTCCCTTCGGAAACCGTTCTGCAACTCTCCCAAGATCTCCTCACGCTCTGCCCATTCTTCCATTCTCATTTTCACCATCTGCATTGCTAGTCTGTAAATAACTGATGTGACCGTAATTGGTCGGTAGGATTTAATGTTGTCCCTGTTTCCCTTGCCTTTGTATATTAGTCTCATCCTGCTCACTTTCCAGTCTTTTGGAACGTCTCCTCCCTCTACCACTTTTTCAATGATCTGTCGTAATTTCAGTTTGCTTTCTTTGCCTAGTATCGTAATTAATCTCATAGGTATGCCGTCTGGTCCTGTCGCTGTTCCGATGGGAACCTTGCCTTCTATTCTGTCCCAGTCCCCTGCTGTTCTCTCCCTAGGCTCTTCCTCCCCTGCCCCACTGCTGTCCCTGCTCTCCCCTAGACCATCCGCCACAGGCTCTGCAAATGCTGCTTCAATTGTTTGTCTGATAAATTCCTGTGCTTCCTCTCCCTCTACCCTTTTTCCATCCTGTGTGGTCAGAGTGTGTTGGATGCCCTCTGTTCTCTTCCCTTGTAGCCTTATGTGCTCCCAAAACCTCTTTGCAGCATTCCAATCTTTCTTATTTACCTCCATCATCCACTGGACTCCTGCCTTTCCTATTTTCCTGATTTCCTATTTTCAGTAAAACAAAAAGTGCCAGTGTTGCCATACTTGAGAGCTTTGCTCTTTAAAATTGCAGTAGACTGCTACTCAAAGTTGACAAAAAAATGCGTCTCGTTTTCTGCATGTGCATTCCACAGTGCTGGTGCCATTTTCACTGGCCATTGACATTCAGTCGCATGATGTGCACCCCGCTCCTCGAGTTGATTTTGTTTGTCTTGTGAACCTGCCGTCAAAATCAGTGCAGGATAATGCTTCCCCAGTTGATCTGCAGTTAACCTTGTCCTTTGCCAGCTGCTGTCACCCTTTCTCCACAGAGAAGGGCGGTGGGAGTCCAAGCCAGGTGGAGTTGAAATATTTGACTAGCAGTGGACAGGGATCCTGCGGTTTGTTGAGTACACAGGCAAATTGGAGACTTATGGAAGAATTTTTTTACCAGCCAAAAAAGACGCATACACAAGAGAGAACCGCACAGGACAAGGGCTGGTAAAAGCCGTAGTCCTCTGTGGTTCTCTCTTGTGTATGCGTGTTCCTTGGCGGGTAAAAAAATTCCTCCGTAAGTCTCCAATTTGCCGGTGTCCTCCACAGATTGGAGGATCCCTGTCTGTTACTAGTCAAATTTCACTACTCCACCTGGATTGGACTCCCACTGCCCTTCTCAAATTTTTGAAATCCTGTTGCCCTAGCAGATCATCAGCTGTCGGTTGTATTACTTTCGCTTCAGTGAAATTTGACATGTAGCGGACAGGGATCCTAGAATTTGTGGAGTACACAGGCAAACTGGAGACTTATAGAATTTTTTTACCAGCCAACGAAGGCGCATACACAAGATTCGTTGTCTGTGTTTCACAACTGAAAGTTCTAAATGCGTGCAAAAGTGTATCGTGCATTCGCACGTATTTTGCAAACTCAATTTTTGCAGCATTAGGTTTTCGGAATTGGAGCTGTAGCATTGCCGCCACAGAATCCCGCTCGTTAACAAAGCGCACACTTATTTGCTAGGTATATATTCGGTATACCGCAACCAGTACACGTCACTGTTTGGAAAGTTCTGTCGTGAAATTTCTGATTGTGCAAGGTAGCTTTTCTTTTAAATTCAAGCGCTCTCTATTTGCTTTTTCCTGTGCATATTCATCGGTCGTTTCAATTCGGAAGCGTTGGTGCTGCAAGACGTGCATACGGAAGCTACGTTTCTGCACAAAGCTCCTGAATTTTTGAAAGCGCAGCTCTGACAGTTCTCGTTGTCATAAATAAGTACAAAGCAGCCTAATCTTTTTGGACACACCATTTCATGCTCTTAGCTGTTTCTGAGAAACAGGCTGCCTTTTTTTCTGTTTTTGGTGTGAAACATTCCTAACAACTTCTTTCTTTCTCGATGCACAGATAGCCTATGCATACACGGGCAGCTTAATTGCAATATTTAGGGCAATATTTATAACAGGTGCAGTGAGCCTTGGTGCATGTGGACAGAAATTAAGCTGGGGTGGGGTGGGGTATTTTCGCACAGGGTAATGTTATGCGGAGGGTTTGGCGTATTGAAACCGAGTGTTTCTGAGCTCTTATTAGACGTACCAGCACCAGGACAGTAGTTGAGGCTTTTCTTCTTTGTTGTCTAGTCAATGGTTTCCATCACATAAAATAGCCTTAATTCTAGCTATCCCGTGGCCGTCTAACAGAACGATGCAGATATACTGAAGTGATCAGTGTTGCATAAAAGTAGTGAGAACATTGCAAATGCAAGACAACTTCATTGGTTTGCAGTGCACTAACGTGGCAGTCATAGAGAATTACACATTACATTTGCAAATCTAAATTGTGCATAATAGTATGGACTGGCACGTAATGTGCGAAGTAATCACAGTTATCTCGTTCATGCCAAATGCTAGAGTCAAACATTGTCAGTATTGCATATTTATAAAGAGCAGGCATGCTGCGCCTAACTTGTCGTTGGATAGATTTTATTACTATGAAAGCAAAAAGTTTACACATGGCTGTCGTGTTCTTGCGTGGGAAGTAGTATTACCTTAAATGAGTATAAACACCAAATTTTTGGTTATGTGTGTTCTTTGTAGTGACGTGCTGGGCTTTCTTATACATAGAATTGTTGCATAGTATTCGTCTCCAATCGCTAAATAATTACAACCAGATTTCTTTTCTTCCCTGTTTCAATAGCATAGCAATTGCTATGACATCAATGTTCAGTATAGGTTATGGAAGGCACAAAAAAGCTACGATATCCCTACTTCATCGTTTTAATTAGTTACAATGCTAAAGCCAGCCTGCCTTAAGAGTCGGAATCACAATGAATGATGAAGCCGCAATTATATTGCAGTTTTTCTCATGCCTCCCCTGGCTTATACTGACCTTTGATGCCATTGCCATTGCTCAGTTTTTAAAAGTGAAGCAGGAGAAAGAAGATATTTAATTACAAATTATTTAGCAGTCATAGGCGAATACTGTGTGGTTATCCGTGCATAGTAATGCCTTATGCATCATTAAAAACAAAAAAAAATGTGCAACTGAAATTTGCTCGGCTGCTGACCCAAAAGACGCGGGTTCGATCCCGGCCGCGGCGGCTGGAATTTCTTTGGAGGAGAAATTCTAGAGGCCCGTGTACTGTGCGATGTCAGTGCACGTTAAAGAACCCCAGGTGGTCGGAATTTCCGGAGCCCTTCACTACGGTGTCTCTCATAGCCTGGGTCGCTTTGGGACGTTAAACCCCAAAAACCAACCCAAACCAAACTGAAATTTGTTGTCTGCCTCTTTGAGATGAAAAATTTTGAATTTTTCCTTCACTATTTTAGAGCATGAAATTCAGTTAATGGTATCTGAGAAACAGGAATTGCAACAGCCATTTCTCTTCAGCAAGAAAACTGTCATTGGTTTAAGTGTTTTCCCGATTCAAGGTTACCCTATATTTTAAACTGCACAATGTATTGTGTGACAAGAAATCGTCAAACACAATAGGTGTGGTTTTAGAAATGACTGCAAGTGATAAGGGAATACATTTACTTAGAGCAGGTAGTGACCGCTGATCCGGATCATGAAGAGTAATAACTAGAGGAATATGAATGGGGTGGAGTGCATATGGCAGGTTCTCTCAGATCATGAATGGCAGTTTTTCAATACCCCTCAAGAGAAAAGTATACAACAGCTGTATCCTAGCGGTATTCACCTATGGGGCAGAAACGTGGAGGCTAACGAAGAGGGTTCAGCTTAAGTTAAGGACAACGCAACGAGCTATGGAAATAGAAATGATAGGCGTAACGTTAAGAGATCGGAAGCGGGCGGAGTGGGTGAGGGAACAAACGCGGGTTGAAGACATCCTAGTCGAAATCAGGAGAAAGAAGGGTGCTTGGGCAGGGCATGTAAGACGAAGGCAAGATAATCGCTGGTCCTTAAGGGTAACGGAGTGGATTCCAAGAGAAGGCAGGCGTAGCAGGAAGCAGCAAAATGTTCCTTGGGCGAAGGTTTGCAGGAACACGGTGGACATAGCTGGCGAAGGACAGGGTTAATTGGAGAACATGGGAGAGGCCTTTGCCTTGCAGTGGGCGTAGTCAGGCTGATCATGATACTTGCAGAAGAGCTTGCTCATGTTAAAATTTTCATTTGGTAAATATGTGCTTGTTTTACATGCACACAGCTTTTGAAAGGACTAGCATAGTGATAATTGTATTGGGCTTCATAAAATTGTAGCTCTGAATGAAGGTTTGCAATGAAAGGTGTCTGCACTTGGTCACAATATAGGTACACACTAGTGGTGACATGACACACACGATCAGTACATTCTAGTTGTATTCTTTCTTTTTTTTCATGGGGTTATATGCAGGATAGTATGAAAAGGGCATTGGAATTGACTCTTACTTGCATTATTTTCATTCATGTTTGCAGGCACCCGGTGAAATGCACTCATAGCCAAAGCTCCTTCACTCAGCCGAGCAAGCTACGGCATCATCCAGCATCTTAGTTTTTTTTGAGCGCTTACAGCTCACTGCGGTGGATTTGGTAGATGGGTTTACTTTGCTTTTGGCAGTGTTCTTGGCATTTAATGTCAAGTACACCCCAAAAACAAAGCGGGCTTGTCTGCTGCTTGAGACACTAATGGGGCTTGATCCTAGCGAGCGCCTCCCGAGCGTGTTTTGGGCAGCCACAGCAATCACAGCAATGAGTTGAGAAATAAAAGTTATCAGTGTTGTACATTTGTGTCATTATTTCTTGAACCATTGTTATTCCCAACGCAGACAGAGCACCATACTAATGTGCAAACTGTAGTGTAGCCATAAAGTAGTATGAGCAAAAATATTCTACTCAAAGATTATAATCCCTTTTGCTCATTACTCTTTTGTAGATGTAGCGCAGGTGGATCCTGCAAAACATATGACCAACTTGCTCTGAAGAATATGTGAAATAAGAAAATTAGTACGATACATTGAAAACACGTGAAACTCCTTTTGAAGGAGTAAAATAAGATCTGGGCTGATACTCCTTGAAGGAGTATAGTCACTCTAACAAACGGAGTCCTGGAACTCTACCTGAAAGAGTAGTAGGATGCTGTTTCAATGTGGTAGCTTTACTCCCTCGGAGGAGTGCCTGTACTCTATTGCAGGAGTAGTACAGTACTCCTTGAGTAGGTGTTGGATCACTCTTTGTCCAGAGGGAGTAATTTTATTCTGGAAAAAGGAGTGGAATATGGGACAAGCGAATACTCCTTCAAAGTGTGTTCTGGGCACTCCTCTGCACTCCTTTAGTTCTAAGAGTGCAATGCTGTGTACTAGGCATCCTCTCTGATATTTCCTCTCCTCTAAGAATAATGTTCGAGACATTGATACTTTTTGTGCAGCCACACACACCTTTTGTGTTCATTTAATCATCGGTAGTTGAACTGTGATGTTCCTCGGTGCTCAAATAAATGTTTTGTAGTGGTTAAATGCGTCTGTCCTTGATTATTCGATATTCGATTCGATATTCGGAATCAAGTATTCGTATTCGAAAAATTTGATATTCGCACACCCCTAGTCATTGTTCATAATTTGTCATGACGAACCATGCCTAATGACTCACCAGTCATGACAAGTCAAGAAGGGTTAATGATTAACCAGTGATGACTAAACAATCATGACTAAATAGTCATGGGTGATTAATGACTAACTAATGACTATCCAGTCATGACCGGTTAGTCATCACTAGTTAGCCATTAACCAATCATGACTAACTAGTGATGAGTGCTTAATGACTAGTTCAGATGCCAAATGAGTAGTTAATGACTTCAAATGCCAAAGGCCTTGGTTGGATTCTGAGCCTCGACACAGTTTTTTTAAGTAGTGACGCCGAAACGCGGACACATCTTCCTGCACATCTCCCGACACGGCTGCTAACGACATTATGAGGCATTAAAGGCTAATAATAATCTTAATAAACTAAGCGAAGCCTAACATGCAGAGCATCGTAAACCGCTTGAGTGCCGCGGTGGCCGGGGCACGTAGTAAGCAGACGACGCGCGCCTCCGTCGCTAATAGAAACCCAGCGGATGCGCACACAGCAGCGGGGGTGAGATGAAGTCACGAAAGCACTTCACCGCCGCGGGTGGCTCAGTGGTAAGACGCTCGTCTACCGAGCCGGAGTACCCGGGTTCGAACCCGACCGCGGCGGCCGCGTTTCGATGGAGGTGAAACGCCAGAGGCAGCCGTGTGCTGTGCGATGTGAGTGCACGTTAAAGATCGCCAGGTGGTCGAAATTATTCCGGAGACCTCCACTACGACACCTTGTTGAGGTATTAGCGGGGTCGCAGCGGAGCACCACAGAGAGACGACCAGCGTGGCAGGCTTCTAGTTCCGGACTGCGCGTGCCGGGCGTGCGCTCCGAGCACGCGCTGTCGTTCTTTATTTTCTTTTGTCGCGGGAACGCCGATCTCAGCGCCTGCGCTTTATAGCGTCGCCGGGCGCTACAGGGCCCCCCGCCTAGACGGAACGTCGGAATGGACGTGCCGACGGGGCAGAGATGGAGTAGCCACGGCAGGCAAGCTGGCAGCTAGAGTAACAGTGTTCCCACGGGGTCGCTACAAGGTCCGGTAAGTTCATGTCGGGGGCCGGGAAGAGCTGTCGGGTGGAGGGCACGGGCGCAGGTGGACGAGCCTGGCTGCTGCGCAACGGGCGAGGGATGCAGAAAGGGGATGGTGATGACAGCGGCAGCCGACATGAAAAGTCACCCAGGAAACGTCGACGGGATGGCCGGAAACAAGTATTGACGGCAACTGGTACGGCTGACAGTGCGCTCGAGGATAGCCTGAAGATACACCGGCGGCCAGTCTTGCGAGCGTTTGCAGTGCGTTGCCCCAGAGGGTGTGGCAGATTGTGCTCGAGGCGGCGAAACAACTTCAAGGCAGGCGTAGGCGGAGTGAGCAACGGGCGGCTGCCATCTGGCGTGAAAGCCATGGCCGACTCGATACTGGTAGCACTAGTTGTAGAAGTAGGGCAGAAGTCCGGCACATGAGCATCGAAAGGAACGGGATGCGCTGGTGCTCCGACCACAGGCAGTGCTGGATGGGGCCCGCCCAAACGCGTCCATGCCGCAAGCAGGCCACCACCTTCGGTGGCTGTGTCGTCTGTCGCGGAGGCAGTCACTTGCGAAGCTGGCAGATGCCCAGAGAGCCATGGTAAGCGGTGCGGGTTGCGCATTGTGAGCGACAGGGCTCTGATGGGGCTTGCAGGCGCGTCTCGCGATAGGAAGGACAGATGGGCTCACCGGGAATGGGCATGAGGTGGCGGCCCAGCTAGCGGTGTCAAGCTGCTTTGAAGATGCAAACACCGGCGGGGAGCAAGAAGGGCCCACATCAGTGGACTGGTCGGGCTTGAGAGAAAGCGCTGACACCGGGTCAGGAACCTTTTCAGGCAAAGTGGGGCTGGTGGCAACCGCCATGCCTGTTACTGCTGTCACCGGGTTGGCCTTCTCACCCTGCTCCTGATGACGATTAGTGCTCTGCGGACCTTCTGAGGGGCTGGGAGTGTGACAAGCAGGCTTGGTCGTGGTCGAGGGCTCTTTAGCATCAGCGGGCGGCGGCTTCAACCGCACAGCAGAGGCCTGCAGAGCTGTTGGCGGTAGTGACGAGGTAGATAGAGATTCCGGAAGCCTCGGCACGGCTGCTGCCGCAGAGGCGACCTTGGCTGCAGGTGGCTCTGGCGACAACGCCACTGAAGCGCACGGAGGCAGAGCCAGAGACGCGGGTCGGATAGTAGTGGGAGCAGGACGCGAGGCGGAGCTCGTGCGGATCCCACCTGGTATGGCGTCGAGAGAGTCAGCCGGGCTGGAGACGCTGGACGGGAGTGGCGGCGATGCGGCGAGGGGCTGCTGAGGCGGGCCGGGTTCTGATGAAGGCTGCGTGGGCGCGAGCGAGGCCGGTGCAAGGCCAGAGGCTGGCGGCGGCGAAAACGGGTCCGCTGCGTCGTAGAGCGGCGGCGGAACGTAGTAGGCGCCGAAGTACGCCAAGACGGCCGCACGCAGCTCATCGTATGGCCGGCCGCCGAAAGCAGAGTAGGTGAGCCGACGCAGGAGGTCGGCCGGGAGGATGTCACAAAGGACTTCGTGTTTGAACGGCTGGATGGTGATGCCGTTCAGGTACATCGCAGCCTCCAGTTGGGCGAACCACCCGCCGACGCCTGCAGGCCGGAACGCCGGGAGCGGCGGGTCGAAACTTGGGTGCTGCCAGTACGCCATGCTGGAACGCCGCTGCGATAGAAGGCACTGTTCGCCAGGTCACCACTGTTGAGGTATTAGCGGGGTCGCAGCGGAGCACCACAGAGAGACGACCAGCGTGGCAGGCTTCTAGTTCCGGACTGCGCGTGCCGGGCGTGCGCTCCGAGCACGCGCTGTCGTTCTTTATTTTCTTTTGTCGCGGGAACTCCGATCTCAGCGCCTGCGCTTTATAGCGTCGCCGGGCGCTACAACCTCTTTCCCTGTTTCTTCTTTCACTCCTACCTTCCTCCCTTCTCTTACGGCGCGGTTCACGTGTCCGCCGAGATATGAGAGACAGATAATGCGCCATTTCCTTTCCACAAAAAGCAATTTACCAATTTACCCGGGCGGCTGTGCGCCTCACTCGTCGGTAAATTGCTTTTTGAGGAAACGAAATCTGTCTCGCATGTCTCGATCGACACCTGAGCCTCGCCGTAATGGAAGGGAGAAAGATGGGAGCGAACGAAGACACCGTATTCACTGGACGCGCCTTTGTTGATTTCAAACCATGGAGCTGGCATGGCGGAGGGGTTAGCGTCCTCGTCTCGTACTCCAAAGACCCTGGTTCGATTCCTCAACTCGACCAATTTCCTACTCGGTTTTATTTATTTATCTGGTCTCACTAGAAAGGTTAACTAAACTTGTTGGTTAATTAACTAATTAAATAAACTCAGTCGCACTTACTTGGAGCATCAGTATACCATCCCTTTAATTGGTTGCATGGTTACTAGCCGAAGTACAATTAGCCCCGTTTGAAATTCGCGCACTGTGACGTCACGACCATTTCGACCAATTGAAAGCGTGACATTTCTGTCGACAACTCCTGCTTACAATGATGAAGCATTAAAGGCTTCCGCCTTGAAATGACCGCAGTCCAAAGGGTTGTCACCGCCAATGAACACAATGTACGCCGATTGCCCACGGCTTCATTGCAGCGTTTCTGCCACAGCGATGTGTAATGCCAACGCATGCAGCGCTCATTTGTGACAACCGCTACGCTACGTAGCTTAAATCCTTTCCCTCTGCCCGGCGGACCCTCCCCCGCGGGACCTAGAGAACCTCAAGACCTGGGAGGACTACGAGACCCTTCTGGGCTCGGAGGACCCGGCCGTGCAGACCATTGCCACCGGCCGGGCTGCCAGTGTTATGGACCTTAGGAACATAAACACTTGAGTGGAGTGGGGTCGTGCGGGGACCCTGGGGCGTGCCCCGAATTCCTGTTGTAATAAAGTTTTCTCTCTCTCTCTCTCCCACTCTTCACCTGTTTCGTAGCCTAAAACACGAATAAACTGCCCACTGCCCCAAAGGGCCAGTTATGCACCTTTCCTTTCTTTTTTTTATCGGTAGCCAATGTGGCAAGGGCTTTGGTTATAAAGGTCACTTGAAAATTTCCACTGCAGCTTAAACCACGACTAAGCTGTCCAATGTTTCAGGGGGGCAGCTATGCGCCTTTGCTTTCCAAGCTACCGCTCTCCTTTGGTTAAAGCGGCGCTAAAATGACCACTCTCTCAGGGCGCCAGTAATGCAGCATTACTGGCGCCCTGGAGCCCTGGACTGAGGGCAACCGACCACTGATTAGAGGCGGACGACTTCGACAGAGAACGCTCCTGGGGGTACAATCAAGATATCTCTGAAGATGCCCCCAAACCGCAGGGAAAACCATTAGTGTAAATAAAGTTTTCCCTTCCTTCCTTCCTTTCATCTGCAGCCAACGTGGCATGGGCCCGGTTCTGAAGATCATTTGAAAGATAAAATTTGCGGTCATCGCAAAACTGGCTTCAAATACAGCCGTAACAAAAAAAGAAAGCCAGCGTTATTAACATATTGATGAACCTTGGATCTGAACGCCCAAGCGGCTTTGAAGCCGCTCCTGAATTTGCACCCACTGCAGCACCTTGTGAAAGTAATTCGCTTCAGGAATCTTCCGTCTCCAACTTCACATCGCTCAGTTCTCATTACGGAAAACTGCAGTGTGAGTGATCTTATGCAGAAGAGTTTGTTTCTAGTTCCCAGTTTCGCTAAAACAAACTGGATCTTGCTAAAGCAGCGCAACAATATCAGTCAATCCGCCTCTTCCAAGACATGAATGCGCATGCGCTTATCCCCAGGCGGCGTCCTCGCGAAACACCCTGGCAGGAGAGGTAAATTGGTAAATTGGTTTTTGAGGAAAGGAAATGGCGCAGTATCTGTCTCACATATCTCGGTGGACACCTGGACCGCGCCGTAAGGAAAGGGAGGACAGTAGAAGTGAAAGGAGAAAGCGAGAAAGGGGTGCGGTAGTGGAGGGCTATTGAATAATTTCGACCACCTGGGATCTTTAACGTGCACTGACATTGCACAGCACACGGGCGCCTCTTACGTTTCACCTTCATCGATACGCGGCCGCAGCGGTCGGGTTCGAACCCGGGTACTCCGGCTCGGTACACGAGCGCCTTACCACTGAGCCACACGCAGCGGTCAAGTGCTGTCGTCAAACCCCCGCAGCTCTGTGCGCATGCGCTGGCTTTCTATTAGCGACGGAGACGTGCGTCGTCTGCTTACTACGTGCCGCGGCCACCGCGGCTCTAAAGCGGTTTCCGATTGTCTGCAAGTTAGGCTCAGCTTAGTTTATTAAGTTTATTATTAATCTTTAATGCCTCATAATGTCGTTAGCAGCCGTGTCGGCAGCCGTGTAGGGAGATGTGTAGAGATGTGTCCGCGTTTCGGCGTCACTATTTAAAACAACAGTATGTCGAGGCTGAGAATCCAACCACTGCCTTTGGCATTTGAAGTCATTAACAACTCATTTGGCATGTGAACTGGTCATTAAACACTCGTGACTAGTTAGCCATGATTGGTTAATGACTAACTAGTGATGACTAACCAGTCATGACTGGATAGTCATTAGTCAGTGATTAATCACCCATAACTATTTAGCCATGATTGGTTAGTCATTACTAGATAATCATTAACCATTCATGACTAGCAATCACTGGTGAGTCATTAGGCATGGTTAGTCATGAGAAATTATGACCATTGACTGATTAGTCATGACCGGTTATTCATTATGTAGTCATGACTAGTTAGTCATTAGCCAGCCATGACTAGTTATCACTGTTTAATGACAGGTTACTCATGGCTAGTCATGACCTGTTGATCGTGGCTGGGTAGTTGTGACTAGCTAGCCATTGAACAGACCTGACTAGTTCGTCATTAAGCAATCATGACCAGTTAGTCATCAACTAATTAGTAATGACTAGCTAGTCATTAACTAGTCATCGTTTAACTAGTCATGACTAGTTTGTCATTAACCAATCATGACTACTTAGTCGATAACCAATCATGACTAGTACATCATAGTCATGACTATTTATTTTTGACCATATTAGTCATTAGTGGTTAGTCATGACAGGTTAGTCATTACTTATGGTAGGTCATGACTGGTTAGTCATTACTTATGGTATGTCTTGAGTGGTTAGTCATTACCTATGGTAAGCCATGACTGGTTAGTCATTACTTATAGTAAGTCATGACTGGTTAGTCATTAAGCAGACATGACTAGTCATGACTGGTTTGTCGTGGCTGGGTAGTCATGACTAATTAGTTGATGACTAACTAGTCATGATTGCTTAATGACAAACTGCTCATGTCTGGTTAATGAGCAACTAGTCATGACTACCCAGCCACGACAAACCAGTCATGACTAGCCATGAGTAACCAGTCATTAATCAGTCATAACTAGTCATGACGCGATAAAGACTAACTAGTCATGACGGCTTAATGAGTAACCGATCATGACTAATAAGTCACTGTTCATAATTTGTCATGACTAACCATGCCTAATGACTGACCAGTCATGACAAGTCATGAATGGTTAATGATTAACTAGTGATGACTAACCAATCATGACCAATAGTCATGGGTGATTAATGACCATCTAATGACTATCCAATCATGACCGGTTACTCATCACGAGTTAGTCATTAACCAATCATTACTAACTAGTCATGAGTGCTTAATGACTAGTTCAGATGCCAAATGAGTAGTTAAAGAATTAAAATGCCAAAGGCCTTGGTTGGATTCTCAGCCCCGACACACTTTTGTTTTAAGTAGTGACGCCGAAACGCGGACACATCTCCCTACACATCTCCCGACACTGCTGCCGACAAGGCTGCTAACGACATTATGAGACATTAAAGAGTAATAATAAACTTAATAAACTAAGCTAAGCCTAACTGCGGAGCATCGCAAACCGCTTTAGGGCCGCGGTGGCAGCGCCACGTAGTAAGCAGACGACGCGCCCCTCCTTCGCTAATATAAACCCAGCGCATGCGCACATAGCAGCGGGGGTGAGATGAAGTCACGAAAGCACTTGACCGCCGCGGGTGGCTCAGTGGTAAGACGCTCGTCAACCGAGCCGGAGTACCCGGGTTCGAACCCGACCGCGGCGGCCGCGTTTCGATGGAGGTGAACCGCCAGAGGCGACCGTGTGCTGTGCGATGTGAGTGCACGTTAAAGATCGCCAGTTGGTCGAAATTATTCCCCATACTTACAACTATCCAAACATGACATAAACGCTTTGGATGCTTTGATTCGCAAGGCATTCAAGGTAGCACTTCATCTTCCCCTCAACACACCCACAGACAGATTACTAGGCCTGGGCCTCCACAACACGATCGGGGAACTGGTGGAGGCCCACCGACAGGCCCAATACATCAGGCTCACACAAACTTCCACAGGTCGGTATATCCTGGACTCCCTGGGAATCAAAATACCGGCCAACGACCCAACCCTTCTCGCCATCCCACGATCTCTTCACCGAGAGCTTGTCATCAGGCCGCTCCCGAGGAATATGCACCCGTCCCACCATGAGCAGCGCCGCAGAGCCCGTGCGAAGGCACTCCATCGAGCGTACGGCCCCCAGCCGGACGCCGTATGGGTGGACGCTGCCTGCACGGGTGATGCAGCGACAGCAGCTGCGGTGGACTCCTCTTCATGCACCCTCCTCACATTACCTCTCCCTCCAGATACGTCCCCAGAGGCTGCAGAGGAAGCCGCCATTGCACTTGCTATAACCTGCACGGAAGCCCGGTATATTTTAACTGACTCTAAAACTGCGATTCTAAATTTTGCTCGAGGCCGAGTTCATGTCCCTGCTTTTGGCATACTGGACTCGCCCGATGCACCCCCGCCCCGCCAAGTGGAGCTGATATGGGTGCCTGCGCACTCCGGGAATCCCGGAAACGAGGCCGCCAACCTTTTAGCCCGAGGTTCTTTAAACCGGGCTCAGGTGGCCTCGGATCGGGGATTCACGAAGGATCGCATGCACTCATTCAGTGAGCTGACCCAGGCACACAGAGCCTCTCGCCAGCTCTACCCCCCGCCCCACCCCTCCCTAGATAACAGACACGCAACACTCTGGCGCAGATTACAAACACATACTCTTCCCTCGCCCCTTACCCTAACCCACTATCATCCCTCCTTCCCCACTCCTGCTTGCGCCCTATGCCCAGAACCCTTCGCTTCTTCCCTCCACATCATTTCCCTCTGCCCGGCGGACCCTCCCCCGCGGGACCTAGAGAACCTCAAGACCTGGGAGGACTGGGAGACCCTGCTGCACTCGGAGGACCCGGCCGTGCAGACCATCGCCACCGGCCGTGCTGCCAGTGTTATGGACCTCAGGAACATAAACACTTGAGTGCAGTGGGGTCGTGCGGGGACCCTGGGGCGTGCCCCGAATTCCTTTGTAAATAAAGTTTTCTCTATCTCTCTCTCCGGAGACCTCCACTACGACACCTCTTTCCCTGTTTCTTCTTTCGCTCCTACCTTCCTCCCTTCTCTTACGGCGCGGTTCACGTGTCCGCCGAGATATGAGACAGATAATGCGCCATTTCCTTTCCACAAAAACCAATTTACAAATTTACCCGGGCGGCTGTGCGCCTCACTCGTCGGTTGAGGAAACGAAATCTGTCTCGCATGTCTCGATCGACACCTGAGCCTCGCCGTAATGGAAGGGAGAAGATGGGAGCGAACGAAGACACCGTATACACTGGACGCGCCTTTGTTGATTTCAAACCATCGAGTTGGCATGGCGGAGGGGTTAGCGTGCTCGTCTCGCACTGCGAAGACCCTGGTTCGATTCCTCAACTCGACCAATTTCCTGTTCGGTTTTATTTATTTATCTGCTCTGACTAGAAAGGTTAATTAAACTTGTTGGTTAATTAATTAATTAAATAAACTCAGTCGCACTTACTTGGAGCATCAGTATAACACCCCTTCAATTGATTGGATGGTTACTAGCCGAAGTACAATTAGCCCCGTTTGAAATTCGCGCACTATGACGTCACGACCATTTCGACCCATTTAAAAGCGTGACATTTCTGTCGGCAACTCCTGCTTACACTGATGAAGCATTAAAGGCTTCCGCCTTGAAATGACCGCAGTCCAAAGGTTTGTGACCGCCAATGAAAACAATTTACGCCGATGGCCTACGGCTTCATTGCAGCGTTTCTGCCACAACGATGTGTAATGCCAACGCATGCAGCGCACATTTGTGACTACCGATACGCTACGTAGCTTAACGCACGACTGAGGTGTCCACTGTCCCAGGGGACCGGATAGGTGCCTCTCTTTTGCTTTAGAAGCTCCCACTCTTCACCTGTTTCGTAGCCTCAAACGAGAATGAACTGCCCACTGCCCCAAGGGGCCACTTATGCAACTTTCCTTTCTTTTTTTTATCGGTAGCCAATGTGGCAAGGGCTTTGGTTATCAAGGTCATTTGAAAGTTTCCACTGCCCCAAAGGGACGGAACGCCACGTAGCTTAAAGAACGACTAAGGTGACCAATGTTTCAGGCGGCCAGCTATGCGCCTTTGCATTCCAAGCTACCGCTCTCTTTCGGTTAAACGCCTCTAAAATGACCACTCTGTAAGGGCGCCAGTAATGCAGCATTACTATATTTTTTTAATCTGCAGCCAACGTGGTATGGGTTTCGGTTCTGAAGATCGTTTGAAAGATAAAATTCGCGGCAGTCGCAATACTGGCTTCAAATACAGCAGTAACAAAAAAAGAAAGGCAGCGTTATTAACGCTTGATGAACCTTGGATCTAAACGCCCAAGCGGCTTCGAAGCCACACCTGAAGGTGCGCCCACTGCAGCACCTTGTAAAAGTAATTCGCTTCAAGAATCTTCCGCCTCCAACTTCACATCGCTCAGTTCTCCTTACGGAAAACTGCAGTGTGAGTGATCTTATGCAGAAGTGTTTATTTCTAGTTCCCAGTTTCGGTAAAACAAACTGGATCTTGCTAAAGAAGCGCAGCAATATCAGTCAAACCGCCGGTTTCAAGACATGAATGCGCATGCGCTTATCCCCAGGCGGCGTCCTCGCGAAACACCGTGGAGGGAGAGGTAAATTGGTAAATTGGTTTTTGAGGAAAGGGCGCAGTATCTGTCTCACATATCTCGGTGGACACCTGGACCGCGCCGTAAGGAAAGGGAGGAAAGTAGAAGTGAAAGGAGAAAGCGAGAAAGGGGTGCGGTAGTGGAGGGCTATTGAATAATTTCGACCACCTGGGATCTTTAACGTGCACTGACATTGCACAGCACACGGGCGCCTCTTGCGTTTCGCCTTCATCGATACGCGGCCGCAGCGGCCGGGTTCGAACCCGGGTTCTCCGGCTCGGTAGACGAGCGCCTTACCACTGAGCCACACGCGGCGGTCAAGTGCTGTCGTCACACCCCCGCAGCTCTGTGCGCATGCGCTGGCTTTCTATTAGCGACGGAGGCGCGCGTCGTCTGCTTACTACGTGCCACGGCCACCGCGGCCCTAAAGCGGTTACCGATTCTCTGCAAGTTAAGCTTAGCTTAGTTTATTAAGTTTATTATTTTTTTATGCCTCATAATGTAGTTAGCAGCCGTGTCGGCAGCCGTGTAGGGAGATGTGTAGCGAGATGTGTCCGCGTTTCGGCGTCACTATTTAAAACAAAAGTGTGTCGAGGCTGAGTATCCAACCAGCGCCTTTGGCTTTTGAAGTCATTAACTACTCATTTTGCATGTGAACTGGTCATTAAGCACTCGTGACTAGTTAGCCATGATTGGTCAATGACTAACTAGTGATGACTAACCAGTCATGACTGGATAGTCATTAGTCAGTGATTAATCACCCATATCTATTTAGTCATGATTGGTTAGTCATGACTAGATAATCATTAACCATTCATGACTAGCAATGACTGGTGAGTCATTAGGCATGGTTAGTCATGAGAAATTATCACAATTGACTGATTAGTCATGACAGGTTATTCATTATGTAGTCATGACTAGTTGGTCATTAGCCAGCCATGACTAGTTATCACTGTTTAATGGCTGGTTACTCATGACTAGTCATGACATGTTGGTCCTGGCTGGGTAGTTGTGACTAGCTAGCCATTGAACAGACCTGACTAGTTCGTCATTAAGAAATCATGACTAGTTAGTCATCAACTAATTAGTTATGACTAGCTAGTCATTAACTAGTCATCGTTTAACTAGTCATGACGAGTTTGTCATTAACCAATCAAGACTACTTAGTCAATAACCAATCATGACTAGTACATCAAGAGTCATGACTAATTAGTTTTGACCCAATTAGTCATTAGTGGTTAGTCATGACTGGTTAGTCATTACTTATGGTATGTCTTGAGTGGTTAGTCATTACTTATGGTAAGCCATGACTGGTTAGTCATTACTTGTGGTAAGTCATGACTGGTTAGTCATTAAGCAGTCATGACTAGTCATGACTGGTTTGTCGTGACTGGGTAGTCATGACAAGTTAAACGATGACTGGTTAATCGCTAGCTAGTCATAACTAATTAGTTGATGACTAACTAGTCATGATTGATGAATGACAAACTGCTCATGTCTGGTTAATGACCAACTAGTCATGACTACCCAGCCACGACAAACCAGTCATGACTAGCCATGAGTATCAAGTCATTAATCAGTCATAACTAGTCATGACTGGATAATGACTAACTAGTCATGACTGCTTAATGAATAACCGATCATGACTAATAAGTCATTGTTCATAATTTGTGATGACTAACCATGCCTAATGACTCACCAGTCATGGCAAGTCATGAAGGGTTAATGATTAACTAGTGATGACTAACCAATCATGACTAAATAGTCATAGGTGATTAATGACTTATGACTATCCAGTCATGACCGGTTAGTCATCACTAGTTAGTCATTAACCCATCATGACCAACTAGTCATGAGTGCTTAATGACTAGTTCAGATGCCAAATGAGTAGTTAATGACTTCAAATGCCAAAGGCCTTGGTTGGATTCTGAGCCTCGACACAGTTTTTTTTAAGTAGTGACGCCGAAACGCGGACACATCTTCCTACACGGCTGCCGACACGGCTGCTAACGACATTATGAGGCATTAAAGGCTAATAATAATCTTAATAAACTAAGCGAAGCCTAACATGCAGAGCATCGCAAACCACTTGAGGGCCCCGGTGGCCGGGGCACGTAGTAAGCAGACGACGCGCGCCTCCGTCGCTAATAGAAACCCAGCGGATGCGCACAGAGTAGCGGGGTTGAGATGAAGTCACGAAAGCACTTGACCGCCGCGGGTGGCTCAGTGGTAAGACGCTCGTCTACTGAGCCGGAGTACCCGGGTTCGAACCCGACCGCGGCGGCTGCGTTTCGATGGAGGTGAAACGCCAGAGGCGGCCGCGTGGTGTGCGATGTGAGTGCACGTTAAAGATCGCCAGGTGGGAGACATAGGTCACGTTCCTTCCTGCCTCTATGATGTACCTCATCCGCAGGGTTTCGGGACATCATAGAGGCATGAAGGAACGTGACCTATTTCGCCTCATTCATGCCTTTATCCTCAGCCGTGTGCTGTACACCACCCCATACTTATAACTATCCAAACATGACATAAACGCTTTGGATGCTTTGATTCGCAAGGCATTTAAAGTAGCACTTCATCTTCCTCTCAACACACCCACTAACAGATTACTAGGCTTGGGTCTCCACAACACGATCGGGGAACTGGTGGAGGCCCACCGACAGGCCCAATACATCAGGCTCACAAAAACCTCCACAGGTCGGAATATCCTGGACTCCCTCGGAGTCAGAATACCTGCCAACGACCCAACCCTCCTCGCCATCCCACGATCCTTTCACCAGGAGCTCCTCATTAGGCCGCTCCCGAGGAACATGCACCCGTCCCACCATGAGCAGCGCCGCAGAGCGCGTGCGAAGGCAATCCATCGAGCGTACGGCTCCGAGCCGGACGCCGTATGGGTGGACGCTGCCTGCACGGGCGATGAAGCGACAGCAGCTGTGGTGGACTCCTCTTTATCTGCCCTCATCACACTACCTCTCCCTCCCAACACCTCCCCAGAGGCTGCAGAGGAAGCCGCCATTGCACTCGCAATCACCCGCACGGAAGCCCGGTACATTTTCAGTGATTCAAAAACTGCGATTCTAAATTTTGCTCGAGGCCGAATCCATGTCCCTGCTTTTAGCATACTGGACTCGCCCGATGCACCCCCGCCCCGCCAAGTGGAGCTGATATGGGTGCCTGCGCACTCCGCGAATCCCGGAAACGAGGCCGCCAACCTTTTAGCCCGAGGTTCTTTACACCGGGCTCAGGTGGCCTCGGATTCGGGATTCACGAAGGAGCGCATGCACTCATTCAGTGAGCTGACCCAGGTATACAGAGCCTCACGCCAGCTCTACCCTCCGCCCCACCCATCCTCGCGAAACACCGTGGAGGGAGAGGTATATTGGTGAATTGGTTTTGGAGGAAAGGAAAGGGCGCAGTATCTGTCTCCCATATCGCGGTGGACACCTGGACCGCGCCGTAAGGGAAGGGAGGAAAGTAGAAGTGAAAAGAGAAAGCGACAAAGGGGTGCCGTAGTGGAGGGCTATTGTATAATTTCGACCACCTGGGATCTTTACCCTTCACTGACATCGCGCAGCACACGGGCGCCTCTTGCGTTTCGCCTTCATCGAAACGCGGCCGAAGCGGTCGGGTTTGAAACCGGGTACTCCGGCTCGGTAGACGAGCGCCTTACCACTGAGCCACCCGCGGCGGTCAAGTGCTTTCGTCACTTCATCTCACCCGCGCTGCTCTGTGCGCATGCGCTGGGTTTCCATTAGCGACGGAGGCGCGCTTCGTCTGCTTACTACGTGCCGCGGCCACCGCGGCCCTAAAGCGGTTTGCGATGCTCTGCAAGTTAGGCTTAGCTTAGTTTATTAAGTTTATTATTAGTCTTTAATGCCTCATATTGTCGTTAGCAGCCGTGTCGGCATTAGTGTCGGGAGATGTGTCCGCGTTTCGGCGTCACTACTTGTAGATGGATTCTTGTAGATGGGCACGTAACTGATTGTCTAATATTGCTTTTGTATAGCAGGTGGTTCTACAGTGGTGTGAACTGTGTTGCGTTTCAATGCTCTCTTGTATTGTATGCTCAAAGAAGCTTGTTCATTCATGGTTATATTGTCACGAGGATTGGAAGGAGAAGAAGAAAGCGATCGCAGCGAGTAGAAGTAGACGACGCTGAAGTGTAGGTGGGTTCCTCTGGTGCCCTCGTTCAGCTGCTGCAGTTCCTTTTCAGTGTAACAACCGTTACACATCTGGTGGAGGTGCTGGGTCCGCTTTCGGACCTGCGTAGGCCTTCGAGATAAAGACGGAACTCACACCGGTCCATCAGCGCCCAAGCCGCCGCCTCGGCGGTGAGTCACCTGAGTTCGGGCCTCTTGCCAACCAGACGAGGATGACGCAGCCTCGACCGAAGGTCCCACCGGAAACGGCCACAGATAGTGGGTCCCCGGCGCCCATCCTCTACCACACGCCGCGAACACCGCCATCTTTTCACGGCGACGTGTACGAAGATGCGGAAGACTGGCTAGACACCTTCGAGCGGGTCGCCCACTACAACGGCTGGAGCGACGAGCGCAAGCTCCATACAGTGTATTTTGCGCTCGAGGACTCCGCTAGGACATGGTACGAGAACCACGAGAGCAACCTGTCCACCTGGGAGACATTTCACCAAAATGTTCTAGCTACATTCCTCAACGCAGACCGCCGGGAGAAAGCTGAAGCTGCGCTTCGCTCCCGTAACCTGCGGACTAACGAAAGCGTCCGCATATATGTAGAGGACATGACGCGCCTCTTCAAGCGTGCTGACCCATCCATGGCGGAGGAGACGAAGCTTCGCCACCTCATGCGCGGGGTCAAGCAGGAGCTTTTCGCCGGTCTTGTGCGCAGTCCACCGCGTACTGTTGCTGAATTCCTCACGGAAGCGACCACCATGGAGACAACGCTCCTACAGCGAGCCCGGCAATACAATCGGGATGTAAGCACGCTTGGGCCCGCTGTTTCTTCGATGCCGCTAGGGAGTCATGCGGCCGTTTTACGTGACCTAATCAGGTCGATCGTCAGGGAGGAATTACAAGCCCTCCAGCTGCCTTCCAGTGCGCCGTCTGTTACATCGCTGTCTGAAGTCGTCCGGGACGAGGTGCGCCTACCAGCACAGCAGCAACAACTGCCTGAGATCCCAAGACAGACTGAGGTCAGACCTACCTATGCATCTGTCCTCTGCCGGGCCCCAACGTCAGGCTATGACGTGAATACCGCGACTCACGCAGCGCAGCCGTCTGGTCTTTCCCGTGTGCCTGCTCGACCAGCTTACCAGCGGCCACGGAAGTGTGATGTGTGGCGTGCACCGGACCGGCGGCCCCTTTGCTACCACTGTGGTGAGGCGGGACATCTTTACAGGGCCTGCCCGTACCGCCGAGTGGGTCTGCGTGGTTTCGCGCCCGACGACTCTTGCCCCCGGAATGGCGAACGCCCATTCGAAGTTGAAGCTCATCTGTCGGCCCGTCAGAGGCCTGGGACACACGGTCGCTACGATCCTAGGTCGTCATCTCCGCTGCGTTACCGTTCCCCAAGCCCTCGCCGAGACGCCGGCTATCCTGAGCGGCGTTCTCCCAGTCCACGTCTGGAAAACTAATTCCAGCGGTCTCCGGAGGCAAGGCCGCTGCTGTCGGGAAAACTGAAGATCCTCCGCCGCCGATATACCGATACGCTGATTCCTCAGAGGGGCAGGGTAGCGACAGCATCCGACGCGCTACTTCTGGTTTGTGTGTGACGATTGACGGAACTGACACCATCGCTTTACTTGATACTGGTGCTGACTATTCAGTGATGAGCCACACCCTCGCCCAGGAATTGATCAAAGTTTTCACCCCATGGTTGGGCCCTAGCATTCGCACGGCTGGAGGTCACCTCATTAGCCCGGCCGGAAGGTGCATAGCCCGAGTCGGCATCCGCGGTTTCGTCTACGTGGGTGAATTCGTCGTCTTGCGCGAGTGTTCGAGAGATTTGATCCTGGGCCTCGACTTCCTACAGGCAAACGGTGCTGTGATCGATCTACACGAGGCACGAGTCACATTTTCGACGAAGCAAGCCGTGGCGCACAGTGACACAGAAGGCCCAGGAGTCAACGCTGTGCGTATAGTCGAAGACGACGTAATGCTGCCACCACGGTCCAGTGTGCTGGTGTTAGTGAGCAACGACTCATTTCACGACTACGAAAGTATTGCGGACAGTCACCCTTCGCTGTTGCTTGAGAAGGGTGTGGCTATCGCGCGCGGTCTTCTCGAACTGAATGACGGCTGTGCGACAGTTTTTCTGACGAATTTCACGAATGAAATTCAGCACCTCGCCAAGGGAACGGCCGTCGCCTTCCTCGACGACGTGGCTAGGTTGCCGAATCTGTGCCCCGTAGAGGTGAATCTTCACGACGACGCCGCACCATATAACGCCCTTCAGAAGGTTAAAATCAACCCAGAGTTGTCACCTCATCAGAAAAATCTTATGTCGTCGCTGCTGCATGATTTTAAAGATTGCTTCGCGGCGAGCTCCAAGGTCGGACGTACGCCGGTAGCCAAGCATCGCATTGTCACCGATTCGGCCACGCCCCCAGTTTGTCAGCGTCCATACCGCGTTTCGCCCAAAGAGCGTGAAGCTATTAGAACACAAGTCGATGAAATGCTTGCAGACGATGTTATACAGCCGTCAACAAGTCCGTGGGCGTCGCCGGTGGTCCTGGTGAAAAAGAAAGACAACACGTTGCGATTCTGTGTTGATTACAGGAAACTGAATAATGTTACCAAAAAGGACGTATACCCACTCCCGAGGATCGATGATGCGCTTGACCGACTCCGGGACGCCAGGTTCTTCTCTTCCTTAGATCTGAAAAGCGGATATTGGCAGATCGAGGTGGACGAGCGAGACCGCGAGAAAACGGCATTCGTGACACCCGACGGTCTGTACGAATTTAAGGTGCTCCCATTTGGACTTTGCTCCGCTCCGGCCACGTTTCAACGCATGATGGACACTGTTTTAGCTGGTCTGAAGTGGCAGTCGTGCCTTGTGTACCTGGACGACGTGGTCATCTTTTCGTCTAGCTTAGAACAGCACTTGCAGTGTTTGCGCATTGTCCTTCAAGCTCTCCAGTCTGCACAACTATCAAGCCAGAGAAATGCGATTTCGCCTTCGAGGAGCTCCGTTTCTTAGGACATGTTGTCAGCGCACAAGGTGTTCTTCCAGATCCCGACAAGACTTCCGCCGTCTCCATTTTCCCACGCCCAACCGACAAGAAGGCCCTCCGACGTTTTTTGGGCCTCTGCTCGTAATACCGGCGCTTTGTTAAAGATTTTTCTCGCCTAGCTGAGCCATTGACTGCCTTGGCTCGAGATGACACACCCTTCGTATGGGGAAGTGCCCAAGCCGCAGCCTTCGAGGAACTCCGCTGCCGCCTTCAAAGTCCACCAATACTAGCTCATTTTGACGAGAATGCAGAGACTGATGTCCACACTGACGCCAGCAATGTCGGCCTCGGAGCGATCCTCGTACAGTGGCAGGACGGCGCAGAGCGAGTAATCGCCTACGCGAGCCGCACACTTTCTCGATCGGAACGGAACTATTCGACGACATAAAGAGTGCCTTGCCGTCATCTGGGCTCTGAGTAAGTTCCGACCTTACATCTACGGCCGACCGTTTCGTGTTGTCAGCGATCATCACTCGCTATGCTGGCTAGCCAGCATTCAAGACCCTTCTGGCCGGTTGGCCAGATGGAGCCTCCGTTTGCAGGAAGGAGTACGACGTTACGGTCGTCTATAAATCGGGTCGCCAGCACCAAGACGCGGACTGTTTATCACGTGCGCCCGTGGAACCCGCTACGCAAGACATCACCGAAGATTGCCCTATTCTTTGTGCCATTAGCATCTCCCGTATGGCGCAGCTTCAACGCGCAGATTCTGAGTTGGCGCCACTCGTTAAGTATCTGGAGGGTTTTAATGCTCATGTACCTCGTGTCACCGTGGACTACAGTCCTTCATTCTGCGGCGTGGTGTCGTCTACGAGCGCAACTTCGACAGCAACAAGGAGACGTTTCTGCTTGTTGTGCCGTCCCAGTTACGCTCCGAAATCTTAAGCGCTTGTCATGATGAACCATCCGCCGGCCACTTAGGGGTCAGTCGCACACTGGCAAAGATTCGGCTTAAGTATTACTGGCCCAATTTACTACCATCCGTGCGTAGATACGTAACAACATGCCGGGATTGCCAACGGCGCAAATCTCCTCCTCTGAAGCCAGCCGGCTTTCTGCAGCCCATAGCACCACCAAAGACCCCTTTTCAGCAAATTCTCATAGACCTCCTCGGTCCTTTTCCGAAGTCCTTCAGAGGAAAACGGTGGATTGCGGTCGCGACCGATTATTTGACCCGCTACGCTGAGACCACGTCACTTGCAAACGGTACTGCTGCTGAAGTCGCCGACTTCTTCGTCCACAACATCGTCCTGCGTCATGGCGCTCCTGCAGCTATGATTACTGACCGTGGAGCTGCATTTACGGCCCGCTTCACTCAGGCTGTACTCAAGCTCACGCACACCAGCCACAGACGTACAACGGCCTACCACCCGCAGACAAATGGCTTGGTGGAACGCCTCAACAGGACCCTGACCGACATGCTTTCCATGTATATTGATATCGAGCACAAGACATGGGACGAAATTCTTCCATACGCAACATTCGCGTATAATACCGCGCAGCAAGAGACGACGCAGCTCACTCCGTTCGAATTAGTCTTCGGTCGACAGGTTACCACCCCCCTGGATGCTATGCTACCCGTGGACCCCCCTGACAGTGAGAGTGAACTTGATGTCGACGTCGCCACTTATGTTCAGCGCGCGGAAGCTGGCCAGACACCGCATTCACCGTCAGCAGCAGATCGATGCTGATCGCTACAACCTTGGACGCCGCTACGTTGCCTACCACCCAGGCGACTATGTGTGGGTTTGGACGCCCGTTCGTCACCGCGGGCTATCCGAAAAGTTACTGCGCCGCTACGTCGGCCCTTACCTTGTTGTCCGCCGCCTCAGCGACGTAACGTACGAGGTTGCACCAGCCTCGCCAGCTCGTTCATCGCACAACATCAAGCGCAGGTGGTCGAAATTTCCGGAGCCCTCCACTACGGCGTCTCTCATAGCCTCAGTCGCTTTGGGACGTTAAACCTCTTAAACCAAACCAAACCATCAAGCGCAGCGACGTTGTGCATGTGGTGCGAATAAAGCCGTACTACGAGCGACCCCCCGAGTGACTTTCCGGCCGCATGTAGTCATATTCCGTGATGTCAAACTCGTGGTGTAACTCTAGAACACTTTTTCTCTCCGCTGTTCGGTCTGACGGTAACACCGCATCGGGGCGATGTTCCTGAAGAGGGGGCAGTGACACGAGGATTGGAAGGAGAAGAAGAAAGCGATCGCAGCGAGTAGAAGTAGACGACGCTGAAGTGTAGGTGCGTTCCACTGGTGCCCTCGATCAGCTGCGGCCGTTCTTTTCAGTGCAACAACCGTTACAATATATGCATTTTTTTTGTCTCTTCACTTTCCCTCCTTGTAACGACCCTCAAATGAGCGTTGACAGTATTCATAAATAAATAAATAAAAACAAAAGTTTGTCGAGGCTGAGAATCCAACCAGGGCCTTTGGCATTTGAAATCATTAGCTACTCATTTGGCATTTGAACTAGTCACTAAGCACTCGTGACTAGTTAGCCATGATTGGTTAATGACTAACTAGTGATGAATAACCAGTCATGACTGGATAGTCATTAGTTAGTCATTAATCACCTATGACAATTTAGTCATGATTGGTTAGTCATGACTAGTTATTCATTAGCCATTCATGACTAGTCATGACTGGTGGGTCATTGGGCATGGTTAGTCATGACAAATTATGACCAATGAATGATTATTCATGACCGGTTATTGATTAGGCAGTCATGACTAGTTAGTCATTAAGCAGTCATGAATAGTTAGTCATTAAGCAGTCATGACTAGTTCGGCATTAAGCAATCATGACTAATTAGTCAACTAATTAGTTATGACTAGCTAGTCATTAACCAGTCATCGTTTAACTAGTCATGACTAGTTTGTCATTAACCAATCATGGCTTCTTAGTCAATAACCAATCATCACTAGTACATCATGAGTCATGACTGATTAGCTGTGACCCATTTAGGCATGAGTGGCTAGTCATGACTAGTCATGACTGGTTAGTCATTACTTATGGTAAGTCATGACTGGTTAGTCATTAAGCAGTCATGACTGGTTAGTCATTCAGCAGTCATGACTGGTTAGTCATTAACCAGTCATGACTACTTATGACTGGTGAATGACTAGATAGTCGTGACTAGTTAGTTGATGACAAACTAGCTATGATTGGTTCATGACGAATAAGTCATGTCTTGTTAATGACTAGCTAGTCATGACAAGCCAGTCATGAGTAGTCATGACTAAATAGTCATTCACCAGTCATGACCAGTCATCACTGGTTAATGACTAACCAGTCATGACTGTTTAATGACTAGCCACTCATGACAAACCATGAGTAATGACTAACCAGTCATGACTAACCACTCAAGACTAATTGGGTCAGAACTAATTAGTCATGACTCATGACATACTAGTCATGATTGGTTATTGACTAAGTAGTCATGATTGGTTAATTACAAACTAGTCATGACTTGTTAAACAATGACTGGTTAATGAGTAGCTAGTCATAACTAATTAGTTGATGACCAATTAGTCATGATTGTTTAATGACGAACTAGTCATGTCTGGTATATGGCTAACTAGTCATGACTACCCAGCCACGACAAACCAGTCTTGACTATCCATGAGTAACCAGTCATTAATCTGTCATAACTACTCATGACTGGTTAAAAACTAACTAGTCATGACTGCTTAATAAATAACCGGTCATGACTAATAAGTCATTGTTCATAATTTGTCATGACTAACCATGCCTAATGACTCACCAGTCATGACTAGTCACGAATGGTTAATGATTATCTAGTCATGACTAACCAATCATGACTAAATAGTTATGGGTTATTAATGACTAGCTAATGACTATCCAGTTATGACTGGTTAATCATCACTAGTTAGTCATTAACCAATCATGGCTAACTAGTCATGAGTGCTTAATGACTTGTTCAAATGCCAAATGAGTAGTTAATGACTTCAAATGCCAAAGGCCCTGGTTGGATTCTGAGCTTCGACACAGTTTTGTTTTAAGTAGTGACCCCGAAACGCGGACACATCTTCCTACACATCTCCCGACACGGCTGCTAACTTCAATATGAGGCATTAAAACTAATAATAAACTTAATGAACTAAGCTAAGCCTAACTGGCAGAGCATCGCAAACCGCTTTAGGGTCGCGGTGGCCGCGGCACGTTGTAAGCAGACCACGCGCGCCTGCGTCGCTAATAGAAGCCCAGCGCATGCGCACAGAGCAGCGGGGGTGAGATGAAGTGACGACAGCACTTGACCGCCGCGGGTGGTGGTGGTGGTGATAGGAGGAGGAGGAAGAACATTTATTTCCGCCGAACATGGCGCGGCAGCCACCTCCGGGTCCGGACGCCGGCGTCCGGGGAGGCAGTCTGTCGCACCGCGGCCGGAGGACATCCGATCCCGTCCAGGAGAAGAGGTCTCGAGCCTCGGCCGCCAGGCGGACTGCGAAGCGCTGAGTTTTTTCGTCGGAGCTCCTCAGCGTGGTCTCCCGTTCATCGCTAGTTTTAATCGCGTTGTGCCCTGGGGTACGAACGCATCTGCAAATTATGTGGTCTAATGTTGCCACGTGGCCGCAAAATTTACAAATTTTGGTTTTTGCCTCGTCCCTCTTCCGCCCTCTGGCACCCGTCCAACTCTTCCACAGCGGCATGAAGAAATTTCGAGCTTGGAGTCTTCTCCAGTCGTACGACTCCTTTTTACTCAGGGAACTATCCGGTGGCGGATATATCCTCCGGTCTTTCTTTAGATTTTCGGTTACATCCCTAAACGTACCAATACTTTCTTTGCTTTCAGATGATGTTGTGGAGGCGTCCGCAGCACCCCGAGGTAATGAGGAGCGGGCGAGCATGTGGGCAGCCTCGTTGCCGGCGGGACCGGCGTGCGCTGGGGTCCAGATTATAGTCACGCTTTCGGCGAGAGACGACTCGTTCAGAATTTTGGCAGCACGATTGCTGACTCTACCCTTGCTAAAATTTCTAACCGCCGCTTTGCTATCGCCGACGACGTGTTTCACGCCTGGTCGTGCAATGGCAATGGCTATTGCAATCTCCTCCGCCTCTACCGGCGGTAGATCTCGGTTTCTTTCGATTCCTATGGTGATCCCGGTGTCTAATAGGGCGACTGAGGTTACGTCGCCTTCTCTCCCGATCGCTGCATCGGTGTAGGCGACCGATCCCGGCGGGAGTTTGTCCAATTTGTTAGCGACGTGCTTAGCTCTGCTTTTCCTCCTCACCTCATCGTGTACGGGATGCATGTTCTTCGGTATGGGGCATACGTATAGATGCTTTCTGATTTCTCGATCTATGCTTTCCCTGACACTTTCGCCTTCCCCGGGCGCTAGTAGGTTTACCCAGTCGAAAATTTGTCTACCTGCCGTCGTTCCTGCGAGTCGCTCTCTCTGGCATATCCTGACCGCCTCAGCCAGCTCTTTCCACTCATTATGCAATCCCATTTTCTCTAGAATGTCGTTAGAAGTAGTTATGGGGAGCCCTAGAGCGTACTTCGTGCATCTCTTAATTATGGTGTTGATGTCCCGTTCTTCGCTCTTGTTGATATTTAGGAATGGAGTCGCGTAGCAAATTCTGCTCGTGACAAAAGCTTGTACGAGTCTGAGTCTACTAGCCTCCGTGAAGCCACTCCTTCTTTTGGACGTCTTAAAACTCTCGCTACGAGCTCCGCCTGGTTCTTTATTTTCTTAATTAGGCTTTTGTTACTACCCCTGCGGTTGATAATCATACCTAATATTAAGGCGAAAGCCTTTAATGTCTCATCGTTGCAAGCAGCAGTTGTCGACAGAAATGTCACGCTTTTTAATTGGTCAAAACGGCCGTGACGTCACAGTGCGCGAATCTCAAACGGGGCCAATTGTACTTTGGCTAGTCACCATGCAACCAATTGAAGGGATCGTATAGTGATGCTCCAAGTAAGTGGGACTGGGCTCAGTTAATTGCATAATTGCCCAATTAGCCTAATTAACTTTTCTAGTCAGGCCATATAAATAAATAAAACCGAGTAGAAAATTGGTCGAGCTCGGGAATCGAACCCCGGTCTTCGGTGTGCGAGACGAGCATGCTATCCACTCCGCCATGCCAGCTCGATGGTTTGGAATGAACAAAGGCGCGTCTAGTGAATACGGTGTCTTCGCTCATTTCCATCCTCCTCCCTTCCCTTCCGGCGAGGTTTAGGTGTCCACCGAGATATGATAGACAGATACATTTCCTTTCCTCAAAAGCCAATTTACTTCCTCCCTTCCTCTACGGTGCGGTTCAGGCGTCCACCGAGATGACACAGAATTACTGCGCCATTTCCTTTCCTCAAAAAGCGTTGCGTTCAAAGGGCAAGGCATCGCACCGAACAGGTGGTGGCGTTGCGTGGACTCCCTGGCAGCGCTCAACATGCTGTCGTGTTCCACTCCTAAAGGCGAAGCTTAAGCGTCATTAATCAGCAGTTAATTAGTATTTGGGCATTAACCAGTAATTAACCATTAATTAGTGATTTGTCATCACTTAGTAATTAGTACTCAATAATATGTGACGCCACCAGTGCCACCAAAGCAGCCAAAGTGGTGCGGAAAACGCTTTCGCCTCTACGCACTTTAGACAGTCAAAGTGCCCCCTTAATTTTCTAATTTCATCTACTTTCGGAACCTCGTTCCCGTTGACTTTAATTTTGATATCTGGAGTTATCTTCCCGCTACTGCTGGTCATTACCAGGAGCTCTGATTTTTCTGGCGAACAGCATAGACCTACGTCCTCTGCGTGTTTGCTGATTATATCTGCTGCCTCTTGGAGCCTGGATGTGATGTACGACTCGTTCCCTTTGCAGATCCAGACGGTCGCATCGTCCGCGTAGATGCTTAGTTTTAAGTAATCGAGATGCCCAAGCTTACGGGGGAGCTTCCTCATTACGATGTTAAAAAGGAAGGGTGAGAGCACAGCCCCCTGCGGAGTGCCTCTATTGCCCAGCGGGAACTCTTCCGATGTTAAGCCCTGAAAGCTGATGATCGCCGTCCTGTCTCGCAGGAATGATCTAATGTAGTTGTAGGTTTTTTCGCCTACTCCTATCTCAGCTAGCCCGTCCAGAATTGCGCCGTGGCTGACGTTGTCGAAAGCTTTCTTGAGATCTAAGCCTAGAATGGCTTTCGTATTTTTTTTTCCTGAAGTCGCTGACTACATCGTTATGTGGTCTGAGCATGGTATATTGCGTACAGAGGCCGTCCGTGCCTGAATCCGACCAATTCAGCCGGCCACGCATCATTCTCTTCGGTGTATGTGGTTAGCCTCCTCTGAATGACTTTCTCTAGTAGTTTGCCTACGCAGGAGGTTAGTGATATTGGACGGAGATTCTCTAAGGCCGGTGGTTTTCCCTGCTTGTGGATTAGGGTGATCTTGGCCCTCTTCCACTCTTCCTCTTCCATTTTTGCCTGAACCAACCCTCATCAATTTGTGATGAAAATAAAAACGTTTGATTGATTGATTGATTGATTGATTGATTGATTGATTGATTGATTGATTGATTGATTGATTGAATGATTGATTGACTGATTGATTGATTGATTGATTGGGTACTTGACCACTCTGCCACACCTGATTTAGGTATCCGGTTAGGGCTGTGATCGATTCGTCGTCCAGATTGCCGAGCATCTTGTTATTAACGAGGTCCGGCCCGGGGGACGATCGTCTCTTTAGGCCGTGCAGCTCCGCACTGACTTCTGCCACTGTTATGGGCGCGTCAAGCTCGCTGTTCGCCGGTCCGTTGCAATCTCTGTAATGCGCTGTGGCGGGGGGAGCTACATACGTGGACTTGAGCTTCTCGATGAGCTGTTTGTCCGTACCCTTAAAATTCTACCTCGCCTTGACCTGTTCTATGTTGGCAGCCGTTTTGGACTTACTGGGGTCTATCAGGAACCTGAGCAGTTGCCAGGTCTTGGCCCCATTCATGGTGGCCTGCATCTCGGCGCATTTGTTATCCCAACGCTGCGACTCGAGTTTCCGTGCGTATTTTTCTATTTCGACGTTGTGTCTAGCTATCTCTCTCCTGAGATTTCGGTTCCACTTTCGCTTTTTGAGTTTCTTCGTTAGCTCTTCTTTCTTTTTGAACATGCCGAATAGCCTGCTATCCATCGCCTTAGGGAGAGCTTCGCCTTTAATTCCTTCGGTGGCTTCGTTTACATGGATAATTAATTGAGTGGCCCAATTTTGAATGCACTCAATATCCCCCATTTCTTCCCGTTCTCCTATCTGTCTGAATTTATCGCAATCCACTTGGGTTTCCGTCCGATACACAGCGGGCTTAACGCTCACTTTCCTGCTTAGTTCTACCTATAGCACGTAGTGGTCGCTACCGAGATCCTTATGCTTGTTCGCCCACTGGACTATGCCAGTTCTATCGCAGAGAGTCAAGTCCGGGTTTGTGTCCACTGACACGCTGTTGCCCACCTTCGTCAGGCATGTGATGTCGTTAGCGATGTAGAGGTTTGACTCATTGATGTCTTCCAACAGCGTTTGACCCTTCGGGCTGCTGGTCGTGTAACCCCATTCTCGATGTCTGGCATTAAAATCGCCGGCTATTATAAGCGGGTTCTTACCTGCCAGGCTAATCGCTCTCTTAAATATCGGGCCAAACCTCGCCTTCGTGCACCTCGGGGAGGTGTACACATTGAGTAGAAATATTCTGCCTGGGTTCTTTTTCCCGGTCAGGACCTCCACAAGGACAGTTTCGTTCTCCCTGTTGCCTACTCCGTGCTGGACGACGGCGACGTTGCTTTTAACGTACGTCACGACCTGGGTTTTACTTCCCTTCCCGCTATCGTAGCTTTTGTACCCCGAAAGCTTCCATACACCTCGCGTTTCCTGCAGAGCCATTGCCAAAGGCTGTGTGCTCTGGCTAGCTACGTACTGTTACAACAGCCATCGCTTCATTGATAACGACCGGCAATTCCATTGCCAAATCTTAGACGTTTTGGGATCCATTATGATTCAGATATTGTACACCCGACGCGTTGCAAAGGGCTTGAAGCATCGTTTCTAGCACTGCAAATCTCGCCACGAGTTTCTTGTTTAGGTTCAATTCGAAGTGTATGATTTCATCCTTGACCAATTTTCTAAACGCCACGTGCTTTCTGGCTTGTCCAATTACACTAGTGTCCTCTGATTTATGTTTCGCGGGTCTAGCCTGATCGATGTTCATTTCATCTGAGTCGTCACTGTCTCCACCACAATTGCTCTCGCTTGCCCCACCGGGGCACCGTATGACGGGCGGCCTGAGCATCGGAGGTGCCGGTGCAGGTATTGCTTTGGCCTCTTTTAACTCATTAACTACGTCAACTAGGGATTGGAGGGTTTCTTTAATCTCTTTGATGTCTTCTTTAATTATTCTGATTTCTTTGCTATGCTCGGCCTGAGTCTGTTGTAGTACGGAGAGTTCCGAGTTTTTTGCTTTGGAGACCCCGCTAGCGAAGCTAACCGACTTACCGCCCGCGTTGGCTTCTTCCTTCGTTGTTGCTTGTCCGACCGGCGTCTCCCCGGGCTTCGACCAATGTTTCTTGTCGTCCTTGTGTGGCGGTGATTGTGGCGGCCCCCTGTTCTTGCTCGCGTTGGCTTCTTCCTTCGTCTTTGTTTGACCGGCCGGCGTCTCTCCGGGCTTCGGCCAGTGTTTCTTGTCTTTCTTGGGTGGCGGTGGTTGTGGCGGCCCCCTGCTTTTGCTCCTGGATCTTGGCTCATTTCTGGTGGCGGATGCGCTGGAGTCTCTCGCACGGCCCGTTGTGCTCGCGGCGTCGCCGCTTCCTCTCGATCTGCCTCGGATTTGCGTTGGCTCTTGCTGCTTGTTTTGAACCAGGATGGCTTCTTTTTCTGCTTGTCAGACTTTTAGAATGTGCGGGGACCGGCACATGCTTCTGCAGCGGTTGTGCCCCACGGGGTGGCAGCCGCCGCACAGTAGGCATTGCGGCTCGCAATCTTGTTCGTGCCCCTTCGGCGGATTAAGCATTCTGCACCCTCGGCAGCGCGGGCTGGTGGGGTCCGGGCAGACGTCCGAGCGATGTCCTAGGTTGCCGCATGCGTATCACACATCGAATTTATTTTTGTAGAAGTTGCACCGGTATAGCAATCCGTTGAACCACACCTCTCTCGGAACTTCTTGGTCTTCGAAAATGATGAGCATGGTTTTGGATTTTTTCCCGAGCCTCCTCGCTCCAACGTAGCCAGGGTTATCTCTGAGCCCCTGCCGAATTTCCTGTTCCGTGAAGTCCAGCGGAACGTCGTATATGACGCCCTTGCCGCCCTCCGGCATGGCCGCGTGAGCAGTTGCGTTATCTCTAATGACCCGATTGTTATGGTCGTAATTTTCTCGTACCGCTTCGCCCTGCCGAGCTCCGGAGTCATAATTAGTAGGGACTGATTCTTCGAGTTGGCGATGAATCTGTCTTCCCCGTTCAGGTCGAGGCCTGCAGCCGTAGTCAGGACCTGGCCTAGCTTCGGTCCCGCTTTCCTCGTCAGCTGATCCGCGCCGCCGTGCGGTCGCAGCACTACGCGGAACATCTCCTTCGGTATTTTCGATCTGACCGTGCCGACGGATCTCTGGGCGAGTGACCTTCCTATCGCTCTTTGCCGCGATTTGGCGGCCTCGGTCCCTTCGCTCCCCTTCACGGGTTCCTCCTTCTTCGCCTCTGACGCTGCGTCCCATTCCTTCACATGCATTCCTTCACATGTACGACGATGCTAACCTTCTTCAGCGCGATCTCTCTAACATTTCTCTTTGGTGTAATGAATGGCTTATGGAACTTAACACTAATAAGTGCAAAATTATGCGAATATCAAGAAGTGCCAACGCTCCGCCTGTGTACTACCTAAATAACGTTCCCTTAGAAGCGGTTACTTCATATAAATACCTGGGTGTTCATATTTCTTCTGACCTTAACTGGAAGCGCCATATTGAGTACATTGCTAACAAAGCTAACCGCATGTTGGGCTATGTCCGCCGTAACTTTTCCAAAACTCCGTCTTCCTTAAAATTATTGCTTTATAAAACACTAATACGTCCTAATCTGGAATACGCCGCCGCCATATGGGATCCCCATCATGATAAACTGATAACTTTGCTTGAGCTAGTTCAAAATAACGCTGCTCGTTTTATCCTGTCCAACTTTAACCGTACCGCAAGTGTAACAATCATGAAAACTAATCTTTCTTTAGCTCTTTTAGCATCCCGCCGGCAGACAATTCGTTTGAGCCTCTTTCATAAACTATACCATCATCCCATGCTACATGATGCCCTCATTTCCTCCCCTAGATATGTGTCAAACCGCATTGATCATCGGCACAAAGTTGGCATTGAAACGTGTAACACTGTAACTTCATTTCAGTCTTTCTTGCCTCGTACATCACGCGAATGGAACCGCCTTCCCGCAGATATCGTCGACATAAGTGATAACCAGCATTTTCGTTCTGCACTAGCTAGCATTGTATAACAGCAATATTATCTTTGTTTTGTATCATGCATTGCATCTGTTTATGTATCTTCATGTTTTGTAACCACTCCCCTCTTTAATGCCTTTGGCCTTGAGGGTTCAATAAATGAAATGAAATGAAATATCTGCCGCCTTGCCGGCGGAACCATGAATTTTCTTCTAAGGCATCAATCGCCTCCATATCTCCATTGTTACTATTGTCAGAGTCCGGCTGGCAGCTCGGAATTGCCTCGTCTCGCCAGTCCATGCCGTCCACGCTCTAAGGGTCTCCCCTCGAGGGCGGCTAGGCCGGAAGCTAGGCTCGGACGCTAGGCTTAACTTGGCGACGTGTTTGCTCCGAACTTCAAAGTCTCGTAAAAACCAAACTGGTGGTCCCACCTTTTAGAGAGTTGGTTCCATTTGGTCCTCGCGACTTCCGAAAATCAGTCTGAAGTGAGATGTTGCTGGGTGCACCCAAAAGCCGCCGAAAAAGGCCATTAACAAGAGCTCGACGTGGCAGCGTCTTCACTCCTCGGCGCCACCTCGCGGCGTTCCTGGTGGTGAAAACTTTTAATTGCTGAGAGTTTGGGAGCCACAGAGTGGCCACGCTACATGGCCGGCGTCCCTAGTCCGGGACACCGCATGACAATGCCCCGTCTCTCGCCCGTTTCACCAGAGCCCTTTGGGACTCAAGCGAGGAGCAGTTGAGGAGGGCGTCTCCCATGCCTCTCTGGAAGGGGTAGGGGAAGGGGGGAGGTGGGGATTTTGAGTACATGCCCACACCATGTGGAAGATATCACAGATCTCCCCACAGTGCAGGCATCGCCCACCCGTGTTAGGATCGTAATGCTTTAAGATTGCAGGACAGAGTAGAGTACCTGTCTGCAGGCGCCTTAAAGTTCGCTCCTCCGTCTTACTCAGCCCCTTTGCAGGGGCCGGAAAAGGCGGTGGTTGCCGCTATAATGCGTTATTATTTCCCTGAATCACAGCAGCGGCTGGTTAGTCTCCGAGCCAGAAGGACTGGGATGAGGAGCCCGGTGAATAAGCGCTCGGGCAGCCGCGTCAGCGGCCTCATTACCTCGTAAGCCCTGATGGCCAGGAGCCGAAATGATTCTTTTCGGTGTTGAATCAGTGGAAGTCCGTCTTAGAATGCAAGCAGCTAAGGGGGCGATCTCCCCTGCCAAGTAATGGTCACATGCTTTTCGGGAGTCCGTAATGATTAGGGGTGTGCGAATATCAAATTTTTCGAATACGAATCTAATACGAATACTTGATTCCGAATATCGAATCGAATATCGAATAATCAAGGACAGACGCATTTAACCACTACAAAACATTTATTTGAGCACCCAAGAATATCACAGTTCAACTATCAATGATTAAATGAACACAAAAGGTGTGTGTGGCTGTACAAAAAATATCAGTCTCGAACATTATTCTTAGAAGAGTGGAAATATCAGAGAGGATGGCTAGTACACAGCATTGATTAAGGCTAGCTTGCCATCAGCACAAAAGTGCGTTGCTGGGATGAACATAAAAGGTTGTCGTGAAGGAAAACCAGCTGCTCCACATGGTCAGGCAGAAGTAGTTCCCTTCTAGCTGAAACGACTCCTCCAGCCACAGAAAATGCCCTCTCACTTGGCACTGACCTGTCACATATTGCGAGGTACTTCGTGCACAGCTCTGACTATACCAGCTTCGCCGGTATAGCCACAAAAAAGCTCACCAGCGCAGTCAGCTACGGCACAGCCCTTGGAGGAAGGAAAAATTTTCCTTCATCCATGCGCATTGCTTTGGGCGCCGCCATGTTGTTATGTCTCTGTCGATAGGGCTTGCGGACCGAAATGAACGCCGGTGCTCACAACGAATATTCGGCTAGATACGAATATTCGCGTCGGGTAGAATATTCGAAAGAACGCGATTACCTGGATTTCGAATCGAATACGAATACTGAAAATATAATATTCGAAATATATTCGAAAATTTCGAATATTCGCACACCCCTAGTAATGATGATTCTCGAATCGGCGTGGGCGGCAGCAAGCGCAATCGCTACTTCCTCGGCTCGCATTGAATTTGGGGTTCGAAAAGAGAGTCCATCAACGTGCATTTCCTGGTGAACGACAGCGGCCGTGTAAAATCCCGTGGGCGATGGCCCTACTACGTGCACTTAATATACACCGGATCGGGAGCCGTGTTGTCTCTCAAGAGTCCGAGCCCGCGCTTGTCGTATGTTTTCGTGCATGTCGGTGTCCATGTTACGGGGTAGCGGGGAGACCCAGAGCATATCGCGCCACAGTACTGGGATACGCTCCGCCTCCTCTGGAGTGCAGTCGTGTTGGATGTGTAAACGGTTTAGCAGGCGGCGCCCAGGGGCCGTCTGCATGAGCCGCGTGTATTGGTTCACGAGGTAGGGCCTCCCGCAGCTCCTGGTAGGAGTTTATCACCCCCAATGACTTGAGTTTGGCGTTAGAGGTAGCCACCGGGAGATCCAGGGCTCGCTTAGTTGCCTTGCGGATGATGGCGTCTATTCGCGCCTCGTCTTGCTTAGTAGTGCAGAGAAATGGCACGGCGTAGAGGATCCGGCTAGTCACGAAGGCATAGACGAGCCGAAGCGCGTCCCTGCCCCGCAAGCCACCCCGCTTGTTGAAAACGCGGCGGATCATGCGCCCTACTCGTTCGCCTACTCTTGAGTTTCACAATGGTGGAGTCCGGTCTGAGTCTGTGGTGAATGAAAAGGCCTAGAATACGGAGCTCCTCCAGCTCTATAATAGGACCTCCTGACAGAGAGATGTGAATTGCTGTCCTATCCTTTGGGTTCGCTCTGACATGCAGAAGCTCTGATTTCGCTGGAGCACATTGGAGCCCACAGTCAATAGCATACGCATCGACTATGGAAGCGGCCTGCTGAAGGCGGGCCTCCATGTCCCCAAGGCTCCCCTCAGTGCTCCAAATTTTAATGTAATCTCCATATAACTAGTGTTGAATGCCTTCCACCCTGGCCAGTTGGCTTGGGAGGCGCATCATAGCTATGTTGAACAGGAGCGGTGATAACACAGCTCCCTGAGGGGTACCCCGTGTTCCCATCATGTAAGGGCCGTATTCCTCGCCCTCAATCCGAAGAAAAGCCTGGCGATTAGTCAAGAAATCGTACATACGCGTAGGCCCTAGCCCCACAATCGGTAGAACTCAAGAGGGCCGGGATGCTTCCGTGTTTAACATTGTCGAAAGAACCCTTCAGATCAAGGGCGAGGATGGCTTTGTCATTGTGTTGCATAGTTGTGGGTCGTACTACATCCCTGCGCAGCTGGAGAAGGACATCCTGTGCAGACATGTGGGGCGAAACCCGAACATGGTGACTGCAAAGAAGCCCTTACTCTGCAAATATGGAGAGAGGCGATCCCGAACCATCGCCTCCATAAGCCTGCCCGCACATGAGGTCAGTGATATGGGCCTCAGGTTGTCCGTATTCACGGGTGGGTCAGTGGTAAGGCGCTCGTCTACCGAGCCGGAGTACCCGGGTTCGAACCCGACCGCTGCGGCCGCGTTTCGATGAAGGCGAAACGCAAGAGGCGCCCGTGTGCTGTGCGATGTCAGTGCACGCTAAAGATCCCAGGTGGTCGAAATTATTCAACAGCCCTCCACTACGCCACCCCTTTCTCGCTTTCTCCTTTCACTTCTACTTTCCTCCCTTCCCTTACGGCGCGGTCCAGGTGTCCACCGAGATATGTGAGACAGATACTGCGCCATTTCCTCTCCTCAAAAACCAATTTACCAATTTACCTCTCCCGCCAGGGTGTATCGCGAGGACGCCGCCTAGGGATAAGCGCATGCGCATTCATGTCTTGGAAGAGGCGGATTGACTGATATTGTTGCGCTGCTTTAGCAAGATCCAGTTTGTTTTAGCGAAACTGGGAACTAGAAATAAACGCTTCTGCATAAGATCACTCACACTGCAGTTTTCCGTAATGAGAACTGAGCGATGTGAATTTGGAGACGGAAGATTCTTGAAGCGAATTACTTTCACAAGATGCTGCAGTGGGCGCACCTTCAGGAATGGCTTCGAAGCCGCTTGGGCGTTCACATCCAAGGTTCATCAACTGTCAATAACGCTGCCTTTCTTGTTTTGTTACTGCTGTATTTGAAGCCAATTTTGCGACGGCCGCGAATTTTACATTTCAAATGATCTTCAGAAGCGAAACCCATGCCACGTTGCTGCAGATTAAAAAACTATAGTAATGGTGCATTACTGGCGCCCTGACAGAGCGGTCATTTTAGTGGCGCTTTAACCGAAGGAGAGTGGTAGCTTGGAAAGCAAATGTGCATAGCTGCCCCCCTGAAACATTGGACACCTTAGTCGTGCTTTAAGCTACGTGGCGGTCTCTCCCCTTGGGGCAGTGGAAACTTTCAAATGACCTTTTTAACCAAAGCCCTTGCCACATTGGCTACCGATAAAAAAAGAACGGAAAGGTGCATAACTGGCCCCTTGGGGCTCTGGGCAGCTTAGTCGCGGGTTAGGCTACGAAACAGATGAAGAGTCGGAGCTTCTAAAGCAAAAGAATGGTGCATAACTGGACCCCTGGGACAGTGGACACCTTTGTTGCGCTTTAAGCTACAAAACCTACGTACAGCGGTAGCTGCGGCAGCTTCGAAAGCAAAAGAGAGGCACATAGCTGGTCCCCTGGGACAGTGGACACCTCAGTCGTGCGTTAAGCTACGTAGCGTAGCGGTAGTCACAAATGTGCGCTGCATGCGTTGACATTGACAACGTTGTGGCAGAAACGCTGCAATGAAGCCGTAGGCCATGGGCGCACATTGTGTTCATTGGCGGTGACAACGCTTTGAACTGCAATCATTTCAAGGCGGAAGCCTTTAATGCTTCATCATTGTAAGGAGGAGTTGTCGACAGAAATGTCACGCTTTTCAATTGGTCGAAATGATCGTGACGTCACGGTGCGCGAATTTCAAATGGGGCTAATTGTACTTCGGCTAGTAACCATGCAACCAATAAAGGGATGGTATACTGATGCTCCAAGTAAGTGCGACTGAGTTTATTTAATTAGTTAATTAACCAACTAGCCTAATTCATAATTAAATTCAAAGGCGCCAAACCATACGCACACACACACACAGGAGAAGAAAGACGAGACAGAGCGCCACTCACAACTGATTTAATGTGCAGAAAAACACGTACATATATGTCACTGTCGGCGCATGCGCAAGGAATACATTCAGCTTCATGAAGATAAGCAGCGATCAAAAAACGCTTTTTCAGCCTTATACAGGTTTATCGACGTTTCACTGACGCACAAGTTGCCCCTCTTTTCGATAATGCCACCTAGCATTGCCAGGTGGCGCATAGCTGCTGACGACGACGAAGAAGGGCTCGCGCCGTGTGGAATCTGTCGCCCTTGCTGCCCCAGCTTGCGTGGCCTTGTCTGTCTTCGCACTTGTTATTAAAGCCCCCCTTCGTCAACAAGTACGTTACAGTTTGGTGGAGTGTGCCGGGTACCCGTGAACCCATGCAAGAGACCCCTCCAGGCAGCCGTCGCGCCAGCCCTGTACCACTCGACACCCCAGTACACCGCTTCAGTCGGAGGATCCAGGGATTGCCTCCGGAGGTAGGACTAGTAAAGAGCGGCGCCATGGAGACAGCCGCTCCTCCTCTGCAAACTGCCGCTGCCGCGCCATCTCACTACACCCTGCAGACTCCGCGGATTCCCAAGACGTTCCGTGGGGAACTTTTTGAGGATGTGGAGGACTGGCTCCTTCATTTTGAGCGCGTAGCTGCGTTTAACCAATGGGACGACGCAGCCAAACTCCGGAACGTTTACTTCAGCCTCGAGGATGGTGCTCGCACCTGGTTTGAGAACCGAGAGGACGTTTTAATCTCGTGGCATGAGTTCCGTCGTCGGCTGCTGGAGGCCTACACAAGCGCTGATCGTCGTGAACGAGCTGAGCGTGCACTACAATCTCGCATCCAGCTGCCGAACGAAACTGTCCAGATGTACGTCGAGGACATGACGCGCCTATTCAGAAGAGCTGACCCGGCCATGCCGGAAGACAAGAAACTCCGGCATTTGATGCGTGGCGTCAAAGAGCAGCTTTTCGCAGGCCTCGTGCGCAGCCCACCATCGACCGTTGCTGCATTCCTTACAGAGGCCACAACGATAGAAAAGGTGCTGCAACAACGTTCTGCGACCTACGACCGGCCCGTGCATGCTGCTGCTGTCACCGCATCGTTTGCTACCTCCGGGAGCCACCCTGACGATCTGCGTGAACTGATTCGCACCATCGTGCGTGAAGAGGTCCTGAAATTTTGCAGCCCTTCGCAGCCAGCGCTAGGTTCGATTTCTGCTCTTGTTCGCGAGGAAGTGCAACAGGCGTTCAGGGCTCCTGCTGTCGAAACACCTCCTCTACCAGGAGAATTTCACCGCCCCACCTATGCTGAAATTGCGAGGCGCCCGGCTACGGTTTCGCCACCACCGTTTCCGGTAACGCCTCCTGAGCCGCGGTCCTCCGTGCCACCAGTGCAGTATTTCGACGATCGCCGAGCGCCCTTGCGGAAGGCCGATATCTGGCGCACACCTGATAACCGGCCACTCTGCTTTCACTGCGGAGAACCAGGACATCTCTACCGTAACTGCTCTTATCGACGTCTCGGTCTGCAGGGCTTTCGAGCCGATTCACCCAGACCCCGGTTTGGCCATCGGCCCCCTGCCATTGAAGATTTCCTAGCGGAACAGCGAATTTCAGCCCGCACGCCGCATCAGCCGCGCTCATCGTCTCCGAGGCGCTCTTCCCCGAACCCCCACAGCTCCTCGCGAGCACCACAGGGTCGCTCGCCCAGCCCTCGTCGGGAAAACTGAGACCGGCGACCTTCGGGGGCGAGCTCGCTGGGAGTCGCTGCGCTGAAGACCTCCCGTCGCCGCCGCTACGTTCCGACCGTGAACAGATGGCACCGTCATCCGACCTAGACAGCCCCGTTTCTTTGGACATACCTGTTCTTCTCGACGGTCACAGAGTCAGTGCATTAGTGGACACCGGGGCCGACTATTCAATTATCAGTGATAAATTGGCGACTCTTCTGAAAAAAGTGCTTACTCCATGTTCTGTGGTGCATCTTCGTACAGCCGGTGGTCATCTCGTTACCCCAAAGGGCATTTGCACGGCTCGCGTTCAGATTCATGGATCTACGTTCGTCATCAGTTGTGTAGTTCTGTGCAATTGCTCCCGCGATCTCATTATCGGCATTGACTTCCTGCGGGAGTATGGTGCTGTGACCGACCTCCGCCACCGAATCATCAGCTTTTCGACCAGTCAAGCCACCCACCTCGCCGACTCTTGCCACCGCAGTGCCGCCCTTCGTGTTTCTGCTGACAGTGTCACGTTGCCGCCACGGAGCAGTGTTTTGGTTGAAGTCGCCTGCAACGACTTGCATGACGCAGAAGCAGTCGCCGAGGCTAACTGTTCACTCCTGCTTACTCAAGGCATCTGTGCCGCTCGCAGTCTATTAACGCTTCGTAGTGGCCGGTCTGCGGTGCTGGTCACAAATTTTTCTAATGAGTACCGACATCTTTTTGCAGGAACCGCTATTGCTTCTGCCGAACCTTTTATCGATACTCCTGTTTGTTTTGCTTCCGCGGCAGCCGGCACTGACGAGCCCTCCCTTGAAAACGTCGACATAAACTGCCACCTGCCTCGGGAACAACGACTGGCTTTGGAGCTTCTGCTGAAGGAATACAAGCCGTGCTTCGCTTCTTCCTCGAAGGTTCGTCAAACACCCATCACGCAGCACCGCATCATCACCTATGACGACGCTCGCCCTATACGACAGCAGCCTTACCGTGTTGCTGCTAAAGAACGGGCAGTTATTCAAACCCAGGTTCAGGAAATGCTTGATGATGGCGTTGTTCAACCTTCCCAAAGCCCGTGGTCTTCGCCTGTCGTCCTCGTTAGGAAGAAGGATGGCACTCTCCGGTTTTGTGTCGACTATCGCAAACTGAACAGTGTGACCAAAAAGGACGTCTACCCGTTGCCGCGCATTGACGATTCGCTGGATAGATTACGGCGCGCTAAGTACTTCTCATCTATTGACTTGAAGAGCGGTTATTGGCAAATTGAAGTAGATGAACGGGACCGCGGAAAAACCGCTTTTGTGACTCCAGATGGCCTCTATGAATTCAAAGTGCTTCCTTTCGGTTTGTGCTCCGCCCCGGCTACGTTTCAAAGGATGATGGACACCGTCCTCACAGGCCTCAAGTGGCAAAGCTGTCTTGTCTACTTGGACGACGTCGTCGTTTTTTCGGAAACGTTTGATCAACATCTCCAGCGCCTGCGGGCTGTCCTCGACGCTCTCCGCTCGGCTGACCTTACCCTGAAGCCCCAGAAGTGTCATTTCGGTTACGAAGAGCTCAAATTTCTGGGTCACGTTGTGAGCGCTGAGGGAGTGCGGCCAGACCCCGAAAAGACTGCCGCCGTCGCGCGCTTTCCCGTTCCAACCGACAAGAAAGCTGTCCAGCGCTTCCTGGGTCTCTGTGCGTACTATCGGCGCTTTATTGCGGACTTTTCCACGATTGCCGAGCCGTTGACGCGTCTCACCAGGAATACCACCTCCTTTGTCTGGACCTCTGAGCAACAGACCGCTTTCTCTACGCTCCGCCAGCGCCTTCAAACATCTCCCGTTCTTGCGCACTTCGACGAAGATGCCGATACCGAGGTTCACACCGACGCCAGTAACATCGGTCTTGGAGCTGTCCTTGTTCAACACCAAGAGGGCCTTGAGAGGGTTATCGCCTATGCTAGCCGTACTCTCTCCCGCGCCGAGAGCAATTACTCCACGTCTGAAAAAGAATGTCTTGCGGTGGTGTGGGCCACCATGAAGTTTCGCCCTTATCTATACGGCCGCCCATTCAAAGTCGTAACCGATCACCACTGCCATATGGAATGCTTCTATCAGTTCCCTGGCTTTTGTCACACTACTCTTTGCCAAAATCCGCACATCAGAAAAGCATGGTTCACAAGTACGCGACGGGCAGGTTCTGATGTGCATGGGTAAATGGGGGCCATCTTTATTCTGTTCTACATTTCTTTGGTGTTCTCTGATCCGCTCATTGACACATCGCCCGGTTTGTCCGATGTAGGAACTGCCGCAGGAGAGGGGAACTTCGTACACAACCCCTACCGCACATTTCGTGAACGGTCGTCCATGCCTGGTGCCGCAGCCACTTTCTTTTACTTTTTCTTTTCTTTTGGCTATTCGAGAGCAAAGGCTTCCGAGCTTTTGGGGGGCGGTAAAAAAACGAGTGGCACCTCATGCCTACTCGCAACCTTCTTCAGGTTGTGGGCCAACTTGTGCACATACGGCACAGCCACCGGTCTCACCTCTTCTCGAGGGACCTCCTCCCCTACTCCTACTACCTTCTTCTTCAACTTCCGTAGGAGGCTTTCGGCAACCTGTGTCACGACCGAACCAGGGAACCCAGCTGAAGCCAGCCTAACCAATTGATTATCAAAACTCTGTCGCATCTTGTGAACACATGACTTCCCTAGAGCAGACTCAAGGCAAAGTGAAGCAATTCCTCTTTTAACTAGTTTTGAATGCGAAGAGTCGAATGGCAGAAGCCCCTTTTTTGCACGTGGAGCATATGCCCAACACACCTGATCCATACAGAACTCAATGTTTAAATCTAAAAACTGTAAAAGATTGTTTTCAGGCAGTTCATAAGTAAAATCCAAGCCTTTTCCATGTTGTCTAAAAAGGGATAAAACACTGTTTACTGTACCAGCGAAGTTAGAGCTGCCGTCCTTAGTTAAAACAATCAAGAAATCGTCAATGTATCTAAAAACTTTAAAAACATGGTTAGTTGGCAAAACCTGCAGAAGCTTTTTGTCAATTTGTGACAGAAAAATGTTGCATAAAACCGGGGCGACACACGAACCAATGCAGATACCGGCCTTCTGCAAAAAGAAGCCTTGGTCAAAAGAAATAAAAGTCGACTCTAAATAAAACTTTAACATACTTAAAAAATTATCAGTAGAAATACCGGCTGAGTTCTGAAATGAAACAGGATCATTTCTTTCAATACAGTCCCGAACAGAAGTAAATAAGGCATCATGGGGCACGGAATAAAATAAGTCAACAACATCCACTGAAAAGGCACGCCCAATCCCAGTTTGAGATTTCAAGAAATCACAAACATCTTCAGAATTCTTGGTAAAAAGCGGGTCTTGTAAATCTAGCTTGCTCAAGTGCTTCAACAAGTAGAGACTAATATGCTTCTGCCACGCGCCCGTCGCGTACTTGCCCGTCGCGTACTTGCCCGTCGCGTACTTGTGAACCATGCTTTTCTGATGTGCGGATTTTGGCAAAGAGTAGTGTCACAAAAGCCAGGGAACTGATAGAAGCATTCCATATCGAAAAGAGGGGCAACTTGTGCGTCAGTGAAACGTCGATAAACCTGTATAAGGCTGAAAAAGCGTTTTTTGATCGCTGCTTATCTTCATGAAGCTGAATGTATTCCTTGCGCATGCGCCGACAGTGACATATATGTACGTGTTTTTCTGCACATTAAATCAGTTGTGAGTGACGCTCTGTCTCGTCTTTCTTCTCCTGTGTGTGTGTGTGCGTATGGTTTGGCGCCTTTGAATTTAATGATGAATAACTACCAACTAGCCCAACAACAAATTCTTCTTAGCCTAATTAAACTGTCTAGTCAGACCAGATAAATAAATAAAACCGAGTAGGAAATTGGTCGAGTTGAGGAATCGAACCAGGGTCTTCGGAGTGCGAGACGAGCACGCTAACCCCTCCGCCATGCCAGCTCGATGGTTTGAAATGAACAAAGGCGCATCCAGTGAATACGGTGTCTTCGTTCGCTCCCATCTTTCTCCCTTCCATTACGGCAAGGCTCAGGTGTCGATGGAGACATGCGAGACAGATTTCGTTTCCTCAAAAACCAATTTACCGACGAGCGGGACGCACAGCCGACCGGGTAAATTGGCAAATTGATTTTTGAGGAAAGGAAATGGCGCAGTATCTGTCTCTCATATCTCGGCGGACACCTGAACCGCGCCGTAAGAGAAGGAAGGAAGGATAGAATTGAAAGAAGAAAGAGAGAAAGAGGTGTCGTAGTGGAGGTCTCCGGAATAATTTCGACCACCTGGGGATCTTTAACGTGCACTGACATCGCGCAGCACACGGGAGCCTCTGGCGTTTGGCCTCCATCGAAACGCGGCCGGTCGGGTTCGAACCAGGGTACTCCGGCTTGGTAGACGAGCGCCTTACCACTGAGCCACCGCGGCGGGTTACAGGCGATGGCGTTCTGTGGACTCCCTGGCAGCGTTGCATGACGCTGTCGCGTTCCACTGTTAGAGGTGAAGCATAACACCTCAACCACACATCAGTGACACAAGCAGCAACACCGCGCTTAAGGCTTCCGCCTCACCGCACTTATGGTCAACAAAGTGCCCCCCCCCCCTGAATTTTTAAGGAAAGGAAGTGCGCGTAACTGGCTCCCTGGGTCAGTGAGGCCTAAATCGCGCTTTGAGGTACGTGGGGTGGTGTCAGAGACATGTGAGCTGCATGCGTTAGCGCTGACAACGTTATGGCAGACTCGCGGCACTGCAGCAATAGGCCCCAGCGTTCATTGGGACAGCAGACTCTCGCGATCAACCTTTAGCTGCCGCCTGCCAGGGTTGAAGGGTGGGCGCACTGCCTATCGAGTGTTCGGAACACACCCAACGTTACAGAGCCTATGTTGCGTTAGCGGCCTGCTCCCGTCAACGTCAGCAGCGGTTCGACGCTGGTGCATCGACGTTGGCCGCTATAACGGGCCGGTGCAGCGTGAACGCTGTTATATGTTGGTGCATAAACGACCGTGTCGATGTGTTTCCTCGGAATGTCTTCGTGCTTGAACCAGTGCAAGTGAAATTGGTGAAGGAACGCGTAGGTGTGAGTGCCGTGTGCAGTGTATTTTCCATGAACGAAAGTGTATTGCGCTCATTGCGACCCATGCGTGCCACTGCGGTTTTTTTTTTGCGGCGGATTTGACGTGAACGGGCAACTTCGCAAATGAAAACCACGCCGTCCGAGCCTTGACGTCTATGCGGACTTACCTGCAGCGACCCCTGGAGACCTCCCTCCCAGTGACCAACGCCCTCAGGCCGCCCGGGACAATCGTCTACGTCACCAACCCTGCCTCGCCACACGGCTTGTGAGTCTGCCCACACTTCGCCCTCTGGTTGTTTTCTCGTTTACCCGCGTGTTAGTGACTTTGTTTGACTAATGAAGGCTGAGTTTGCTTTTATTGCCTTTTATGTCAGAGGCATTCGAGATCCATACAAACACAAACAGACAGACAAACAGATCCAGACAAACAGGGAAAAGTTCAGAACCTCACTCGCTCTTAAACGTGGACTTGCTTTTCCTAAAAAAATGCAATTCCCGTACCCCAGCAGAAGTGTTATCATTTCGTAGGCAATTTCAAGTCGACGCTTTTTCTCGTTGTCCCCCTCTCGATAATGTGGAGTTGGCGTGGTATTTAACCCAAACGCGTACAACACGCGCGCACATTGCACTTTTGATCTCGATGGACGATCCATAATTACGGATATATGCTTGGAAAGTCGAAAAACCCGTTTTATTAACGTATACGCGCCTGCCAGACGCAGCCGGACGAGCAGTTATAGAGCGAAAGCCTTGAATGACTCATCGTTGTCTACAGAAGGCTGTCAGCAGAAGCTTATCAGCAGAGGTGTCACGCTTTTTACGGATGCCCACCGAGATATCTGAGACAGTTACTGCGTAATATACTTTCCTCAAATAAATTTTCATTTTCTCCATTACGGCCCCTCTTAGTCTTTCTTTTATCACTCCCACTGCCTCCTTTCCTCTACAAACGGATGACGGGTGCCCACCGAGATATGTGAGACAGTGACTGCGTAATTTCTGTTCCTCAAATACAATTTTCATTTTCTTCATTACGGCCCCTCTTTCTTCTTTCATTCCACTTCCTCCCTTCCTGTACGGTACTGTTCAGGTGTCCACCGAGATGACAAAGAATTACAGCGCCATTTCCTTTCCTCAAAAAGCGTTGGGTTAAGTGGACTCCCTGGAAGCGCTACAACACGCTGTCGCGTTCCACCACTAAAAGCAAAGATTAAGAGTCATTAATTGGCAGTTAATTAATGCACCAGCAGAATGTGAAGTAAACAATCGCGTAGCAGAATGCCGCACTCAGGCTTTCGCCTTTCACCACTTTAGCCGCTAAAGTTCCTCGTAATTTTTTGCATGTAGCTCAATGAAAATCGTCACTCTCATTTCAAACCTGCCAGAAGTTGATCTAAGTGCATTACAAGAGTGCAAGATGTAGTTTTTGCATTTACCGGACATCTCGTTTGTGGTAAAGAAGCAAGCAAACTCACGCACTTGAGAAGCGACAGCACCGAAAAAAACAAGGCGAGAGAAAAACAGCACTAAAGCCCCTGGAAGTTTTTAAAGTAACGACAACCTTTGCATAGTGCCGCCTCTCCCTCTGCTGCGCTAGTCGCCTCTTCGAATTGGTCGATGCTTTCGCGAGCAAAAGTTCCTTAAACCCGCGCTTTTCGCGGCCGCAGGCGCTATATTGTCTGCTCCAACCACGCACCGTAGGTTCGGCAGGCGTCGTTGTGGACACTGCGCTTTTGCTTGCTGTGAAGAACAGCGGCTTTTATTTTGCTCGGAACGTGTGTCAGTCAGCTAACTTCAAGCCGTCTATCTGTGCGGCATGACGGGCTGCTGCGCCTTCGGGTGCAAGAACCGTCACGACGGTGGAGAGCGGTTCTTCTCGATCCCATCATCGAAAACCGACGCGGGCCGGAGGAAGGTTTGGTTGAACAGAATTGGCCTGGCGAATATTAGCGCAACGCCATCGACCAGACTTTGCAAGGTAAGTGACGTGCTTTCAATAGCTGCTGAGTTTTCCTTTTTTTTTCAAGCTACGCTGTGCATTGGTTTGTTCGCGATCGAGCGTATGACCGCAGTAAGCTCGACATAAGGGCGCTTGCATTGAGCGCATCGTGATTGCACGCACGCGAACGTCTAAGTGACGCGAGGCACACGTCTAACCGCAGAGTAACGTTCCTTAAATTTCAGCGCATGCCGCAGTTCGACATATATGCGTACTATAAGCGCAGATCAAACTGCGCTCTGACACGGTGATGCGCACGCGTTACACGTGTGTGTATATATATATATATATATATATATATATATATATATATATATATATATAAGCAAACAAGGGAAGGGGAATGAGGGGCTCCAAATATGAGCGAAGCCAACAGCCACAGAAACCAAGGTACAGAGGGGATTTTTAATTTATTTATTTATCTTGTGCTGTTGTTCGATTTAGAATATTACTCAATATGTTATCGCTTAAAGCTGATTGTATAGAAAAGCAGAAGAAAAAACAACCACATGCCGCCGGTGGGATCTGAACCCACGATCTCCAAATTACGCGTCCGGTGCCCTACCGCTGAGTTACGGCGACGGCTGTCCGATCTTCTGCTTTCGGGAGTATTTATGTTTACAAATAACCTAATCTTTAGAGTGTTCATAAGCACCACCCACGTTCTTAAGCGGCGGACGTAGCACGTCCTGAGTTACCGCTGACGTGACGTAGAACGTCATCGAACGGCGAGGGTGGAAGCTGTGTGAGAACCCTGTTATGCTTCCTACGGCGTCAAGGCTGCCAGAACCGAGGCCCTCGCTAAGCAATTAAGCAAACAAGGGAAGGGGAATGAGGGACTCGTTATAAATATGAGAGAAGCCAACAGCCACAGAACCCAAGGGACACAGGGGATTTTTAATTAATTTATTTATTTTGTGCTGTTCGATATAGAATATTACTGAATATGTTATCGCTTAAAGCTAATTGATTAGAAAAGCAGAAGAAAAAACAACCACATGCCGCCGGTGGGATCCGAACCCACGGCCTCCGAATTACGCGTGGGTAATTCTTCTGCTTCTGCTTCTTCTGCTTTTCTAATCAATTAGCTTTAAGCGACAACATATTCAGTAATATTCTTATTTGATCAACACAATAAAATAAATAAATTAAAAAAAATTCCCTGTGCTCCTTGGTTTCTGTGGCTGTTGGCTTCTCACATATTTATAACGAGCCCCTCATTCCCCTTCGCTTGTTTGATTATATATATATATATATATATATATATTTATATAATACAGGAAAAGACAAAAAGAGAATTATCGCGCCGATATGCATCGTCAAGGCACCGTAGGCACCGCTGGTGGAAACACCAGCTAGCGCGCGCTGGCTTGCGTTTACTCTCGAAATATGACCAGTAGCTGTGGGTATGCGTGATAGTGCCCATCGTAAGTGGGTCGCGCGTTTCCTGTCTCATACTTTGTAACATCACTTCCGCGTTCTCGCTTCGCCTTGACGCCTAACTAGTTAGGAGGAGGCTACGAATGCGAGCAAACCTGTGATAACCTCTTTTATTAATGCTAAAACGTTTTTTTGTTAACATTGCCTACAGTGAGGCCTCCATTATCTCCATATTTAAAAGTTTTGTAGCCGCGTTTTTTTTAAATGGTATCAGTATAACAAAAGGTTTTAGCTTTACCAAAGTGCATTTAGTACTCGGGCTGTTTCCGAGCCTGAACCGGGCATGTCTACCTCGCTGGCCGGGCCGGGTTCGGGACTATATCCAAAGAATCGGGCCGGGCTGGGGCGGCTAACGAAAAACGTTGCCGTGCTCGGGAGGCGTGAATAATTAAGGCTCGTGCAGTGCTCTAATAGAGACTATACGAATATGGAAGATTATCGGACAGGTGTGTTAAAAGCGAGGTAGGTTCCGCTTCTCACTAAATGACTTATGCCGATGAAACATTTACGTACAACTTTAATGTCCCATTGCTGGCAGGCGAAGGATATTTGCGAGGTGGGTTTTCTCCTTCCTAAGTAACTATTCCAAAGAAAATTTTAATGCGGCAGTCTATATCGTTACAGTTCATGCACGCGAGAGAACATTAGGGGAGGCCCAGATAAGTACCCACGTAGCATGGCCTTCATACCGTATTTCGAGCACTCCCTGAAGCGTATTACCTTGTCCGCGATACACTGCAGCCGACCAAAACCAAAAGCCACTAGAAGAGCGGATGAACTACGGGCATTTAGAATGCCTTCACTGGCAGGTGTCTTTTCGAATGTCAAACCTTGTGCATCCGTGGTAGCACGTCCAGCGTTCCGGCGGGGACGGTCGCCGAGCCCACGGCGTTTTCGGTCCATTATGTATGACTGTGCGCATATGTTGTTAAAACTTCTTATGGTAGCTGGTGATATAGAATCTAATACCGGCCCTAACAAAGAGATTCTTGATGCTTTGAAAGAAATTCAAACTGGGAAGACAGCAATGCTAGAGCAGCTAAAGTCGACTGAAATGAAACTAGTTGATCATGAAAACATTTTGCGAGATTAAGGCGCGACTAGATAAAACTGAGACAGCATGTGTTGGTATTGATGATATGCAGACTGAATTGAAAGAACTGCATGGAATCAGCACTGAGAACACGGCGCAGATAAATGCTCTGTCTACCCGGCTAAATGATGCAGAAAATCGGTCCAGACGAAACAACCTTGTTTTCCATAGCGTTGAAGATAAAGATAAAGAAACATGGTCAGATTCTGAGAATATTATCATTGCACATATTAATCAGTATTTAGACATCCAGTTAGAGACACGCGACATTGAGCGTGCTCATCGCATTTGGACTTTCCGAACTGGTAGGTGTAGGCCTATAATTGTGAGATTTGCTCACTTTAACCCTTTGTCGGTCATAGGGACATATATGTCCCACCCGCAACCCCAAGAAAAAACTGCCTCCACTGCTCAGAGGGAAATACATAGACCCACCGAAACGGGTAGCGCCATCACGTAGAAGATAGAGACACTATTAAATTTTTCCTTCATTTGGGAGGTGCCGCTGGTAGCTCGTGCTGTTTAAAGCCCCTAAAGAAACTAAAGTAGCGACAAGACGCCCTCCCTCTTCTCTCCTCCTCCCCCGCCCGCGCGCCGGGCGAACGACTTTTGTTTTCTTTGTGATTTCCTGTGACTTCGGTGGCGACCTCTAGCCCGCTCAGAAGGAACTAACGCCCCTTTTCAATTGGTTGCGCTGGATTCCCGTATTTCAATTTCAATTTCAATTTTTCAATTTATTTACCATGTACACATGGTGAGGGGCGAGGAAAAAAAAGCCAGAAATTTTGGCTTCACGTGCCCCTCGGCCCCTACATTGCAGGGCAGCAGGTAACATAAATGTTTTAAACAAATAGCATCTCAAAACGCAAACAATAGTCATCAAAAATAGTTTTGCGTATTATTAGAAAAATGACAAGGAATGAAGTGTACAACAAAAAATGGTAACAAAAAAAAGGAAACAGAAAAATACACGTCATCGAAAAACAGGAATTCGGTTACTCCAATTAGGTCAACACTATGCGGAAACGAAAGAGATAAAGAAGCAGTGAAGGGATAAAGAAGCAATGAATCTATAAAGTGGCACATTCATCGTGTATAACTTGGCGGCATGCACGTGAAAGATCAACTTGTGCAGTTTGAAACTTATTTAGAAGACGGGGCAACGTGTTTGCTAGACTATGTGTACCATATATTGTGCGGCAGGTTGGAATATGCCACAGTTCGCTGTCTCTGATAGGATAAACTTGTACATTTAGTGAAAGGTGTGCCGTGTCACGCAAGTAATTCATATTTTGTTTTATGTCCTTCTTGTATCTTTCAGCTAGCCTAACATTATACATTTCAGATACTTTTATGGCATTGAACTGGTGGAATAAATCGCATGTGTTTATATGAGAACCGACGTTAAGTACTGCACGCAGAGCCTTCTTCTGTAAAACATAAATCTTATTTTTATTGGTACCTGTAGTTGATCCCCAAACTAAATGCGCATAGTTCAGTTGGGACATAAAGAGCGAATTATATAGGAGAAGTTTAACTTTGCATGGAAGTGACGATGCCGGTTAATGATACCTGTGACACGAGAAAGCTTACTGATGACAGCGTTAACATGATTGTCCCAGCTTAGCTGGCTGTTGAAATGAACCCCTAATATCTTAATGTTATCTACAACCTCTATCGTTTCCAAACCTAGCTTAAGATCGCATGGTAGAATAACGTTTTTATTTTTTGGTTTGAACATAACTGCCTTAGTTTTGTTACATTAATTTTGAACAGATTATTAAGGGACCACTGTTGGAGTGTACTTAGTGTCCTATTGGCCTCGTTTATCACATCTTCACATGTGCTTGATGAGAAAAACAGTGAGACGTCATCTGCATACATAACGCACTTCACATGCAGGCATTGATTAACGATATAATTGATATATAAGTTAAAAAGAAGCGGTCCAAGGATACTTCCCTGAGGTACGCCAGCAGTTACTTTTTTTACTGAGGATCAACAGCTATTAATATCAACAAACTGAAAGCGATGTGCAAGATATGACGTAAGAAGCGCCGAGTTCTTCTCTATGCCGAGTTTTTCTCTATGTCTCCGCATTAACCGTGCGTTCCGCTGCATAAATACATCGGTTACTTAGAAGAAACATTTGCATGCTTCACTGAATTTGCATGCTTCACTGAAGGCAAAAATGAGCACGCATAGACGCATTGTTTCGGTAGAGCCGCACGCGCGCCGTGTCTGGGTGCGCCGGGCTGTATGCGGCCTGCCAAGTTTGATATCGAGAGTGGGGCGTGCATTGAACGTGACCGTGAATCACGAGGCCGTAGAATGAATTTCCGGTGATCTGTTTTGGTGAAGACGAGTATTTATTTATTTATTTATTTTCTCAAAGGTCTCGGTTGAGACATTACATGAGGGAGTAGACGGTATCTGGCAAACAATGGTAAAAAATGTTAAGATGAAAGGTTGGCGATGCTCTGCTTGAATTAAGGTTTGGTTTGGTTTATTGGGGTTTAACTTCCCAAAGCAACTCAGGCTATGAGGGACGCCGTAGTGAAGGGCTCCGGAAATTTTGGCCACCTGGGGTTCTTTAACGTGCACTGACATCGCACAGTACACGGGCCTCTGAAATTTCGCCTTCATCGAAATTCAGCCGCCGCAGCCGGGATCGAACACGCGTCTTTCGGGTCAGCAGCTGAGCACCGTAACCACTGAGCCACCGCGGCGGGGCTTGAATTATAGTGGGTTGATGATAATGGCAACTTCGGTGGACAGGTCATTCCAGTCTCGTGCAGTACGCTGAAAAAATGACTGCTGAAATGTCACAGTATGGGCTTGTGGGGGATACACTGCGTTACTGTGGCTGAACCGGGCGAGGCGGTGGGCTCCTTTTATGTAGGGGTTATCAATAGGCAACTAATGGAAGAATTTATGAAAAAGGTTAAGACGTGCTATCTTACGGCGCGAGGCAAGGGGGGGGGGCAAGTTGATTCGAGCTTTTAGTGATGAGATGTTGAGTGGTAGGAATAATTAGATAGAATGAATCGTGTTGCGCGGTTCTGAACCAATTCGAGGGCGTTAGTAAGATTATTGTGGTGCGGATCAAAAATAGCGTTAGCATACTCAAGGTTGGGTCGCACAAAGGTTTGAAAAGCAAGCTGTTTAATAGGGGGAGGAGCGAGTGAAAGGTTAAGGCGTAAATAACCTAGAGCACAATTAGCAGAATTTATTATGTGGTGAATTTATTATGCGCTTCGTCCGTTTGTGTTTCCGTGTGTATGTTCCTTGTAGCGCGAATTGATCAGTAGGAAGCACGAACTAGCCCCCGCTCTTGCATTGCTAATATGACAGGTTCAAGTTGGGTCACGCGAGATATGCGCACCAAGATATTTGAATGATTCGGATGTTCCAATCTGCAGGTTATTAATATTATATTTAGGCACTACGTAATTACGACGACGGTGAATGGACATTAACACGGTTTTAGAAGTATTTAATGAAATGAGCCATGTTTTACACCAGTCCTGTATGCGAATAAGGTGAGTTTGTAATGCGAAATGGTCGGTGGAGTTAATAATTCCTCGGTAAACGACACAGTCATCGGCAAAGAGTCGGATATGAGAAGAAATGTTACACGGTATGTCATTAATATATATCAAGAAAAGGAGGGGCCCGAGTAGCGTTCCTTGCGGTACCCCTGAGAGCACGGGTGTTAAGGATGAAGAGTGAATTCGCATATACGAACTGCTGACGGTTAGATAAAAACCCTCGAATCCAGTTCAGAACACATGGATGAATATTAAGGCGCTATAACTTTAGTAATAGACGACCATGGGGGACCTTATCGAACGCTTTTTCGAAGTCTAAAAGCACTGCAGCAGTCGGGATATTACGATCAATGTTTAAATGTAAGTCGTGCAGGAAGAGTGCCAGTTGGGTGTCACTGGAATGATTCTTGCGAAAACCATGCTGGCTTGAGTGAAAAAAATGAACGGACGATAGGAAGTTAGCAATATGCGAGTATAAAACAAGCTCCATTATTTTGCAAGAAACGCTTGTTATGGAAATCGGATGGTAGTTACTCGGCGATGATCGGCTTCCTTTCTTGAAGACTGGGATGACCTTGCCCACCTGCCAGTCACGTGGAATTGAACCGGTGTTCAGGGATTCCTGGAATATGAGCGATAAGAACAGGCTACATGTATGTTTAGTATTTTTCAGCACTTTGGCGTTGATACCGTCCACTCCAATAGATGATGAGTTCTTCAGTGACTCACTTACCTTGACTATGCCGACGGGATGAAATGTGATATTTTGCATAAGCGGGTGCGTAAAATATGGTGGATCTGGAAGATTGTCAAGGGGTTCATTCTTCTGCGGTTCTTCTGCGGTTCATTAGTAAAGACCGAACTGAATGCTGTGTTAAGAACATCTGCAACCTCAGTGTCAGGAATAGGAGATCCAGAGCTACTGTTAAGTGAAATCTCATTACATTGATTAGGGCTAATGGTTTTCCAAAATCGTTTTGGGTTAGTCTGTAGCATAGATGGTCAAGTAGTAGAAAAAACTTCAGTTTAGTCTGAGCGGTTAACTTGTCGCATTCTTTTGCGACAGCATACTTCTGCCATGTGGAAGAAGAGTTAGACAGCTTGGCCGACCGGAACAGGCGTTTTTTTCTTATTATTGAGTCCTTTGAGCGATACTTTAAACCATGGTGATGTTATTCTTTCTGTTATAGTAATGGTTGGAATGTAAAGACTTATAAGCCGATGCATCTCTGTTTTGAAAAGTAACCAGTTCGACTCGAGAGAATGCAGTGGAAAGTTAACAGCGAATGTGTCGAAGTAGTCTGATAATTCACGGTTCATGCTGGCATAGTCTCCTTTACCATAAAGCGTAAGTGTTTTTTTATTTTTTTGTTTCTTTAGTACGTTGCAATAAAAAGAAGTATGTGTCGTCATATTATCGCTGAGACCGCGCAACAAGGTTGTAGGAGTGAAATTATCAGGATGCGTTGTTAATACGAGATCTAGAACGTTGTACGAGTGGTCAGTAACGCGTGTGGGATCAGTGACGAGTTGAGTTAAGCCAAAAGTCATACACGTGTTTAAGAAATCGCTAGCCGGGCTGCTTTTCGATAATGTAGCGGTGGGATTAGACCAATCTATTGTGGGAAAATTAAAATCACCGAAGAGAAGGATAGGACTAAGTGGATATGTTTTAGTTAACACATTTAAGGCATCATGAAATAAGGGGGTGAAAGAACTGTCAGCATTAGGAGGCGGTAACAAATACCAATGAGGATGGGCGGGTGTGTAGTAGTGCATCGAAGCCAAATCATTTCCAGTTGTGAAGGGAGGTTAAGGAATGGACAATGCAGATCTCGTTTTATGGCGATCAATACACTCCCACCGCGCGAAATATCGGGTCTATCCTTCCGGAATATGTCAAAATCTGTGAGAAATGGAAGAATCTCAGAATCGTGAACTGATGCGTTAAGCGATGTTTCAGTTGGTAGTAAGATATCGCATGAAGATGAACCTATTAAACTGCACAATGAATCGCGCTTGGGAACAACACTTCGAATGTTCGCAAGCAGAAATGATAAAGGGTGACGATTCGGCGAACGGGGTTCACAATTTGGTTTTAATGGTGGCTACAAGCTGTCCTCAACGACGTGGTTAGAAACATGGTCGAAATGGTATGTTTTTTCATTGTGACAAGCTTTTCATTTCGCAACTTGTATCGCAGTTTTCGAGCCTTTCCAAATTCGATGAGGCGTTTCTGGGCAAGGCGCGTGCTTGGAGCGAGATCTTGAGCAACCGCATATCCTGTATCTTTCAATTTGCGGGCGGAAGACAGGACTTGCTCTTTAACTCCTGCAATGCTTGCTCAAAATGAGGCGCAACAAGCGTTTAAATTCAGTCAGGGCGTCAAGGTTACGCGACGGGCAGCGGCAAAAATAGTCACGCAGGCACCATGCCTACACAAAAATTAATTCCCCGCGCCTCCCTAGTAAAAACGTTTCTGTCCCCGTTCCCAGTCAAGTATTATTAAGGAGAATATTTTTTGCCCATTTGAGCACTTAAAAGCGTAGCAGTCCTGCTATCACGGAAATATTTAGATAACGTGATCACGTGATCGGAGGAGGACGCTGCTGAGTACGCTCAGCATTTTGTGTGCAGTAAAATTTGTTCATAGTGCTTACATTATTCTGGTGCTATATTTTGGAGAACGCTATTGAGTACACCCTGTATTTGGTCTGCATAGTAATATTTGGCCGTTGTGCCTAGAATACACTGTCACTATGATTTGGTTACTAAGATGTGTTGCCATAATGGCTGCCACACCTGTTCGAAGAATGTGGAGCTCCCGATCTAGAGTCGGCATGTTTACTCTACGCAGGAGTACTCTGGCTTCAGGAACCCTGCCCCGCCAGCTTCCTGGATGCCGGACAACACGACTGCTGGCTATGATCCTGAGTGGAACATGGTTGACGAGGAGAAAGTGCAAAACCTGCTGGAGCATCTGGCGCTGCTGTCTGCCGAGAGCACTCGTTGGTGGACGGTTCCGGAGGCTATTGCCGACATCGCGGAAATTCCAGCTGCAGAGGCTGTGTCGAAGAATTGTGCGCACAGCTAACTGACAGAGAAGGTTTATTTATGCTTACTGAGGATTACCTCATAAATGTCATGGCTCTCAAGGTATGCAACGTGGTCAGGTCACTGATATAGAAAACTTGGCATGGGATTCGCGACTAGTTTAACATCATCTGCATCAAGACATGGCCGCCGACCATATTGAGCAGGACATCGGTATGCTTTCATGTGTCACCCACCGAGACTGGGATAGAGCAGGACATAAGCAATACTTCACGTGTGACCCACGGAGATTGGAGGGCTACAAAATTTTGATCATTTGCATTGTGCCAGCGTTGCGCCTTGAGTGACAGTGCCTCTTGTACTATGTCAGGACTTGCTCCACCGCTTTCGTGAAAACAAAAAGGTTTTTTTGCATTTGTCTTGTTTCTGGCAGTGATCGTCGATATTGGCTAGTATACCCAGTCCCAGAGCAACTGGAACTGAGTCACCAGGTGCCATATCTGGTAAACGAAGCAGTGTTTGTATGAATGCAGGGTTACTGGCAATGCGTGATTGGTAATAGGTCGCTGGATACTGGTAGATAAGTGCAGCTTTTATGAAACATCGAGGTCAGTGCTCATCAAAGGGACTGTCGTAATAATTACTGACTGAAACACGTGTCATGAGATTTTATTCTAAAAGAAGGTGCCATAATATAAGAAGGGAGCAGAGCGATATCGGAGGAAACAACAATATATAATTTTGATTTGGCATTGAAAAACGCCTTAGAGCAGTGAAACCTTGCCATTATTTGTGTACCGACCACGTGACCGTATCTCCGTGAAGTGTGCTGTTTGAAGCGGTAACCACTGTCTTCTAGAATGTCACAGTCCACACGAGGGACCGCAGCGCGGACGAAAAGGTCACGTGAGTAATGCGCCGAGCGCGACAACACACCGAGGGCAGGAAAATTCCAGAAACTGCTGTCCTCCTCACTCGTCTGGCGCTGTCTTCTATTAGCGAACAAACTCAGCGTCAGGGACCGCTGTGTTGTCTGGCGGCTCACAACAACGCGACCGCCCGTTCCCAAGGGGTGTGAACGTGGACGTGATCATCATCCTCATAAATATATTGCTACGCTGGTCAAGATCACGTATTTATGAAGGTCCGTACGTGGTCTGTGGATGTGTTCGTGCATATAACTGTCAGGTTTGAAAATTACTGCTGTTCCTGGCTTGCGGCGAAATTTGCGCTGGTTTGTGGAAATCGATCACGTTTTTGACGGTTAGCGCTTAATTCTGATGTGCTCTAGAAAGCCCATGGGCACCGAAACCGAAGTTGTGGCATTATCTGCGTGACAGATCCGCATATGAGGTAGCGGTCTGACTTAGGGATGCATTTACGAGTCAACAGTACAGTAACCTAGGTGCCCCTGTGTCCCCAAGGGATGGAAGTACGTCAGAGCGGTGTTCAGTTATTCCCACAGGTAAAGACCTCGGTGATTTTGCCATCAATGAGCGTGAAAGCTAAGGCGCCGGGCTCGCCGGATGTTCCTCCGGTCTTCGCACTTTCTTATGTGCCGCGCTTATTGCCGCTAACTTTTTCGTTGCAATTAGCAGCAGAAGAAATCCTTCGAGGCGATTGCTAGTTATGCTCACAGCTGCGAATATGAAGCTACCTTTGGCGAAAAGGACAGCAAAAAATTCAGGGGGCACTTTTACTGTCTAAAGTAGGGTATCGAACCGGAACTTAACCTCAACTCGAAACAGGAACCGAACCCGAATTTTCACCCGGAACCGTAGCTGAACCGAACTCATATTTTTTCCGCCATCTTGGAACTGAACTCGAAGCGGAACGATTCAAAGGAACCGTTCTGAACCGGTTCGAGGCTCGGTTCAGCGCCACTTTCTTTGCAAACCCGCGAACTTTTTTTTTTCAGCCAAAATGAGATGGTCTAGCGCGTAGGTTTGCCCATCCGAAGCAGTCTGTGCTAGAAAGTGCGAAAATGGCACCCAGTATGTGCGACAACAAAATTTAATGAAATCTGATCTCTGGGAAGAAACCTGATAGACGCTTCTGTAATGTACTAGCACCAATTCTAAAGCATTGCATGCCAGTTTTATGCGAAATATTGAGTTACTACAGCTCCCCTCTTGCATGTTTGCGTATGGTTTTAAAGAAATTGTTCGCAGTGCTCTAACTCGATAAAGGACCATAGACACCAAATTTTTGCTTGCATATTTTCTTCTTTCAAACGGTGCTTTCGACATTGGTGTACATGGTGCACCCAGTGGTTTTCGCCTGCGACGAATAATTCATATTTGAATTTCTTCTCGACGCTATTTAGATTTCATCAACAGAACGACGGCTTTGAGATGCAGTCTAATTTAGGTTACGTGGGGCACGAACAATGCAGTAATATAACTGATAATGTACTGTTTGTTGTAACTGTAGCCTTTGAATCAGGCTGGTTTATGTGCAGTAAAGAGGCAAAAAAACGTACCAGAGTTTCTATCAGAGTTTGTCCGCTCCTCACGGGACCTAAAGTTTAACTACACGACAGAGCCATCGTTCGGCTGATGAAACTGAAGCAGTATGGAAGAATCAATTCCTTTCTAAATTATTCAGCGGAAGTGGGCGAATACCACACGGTGTTCCATGTATTCTAATATCCAGGGCATCATTCGAAAGGAGTAAACACGCAATAAAATTAGTTGTGCGTAGTCTTTTAGGCACCGATTGAAAATACCTTCCCTTTCTTTGTGTCATTTGAGACAAATATATGAAACAAACGATCTAACAGCACTGTGGTGGCGGTTTTTGAGGGAAGGCATGGCGCAATAACAGTCTCACTTCTTGATGGACACCTCAGCCGAGCCGTAAGAAAAGGGAGGAAAGTGCGAGTGAATGAAGAGAGCGAGAAACCGGTGCGGTAGTGGAGGGCGCGGGAATAATTTGGACCAACCAGAGACCTTTAACGTGCATTGACATCGCCCAGCACACGGGTGCCTTTTGCTTTTCGCCTGCAACGAAACGCGGCCGAGTTAGAACCCAGGTACACCGAATAAGTAGCCGAGCGGCCCAAACACTGAGCCACCGCAGTGGGCAGTGCAACACCTACTTCTGTAACCATTCGTTGTGTCAGACAACAGGTAATAAATAAAACCCCTCACGATGGGTCAGTGGTGCAATGCAAAAACAATGCAAGGAGACGAAATGCAAAAACGCGCCTGCGCAGTGGAACGTTAATAACAAATTGACAGTGGTTTAACTTTTATAAACCTAGCTAGAGCGAAAGCTCCAGTACACTTGGCTACGCTTTGTTAAACGCCTAAAACGCCTCGCAGGCGTTTCAGGCACACTCTCAGCATTCGATAGCTGCTTCGCCACCTTAACCGAACGCCCGAGTCACGTGCATAATCACATGACCACATCTGGTGAAGCCTTGGAGGAAGGAAAATTTAGAGGAGAGACCGTCACATGACATTTTGTGGAGCCGGAAACAAGCTCGGCGCCATCTTGTCCGGGCTGACGTTTCGCCGCCGCGCCGATTGCGCGCGCGTTTCAAAGCCAACGAAGGAGCGTGCTACCGCATGGGCACAGGCCCCCGCACGGGTGGCGCTTGGCTGCTTGCCGGTTTAGGGTGCCCTATGCCGGTGTGTGTTCGTCAGCGGAAAAGGTAATAAAGCGGAAATACCCGTGTGAGACAGACGGCTACTTTCAGTTACTGCTTCGTTCTGCGTCGTCTCCGTGCCGTCTCCAACTGCTCGGCCCTGGTCACAATTAGTAGCAGCCGGGAAAAATTATTATCTCAACTCTTGCAAGCGCTGGAAGTGACCTTCGCTTTCAATTACTGCGGTGGCCCATCAGTACCCGTCGCCACTTTTGGCTACGTTGTTTTCTGACGGCGGAGACTATGAGCCTCCCTGGCAGTGGCGTAGCCAGAAATTTTGTTTGGAGGGGGGGGGTCATGTTGCAGGACGGCCTCCTCATAGAATTTGTGGAGAGATAAAACGCTAGAATAATAACTACATTGTCGTGTTGACAATGCCATTGTGTATTAGAGAAAGCTACGCACTGTCTATACAAGTGAAATATATATTTTTTTAAAATAAAAGAATGTATATTCGTATGTCTTAAAAATCGTGTTAAGTGATACCAAGGCTTCCATGTTTTTTCGTATTTACTAAGTAAACAAAATATCACATGAAGTCTACAACTACATCAGTCCGACAGTGCATGCCAGTGATGTGGAAAACGTAAGGGCCATGAAATGAGCAAGTGGAGGACAAATATTTTAATGAATCTTTGTCGTTCAAGAACCTTTATATTTCTGTACATATGCAACGGCCAGGGGAAAATCTCAATAAGGCTGTCCTTCGTTCCAGTGTACTGCGCAGCAGCAGCTGTGACCGGTCATGTATTGCGAGTAATTGCACCGAAATTTTAGTCGCAACAGCCAGCACATGAACAAATGAGGAGTTCTGCAAAATATGCAATAGAATTAAGTGCGAAGATAAAATGTAGTATCAGAAATGTGAACATACAACTTGGCAACTTGAAATTTTGAATAAAACCACCTTGGTGCAAATAATTTCACAAGGACAAAAAAGACGAGGAAATCGTGAAGTTATTTGCGCCAAGGTGGTTTTATTCCAAATTTTAAGATGCTAAACCAACAAGCCCGACAATATGCCTTACTGAACAACATGACAGTCACTGTATGTCTACACAAAACCTCGCAACAAGATATTTCAATACCCGTATGCCTCCACTTCATCTACGTGTCTAAGAAAAAGTCACTCCATACAATGCGTCAAACAAGGCAAATAAGCTTTTGGGGAACATTCTAAAATTACGAGATTTCACATACCGATCGCCCGAAAGCGCTTAAATTTCTTTTTTTTTATGCTGTGTGTCTTGGCTCTCACGGTGTATTTCATGAAGCTTCCGAAGAAACTATCCCACCGTAACGCAGTGGTACTGCCTTTAAATTTAAGCTTCCTGAAATGTTTTAATATATGGCTACCCTGGAAGCCTTATATGTCCAGCTTGCTGGCACAAGGCTTAAATTTGAATGGCACTCAGCAACAGTTTCTGTTGGAGAGCATAATGATTTTTGAGTGGACAGCTGTCAAATGTGCGATCAGGTTGTAAAAAAATTCTTCTTTGCTAGAATGAGTGTATGCGTTCATGCATGAGATCCGTGAGCAAGGTTATTGATATTGCGTCGTTTGCATGCTATGCTCGCATAAAAGTGTTCTACATACTGGTCACACTTTAATCGCGTTCTCTGGTGGAGAGCACAAACCTCTCAGTTTTATGCTGAATGAGTGGCACGTGTCTGCTTTCGGCTGAGTCGTGAACAATGCTGCCATGCATGGTCACACCCCACCTTAGTGTTCAACCTGGCTTTTAATGCAGCTTTTGTTGCTGAACGTTGCAATCTGCATCCATTGCATATGTTTGGGAAGCTGGCTGTGTCAACAGTGCCTTCTGCTGCAGCAGTGAGGGTAAGAGAAATTCTGCAGTACTTTGTTGTTGGTCTTAAATACTATACTTATCTTCTTAGCATGTTTTCGTGTCGCTGGTGATGCAAGGAATGCTTTCTCGTATATAGCAGTGAGGGTCCGTAAATATACTAAAAAGTTCGAGTTCTTCACCCTGAACGCAAAATGTAGTATCGTAAGGTGTTGTAATGGTGGCCGTGGCAACAATGACTTTTCATTCACGAATCCAAGAGCCACTCACAGAGGTGACAGAAACGGAGAGGGCCAAAGTGCATATTAGTAGACGGCAGAGGAGGATTCATGGGGGTGCTGGTGTCACCCCCCTCCAAAAGACTGAAATTTTACATAAGGTAACCATTCTGAACGCGTTTTTCTCAATGAAAACAGTTCAAGAAATGCGTGTTTTCGTGGAGTTGGCCATGCAAGGAATGCTTTCTCGTACAGCAGTGAGTATCGGCAAATATAGTAAAAAGTTAGAGTTCTTGACCCTGAATGTAAAATTTAATATCATAACTTGTTGTAATGGTGGCTGTGCCAGCAATGACTTCATTCACGACTCCAAGAGCCACTCACACAAGTGACAGAAACGGAGAGGGCCGAAGTGCATATAGTAGACGGCATTGGAAGATATATAATAATAATAATCTCTTTATTTGTGTCGTAGGGTACACGGTCGACACTGGAGGCCGGCAGTAAAAGCTGTCACAAACGACAGCTTGACAGAGCCGCAGGCCCCCATGCACTTGGCAGCAGTACAGTGTCAATGCTTATATGCCAAAAAAAAAATATGCTATACACAGTACAGCTCACAGTACACCCTGATAAATAAATTACATTTTCTATACAGAACACAACATAAAATTTGTGATATACTGCATAAATTAATAGAAAGAACATAGAATAGAGCATACAACATGATGGATAGAACATAAAATTACCGTGGCTTAAGGCATGAAACAATAAGAGATCGATTCTATGAACTCATAAGAACAAAATACACAGGCGGTTGTAGTCTAGTAAGGCAAGAAAAGATAGTTAAGATTACAGTGCACTCTACAGGAGGAAATAGCATGGATACAATACAAAAAATAAAAATCCGGTAGGTAAACATGGTCACTTAGTGTAAGGAGAAATTATTCAGTTGAAAAGGATATGAGTGTAGAAACAAACTCAAGTATTAAGAAACAAAAAAGAAGTGTAATTGCGGTTTGTCAGGGACAATCAGGCATGATCATTTGGACATGTAGTATTTTCTGATTTCTTTAAATGAATATATTTGTAATTGTACATTTCCTTTATTCAATTTATTCAATAACCTCGGCAACTGATGTTGCAATGTTTGATGACCATATTTTGTACGGTATGTTTTTACCATCCAGTATTCGCTGTAACGGGTGGCATGACTCGGGGTGTGGTTTTGTAGATTTGCTAACTGTTTTAAGAATGTACATTTAATTTTACACAGGATAACCATTCGGAACACCTTTTTCTCAATGAAAAAGTTCAAGAAATACATGTTTAAAATGTGACTGCCCCCCTCCATAATTCCACCCTTTGGAGCATGGCAACATAGCATGTTTCACATATCCAAAGATCTAGTATTGTGCATACTATATTATACCGTAGCTTTTCAGACGTCTAGAAGTTTAGGGGTACCCAGTGGCTGTAGTATACGTTTCACGGTGTTGTGCATCATTTCAATGCTGTGTTTCATTTTTAATATACAGAGCTGCAGCTGTACGCACTGCTTTTCGCTACTTGATGAAATAATAGCTTGTAATGTCACTTTATAGTAGCACACTTTACTTGTGATCGACAATACATCAATTGAAAGTCGATCTATTGTACGTAATGAATGCACGAAATTGTTTTTCTTCAACATAATCACATAGATAAATGACAGAAAGAAGCCAACAGCCACACAAACCAACGGACACAGGGGATTTGTTTTTTTTATTTATTTTGTGGTGCTGATCAATTTAGAATAATACTGAATATGTTACCGCTTAAAGCTAATTGATAAGAAAAGCAGAAGAAAAAACAACCACATGCCGCCGGTGGGATCCGAACCCACGACCTCAGAATTTCGCGTCCGGTGCTCTACCTCTGAGCTACGGCGACGGCTGTCAAGTCTTCAGCTTTCGGGGGTATTTATGTTTACAAGTAATCTAACTTGAGAGTGTTCATCAGTGCCACCCGCGTTCGTAAGCGGTGGACGTAGCACGTCCTGAGGTACCGCTGGTGTGACGTAGAACGTCATCTAACGGCGAGAGTGGAAGCTGTGTGAGGACCCTCTTATGCTTCCCATGGCATCATGGTTGCCAGAACTGAGACCCTCGCTAAGCAATTAAGCAAACAAGGGGAGGGAAATGAGGGGCTCGTTATAAATATGAGAAAGAAGCCAACAGCCACAGAAACCAACGGACACAGGGGATTTCTTTTTTATTTATCTTGTGGTGTTGATCAATTTAGAATAATACTGAATATGTTACCGGCGGCATGTAACATATGCCACCGTAACATATGGCATATGTAACACATGTAGCATGTAACATATGACATATATATGTCACCGGCGGCATGTGGCTGTTTTTTCTTCTGCTTTTCTTATCAGTTAGCTTTAAGCGGTAACAAAAACTGTATTATTCTTAATTGATAAACACCACAAGATAAATAAAAAAAAGAAATCCCCTGTGTCCGTTGGTGTCCGTGGCTGTTGGCTTCTTTCTCATATTTATAATGAGCCCCTTATTTCCCTTCCCTTGTTTGCTTAATCACATAGATAAATGAAATTCAGCGCACATGTGGATCCTCATTTCACTAAGTACCATTTACCCCAAATAATACTCTCACAGGGCATGGGCACAATAAATACGTGAGAAAAGGCCTCCTAATTCAGTTAGAGCTTCACCTTTTTCGCACTTCTTGACCATGACATCAGATGGAAAAGCAATTACAAACCTGCAACAGGAAACCGGTCTAAACATAGCGCGCGACCACAAACACAGACTATGCCACGATATGAACGAATACACTTGAGCCCGGCACGTCCCAGGTGCAAGAGCTCGCTAGACGCATCAAATGCTACACGCTTGAAACAGGCGTGTACCACAGTTTATGCAGTATACTAAGAGCAAAGCGAGCGCACTGCTTCCTTTAAATTATCCCCCTTCGCCCATGTCATGGCCCCCACAGTTCACACAAGCGCAATCGCGAACAACAAAAATGACAGTTACACTAACACCAGCGAAAATCGCTGGAGCGTTGCAAGAACACGCATAAGTAGCAACGAGGTTTCACTGCCGATGGAAACGGGAGCGCGAATGGCACACGCACACTGCACGCACAGGACGCGAAACGTCCGCACAATACGCGAACGACCTCTCTAGCGCACGCCATATTAATGAGTGGTGAACGAACAGCGCGAATGCTCCTCAGTGAGCAGCGGCAGTCTGCCGACGGCTCCAAGCAGTGACGCAGCAGACGACATGCCAGTGCGATCGTGGTCGCCTAGCTCGTTGAAATTAATGCACGCAACAGAGAGAGTTTTGCAGCGAATTACACCTGAGATATGAGTGAACGGCCCCAATGTCAGGCTGTGAGCACGATCAAAAACAAACTCGAGTAGAGGAAAGTGCACCTACGCCGCACCGCAAATGCTACGCCGCGGACGCCTGCTACCGCCCGGACAAGATGGCCTTTCGATCGAGAAAAACCACGTGATTTCCTCCACACTTTTCTCCCAGATTGTTGTGTGGAAAGGGCTTCTGATTTTTGCCTCCTGATCCTCCCGATCGAGAAAAACCACGTGATTTGCTCCACACTTTTCTCCCAGAGTGTTGTGTGGAAAGGGCTTCTCCTTATTTTTGCCTCCTGATCCTCTGGATCGAGAAAAACCACGTGATTTCCTCCACACTTTTCTCCCAGATTGTTGTGTGGAAAGGGCTTCTCCTGATTTTTGCCTCCTCATCCTCCCGATCGAGAAAAGCCACGTGATTTCCACCACACTTTTCTCCAAGATAGTTGTGTGGAAAGGGCTTCTCCTGATTTTTGCCTCCTGATCCTCCCGATCGAGAAAAACCAGGTGATTTCCTCCACACTTTCCTCCCAGAATGTTGTGTGGTAAGGGCTTCTCTTGATTTGTGCCTCCTGATCCTCTGGATCGAGAAAAACCACGTGATTTGCTCCACACTTTTCTCCCAGAGTGTTGTGTGGAAAGGGCTTCTCCTGATTTTTGCCTCCTGATGCTCCCGATCGGGAAAAACCACTTGACTTCTCCACACTTTTCTCCCAGATTGTTGTGTGGAAAGGGCTTCTCCTGATTTTTGCCTCCTCATCCTCCCGATCGAGAAAAGCCACGTGATTTCCACCACACTTTTCTCCAAGATAGTTGTGTGGAAAGGGCTTCTCCTGATTTTTGCCTCCTGATCCTCCCGATCGAGAAAAACCAGGTGATTTCCTCCACACTTTCCTCCCAGAATGTTGTGTGGTAAGGGCTTCTCTTGATTTTTGCCTCCTGATCCTCTGGATCGAGAAAAACCACGTGATTTCCTCCACACTTTTCTCCCAGATTGTTGTGTGGAAAGGGCTTCTCCTGATTTTTGCCTCCTCATCCTCCCGATCGAGAAAAGCCACGTGATTTCCACCACACTTTTCTCCAAGATAGTTGTGTGGAAAGGGCTTCTCCTGATTTTGGCCTCCTGATCCTCCCGATCGAGAAAAACCAGGTGATTTCCTCCACACTTTCCTCCCAGAATGTTGTGTGGTAAGGGCTTCTCTTGATTTTTGCCTCCTGATCCTCTGGATCGAGAAAAACCACGTGATTTGCTCCACACTTTTCTCCCAGAGTGTTGTGTGGAAAGGGCTTCTCCTGATTTTTGCCTCCTGATCCTCCCGATAGAGAAAAACCAGGTGATTTCCTCCACTTTCCTCCCAGAATGTTGTGTGGAAAGGGCTTCTCCTGATTTTTGCCTCCTGATCCTCCCGATCGAGAAAAGCCACGTGATTTCCTCCACACTTTTCTCCCAGATTGTTGTGTGGAAAGGGCTTCCCCTGATTTTTGCCTCCTGATCCTCCCGATCGAGAAAAACCAGGTGATTTCCTCCACACTTTCCTCAGGGCTTCTCCTGATTTTTGCCTCCTGATCCTCCCGATCGAGAAAAACCAGGTGATTTCCTCCACACTTTCCTCCCAGAATGTTGTGTGGAAAGGACTTCTCGTGATTTTTGCCTCCTAATCCTCCCGATCGAGAAAAACCACGTGATTTCCTCCACACTTTTCTCCCAGTGTTGTGTGGAAAGGGCTTCTAATGATTTCTGCCTCTTGATCCTCCCGATCGAGAAAAACCACGTGATTTCCTGCACACTTTTCTCCCAGAGTTGTGTGGAAAGGGCTTCTCCTTATTTTTGCCTCCTGATTCTCCCGATTGAGAAAAGCCACGTGATTTCCTCCACACTTTTCTCCCAGATTGTTCTGTGGAAAGGGCTTCTCCTGATTTTTGCCTCCTGATCCTCCCGATCGAGAAAAACCAGGTGATTTCCTCCACACTTTCCTTCCAGAATGTTGTGTGGAAAGGGCTTCTCCTGATTTTTGCCTCCTGATCCTCCCGATCGAGAAAAACCACGTGATATCCTCTACACTTTTCTCCCAGATTGTTGTGTGGAAAGGGCTTTTCCTGATTTTTGCCTCCTGATCCTCCCGATCGAGAAAAACCAGGTGATTTCCTCCACACACTCCTCCCAGAATGTTGTGTGGAAAGGGCTTCGCCTGATTTTTGCCTCCTGATCCTCCCGATCGAGAAAAACCACGTGATTTCCACCACACTTTTCTCCCAGATTGTTGTGTGGAAAGGGCTTCTCCTGATTTTTGCCTCCCGATCCTCCCGATCGAGAAAAGCCACGTGATTTCCTCCACACTTTTCTCCCAGATTGCTGTGTGGAAAGGGCTTCTCCTGATTTTTGCCTCCTGATCCTCCCGATCGAGAAAAACCAGGTGATTTCCTCCACACTTTCCTCGCAGAATCTTGTGTGGAAAGGGCTTCTCCTGATTTTTGCCTCCTGATCCTCCCGATCGAGATAAACCACGTGATTTTCTCCACACTTTTCTACCAGATTGTTGTGTGGAAAAAGCTTCTCCTGATTTTTGCCTCCTGATCCGATCGAGAAAAACCTGGTGATTTCCTCCACACTTTCCTCTCAGAATGTTGTGTGGAAAGGGCTTCTCCTGATTTTTGCCTCCTGATCCTCCCGATCGAGAAAAACCACGTGATTTGCTCCACACTTTTCTCCCAGAGTGTTGTGTGGAAAGGGCTTCTCCTGATTTTTGCCTCCTGATCCTCTGGATCGAGAAAAACCACGTGATTTCCTCCACACTTTTCTCCCAGATTGTTGTGTGGAAAGGGCTTCTCCTGATTTTTGCCTCCTCATCCTCCCGATCGAGAAAAGCCACGTGATTTCCACCACACTTTTCTCCAAAATAGTTGTGTGGAAAGGGCTTCTCCTGATTTTTGCCTCCTGATCCTCCCGATCGAGAAAAACCAGGTGATTTCCTCCACACTTTCCTCCCAGAATGTTGTGTGGAAAGGGCTTCTCTTGATTTTTGCCTCCTGATCCTCTGGATCGAGAAAAACCACGTGATTTGCTCCACACTTTTCTCCCAGAGTGTTGTGTGGAAAGGGCTTCTCCTGATTTTTGCCTCCTGATGCTCCCGATCGGGAAAAACCACTTGACTTCTCCACAGTTTTCTCCCAGATTGTTGTGTGGAAAGGGCTTCTCCTGATTTTTGCCTCCTCATCCTCCCGATCGAGAAAAGCCACGTGATTTCCACCACACTTTTCTCCAAGATAGTTGTGTGGAAAGGGCTTCTCCTGATTTTTGCCTCCTGATCCTCCCGGTCGAGAAAAACCACGTGATTTCCTCCACACTTTCCTCCCAGAATGTTGTGTGGTAAGGGCTTCTCTTGATTTTTGCCTCCTGATCCTCTGGATCGAGAAAAACCACGTGATTTCCTCCACACTTTTCTCCCAGATTGTTGTGTGGAAAGGGCTTCTCCTGATTTTTGCCTCCTCATCCTCCCGATCGAGAAAAGCCACGTGATTTCCACCACACTTTTCTCCAAGATAGTTGTGTGGAAAGGGCTTCTCCTGATTTTTGCCTCCTGATCCTCCCGATCGAGAAAAACCAGGTGATTTCCTCCACACTTTCCTCCCAGAATGTTGTGTGGTAAGGGCTTCTCTTGATTTTTGCGTCCTGATTCTGGATCGAGAAAAACCACGTGATTTCCTCCACACTTTTCTACCAGTGTTGTGTGGAAAGGGCTTCTAATGATTTTTGCCTCTTGATCCTCCCGATCGAGAAAAACCACGTGATTTCCTGCACACTTTTCTCCCAGAGTGTTGTGTGGAAAGGGCTTCTCCTTATTTTTGCCTCCTGATTCTCCCGATTGAGAAAAACCACGTGATTTCCTCCACACTTTTCTCCCAGATTGTTCTGTGGAAAGGGCTTCTCCTGATTTTTGCCTCCTGAGCCTCCCGATCGAGAAAAACCAGGTGATTTCCTCCACACTTTCCTTCCAGAATGTTGTGTGGAAAGGGCTTCTCCTGATTTTTGCCTCCTGATCCTCCCGATCAAGAAAAACCACGTGATATCCTCTACACTTTTCTCCCAGATTGTTGTGCGGAAAGGGCTTTTCCTGATTTTTGCCTCCTGATCCTCCCGATCGAGAAAAACCAGGTTATTTCCTCCACACTTTCCTCCCAGAATGTTGTGTGGAAAGGGCTTCTGATTTTTGCCTCCTGATCCTCCCGATCGAGAAAAACCACGTGATTTCCACCACACTTTTCTCCCAGATTGTTGTGTGGAAAGGGCTTCTCCTGATTTTTGCCTCCCGATCCTCCCGATCGAGAAAAGCCACGTGATTTCCTCCACACTTTTCTCCCAGATTGTTGTGTGGAAAGGGCTTCTCCTGATTTTTGCCTCCTGATCCTCCCGATCGAGAAAAACCAGGTGATTTCCTCCACACTTTCCTCGCAGAATCTTGTGTGGAAAGGGCTTCTCCTGATTTTTGCCTCCTGATCCTCCCGATCGAGATAAACCACGTGATTTTCTCCACACTTTTCTCCCAGATTGTTGTGTGGAAAAAGCTTCTCCTGATTTTTGCCTCCTGATCCGATCGAGAAAAACCTGGTGATTTCCTCCACACTTTCCTCCCAGAATGTTGTGTGGAAAGGGCTTCTCCTGATTTTTACCTCCTGATCCTCCCGATCGAGAAAAACCACGTGATTTGCTCCACACTTTTCTCCCAGAGTGTTGTGTGAAAAGGGCCTCCCCTGATTTTTGCCTCCTGATCCACTGGATCGAGAAAAACCACGCGATTTCCTCCACACTTTCCTCCCAGAATGTTGTATGGAAAGGGCTTCTGATTTTTGCCTCCTGATCCTCCCGATCGAGAAAAGCCACGTGATTTCCTCCACACTTTTCTCCCAGATTGTTGTGTGGAAAGGGCTTCTCCTGATTTTTGCCTCCTGATCCTCCCGATCGAGAAAAACCAGGTGATTTCCTCCACACTTTCCTCGCAGAATGTTGTGTGGAAAGGGCTTCTCCTGGTTTTTGCCTCCTGATCCTCCCGGTCGAGATAAACCACGTGATTTTCTCCACACTTTTCTCCCAGATTGTTGTGTGGAAAAAGCTTCTGATTTTTGCCTCCTGATCCTCCCGATCAAGAAAAACCAGGTGCTTTCCTCCACACTTTCCTCCCATAATGTTATGTGGAAAGGGCTTCTCTGTATTTTTAACTTCTGATCCTCCCGATCGAGAAAAACCACGTGATTTGCTCCACACTTTTCTCCCAGAGTGTTGTGTGGAAAGGGCTTCTCCTGATTTTTGCCTCCTGATCCACTGGATCGAGAAAAACCACGTGATTTCCTCCACACTTTCCTCCCAGAATGTTGTGTGGAAAGGGCTTCTCTTGATTTTTGCCTCCTGATCCTCTGGATCGAGAAAAACCACGTGATTTGCTCCTCACTTTTCTCCCAGAGTGTTGTATGGAAAGGGCTTCTCCTGATTTTTGCCTCCTGATCCTCCCGATCGGGAAAAACCACTTGACTTCCTCCACACTTTTCTCCCAGATTGTTGTGTGGAAAGGGCTTCTCCTGATTTTTGCCTCCTGATCCTCCCGATCGAGAAAAACCAGGTGATTTCCTCCACACTTTCCTCCCAGAATGTTGTGTGGAAAGGGCTTCTCCTGATTTTTGCCTCCTGATCCTCCCGATCGAGAAAAGCCACGTGATTTCCTCCACACTTTTCTTCCAGATTGTTGTGTGGAAAGGGCTTCCCCTGATTTTTGCCTCCTGATCCTCCCGATCGAGAAAAACCAGGTGATTTCCTCCACACTTTCCTCCCAGAATGTTGTGTGGAAAGGGCTTCTCCTGATTTTTGCCTCCTGATCCTCCCGAACCAGAAAAACCAGGTGATTTCCTCCACACTTTCCTCCCAGAATGTTGTGTGGAAAGGGCTTCTCCTGATTTTTGCCTCCTGATCCTCCCGATCGAGAAAAACCACGTGATTTCCTCCACACTTTTCTCTCAGTGTTGTGTGGAAAGGGCTTCTAATGATTTTTGCCTCTTGATCCTCCCGATCGAGAAAAACCACGTGATTTCCTGCACACTTTTCTCCCAGTGTTGTGTGGAAAGGGCTTCTCCTTATTTTTGCCTCCTGATCATCCCGATCGAGAAAAACCACGTGATTTCCTCCACACTTTTCCCCCAGATTGTTCTGTGGAAAGGGCTTCTCCTGATTTTTGCCTCCTGATCCTCCCGATCGAGAAAAACCAGGTGATTTCCTCCACACTTTCCTTCCAGAATGTTGTGTGGAAAGGGCGTCTCCTGATTTTTGCCTCCTGATCCTCCCGATTCGAGAAAAACCACGTGATTTCCTCCACACTTTTCTCCCAGATTGTTGTGTGGAAAGGGCTTTTCCTGATTTTTGCCTCCTGATCCTCCCGATCGAGAAAAACCAGGTGATTTCCTCCACACTTTCCTCCCAGAATGTTGTGTGGAAAGGGCTTCTCTTGATTTTTGCCTCCTTATCCTCCCGATCGAGAAAAACCACGTGATTTCCACCACACTTTTCTCCCAGATTGTTGTGTGGAAAGGGCTTCTCCTGATTTTTGCCTCCTGATCCTCCCGATCGACAAAAGCCACGTGATTTCCTCCACACTTTTCTCCCAGATTGTTGTGTGGAAAGGGCTTCTCCTGATTTTTGCCTCCTGATCCTCCCGATCGAGAAAAACCAGGTGATTTCCTCCACACTTTCCTTGCAGAATCTTGTGTGGAAAAAGCTTCTCCTGATTTTTGCCTCCTGATCCTCCCGATCGAGATAAACCGCGTGATTTTCTCCACACTTTTCTCCCAGATTGTTGTGTGGAAAGGGCTTCTCCTGATTTTTGCCTCCTGATCCTCCCGATTGAGAAAAACCACGTGATTTCCTCCACACCTTTCTCCCAGATTGTTGTGTGGAAAGGGCTTCTCCTGATTTTTGCCTCCTGATCCTCCCGATCGAGAAAAACCAGGTGATTTCCTCCACACTTTCCTCGCAGAATGTTGTGTGGAAAGGGCTTCTCCTGATTTTTGCCTCCTGATCCTCCCGATCGAGATAAAACACGTGATTTTCTCCACACTTTCCTCCCAGAGTGTTGTGTGAAAAGGGCTTCTCTTGATTTTTGCCTCCTGATCCACTGGAACGAGAAAAACCACGCGATTTCCTCCACACTTTCCTCCCAGAATGTTGTATGGAAAGGGCTTCTGATTTTTGCCTCCTGATCCTCCCGATCGAGAAAAGCCACGTGATTTCCTCCACACTTTTCTCCCAGATTGTTGTGTGGAAAGGGCTTCTCCTGATTTTTGCCTCCTGATCCTCCCGATCGAGAAAAACCAGGTGATTTCCTCCACACTTTCCTCGCAGAATGTTGTGTGGAAAGGGCTTCTCCTGATTTTTGCCTCCTGATCCTCCCGATCGAGATAAAACACGTGATTTTCTCCACACTTTTCTCCCAGATTGTTGTGTGGAATAAGCTTCTCCTGATTTTTGCCTCCTGATCCTCCCGATCGAGGAAAACCAGGTGCTTTCCTCCACACTTTCCTCCCAGAATGTTATGTGGAAAGGGCTTCTCTGTATTTTTACCTCCTCATCCTCCCGATCGAGAAAAACCACGTGATTTGCTGCACACTTTTCTCCCAGAGTGTTGTGTGAAAAGGGCTTCTGATTTTTGCCTCCTGATCCACTGGATCGAGAAAAACCACGTGATTTCCTCTACACTTTCCTCCCAGAATGTTGTGTGGAAAGGGCTTCTCCTGATTTTTGCCTCCTGATCCTCCCGATCGAGATAAACCACGTGATTTTCTCCACACTTTTCTCCCAGATTGTTGTGTGGAAAAAGCTTCTCCTGATTTTTGCCTCCTGATCCTCCCGATCGAGAAAAACCAGGTGATTTCCTCCACACTTTCCTCCCAGAATGTTGTGTGGAAAGGGCTTCTCCTTTTTTTACCTCCTGATCCTCCCGATCGAGAAAAACCACGTGATTTGCTCCACACTTTTCTTCCAGAGTGTTGTGTGAAAATGGCTTCTCCTGATTTTTGCCTCCTGATCCACTGGATCGAGAAAAACCACGTGATTTTCTTCCACACTTTTCTCCCAGATTGTTGTGTGGAAAGGGCTGCTCCTGATTTTTGCCTCCTGATCCTCCCGATTGAGAAAAACCACGTGATTTCCTCCACACCTTTCTCCCAGATTGTTGTGTGGAAAGGGCTTCTCCTGATTTTTGCCTCCTGATCCTCCCGATCGAGAAAAACCACGTGATTTCCTCCACACTTTCCTCCCAGAATGTTGTGTGGAAAGGGCTTCTCCTGATTTTTGCCTCCTGATCCTCCTGATCGAGAAAAACCAGGTGATTTCACAGAAAGTTGTGTGGAAAGGGCTTCTCCTGGTTTTTGCCTCCTGATCCTCTGGATCGAGAAAAACCACGTGATTTCCTCCACACTTTTCTCCCAGATTGTTGTGTGGAAAGGACTTCTCCTGATTTTTGCCTCCTGATCCTCCCGATCGAAAAATACCAGGTGATTTCCTTCACATTTTCCTCCTAGAATGTTGTGTGGAAAGTGCTTCCCCTGATTTTTGCCTCCTGATCCTGTGAATCAAGAAAAACCAGGTGATTTCCTCCACACTTTTCTCCCAAATTGTTGTGTGGAAAGGGCTTCTCCTGATTTTTGCTTCCTGATCCTCCCGATTGAGAAAAACCACGTGATTTCCTCCACACCTTTCTCCCAGATTGTTGTGTGGAAAGGGCTTCTCCTGATTTTTGCCTCCTGATCCTCCCGATCGAGAAAAACCACGTGATTTCCTCCACACTTTCCTCCCAGAATGTTGTGTGGAAAGGGCTTCTCCTGATTTTTGCCTCCTGATCCTCCTGATCGAGAAAAACCAGGTGATTTCACAGAAAGTTGTGTGGAAAGGGCTTCTCCTGATTTTTGCCTCCTGATCCTCTGGATCGAGAAAAACCACGTGATTTCCTCCACACTTTTCTCCCAGATTGTTGTGTGGAAAGGACTTCTCCTGATTTTTGGCTCCTGATCCTCCCGATCGAAAAATACCAGGTGATTTCCTTCACATTTTCCTCCTAGAATGTTGTGTGGAAAGTGCTTCCCCTGATTTTTGCCTCCTGATCCTGTGAATCAAGAAAAACCAGGTGATTTCCTCCACACTTTCCTCCCAGAATGTTCTGTGGAATGGGCTTCTCCTGATTTTTGCCTCCTGATCCTCCCGATCGAGAAAAACCACGTGATTTCCTCCACACTTTTCTCCCAGATTGTTGTGTGGAAAGGGCTTCTCCTGATTTTTGCCTCCTGATCCTCCCGATCGAGAAAAACCAGGTGATTTCCTCCACACTTTCCTCCCAGAATGTTGTGTGGAAAGGGCTTCTCCTGATTTTTGCCTCCTGATCCGATCGAGAAAAACCTGGTGATTTCCTCCACACTTTCCTCCCAGAATGTTGTGTGGAAAGGGCTTCTGATTTTTGCCTCCTGATCCTCCCGATCGAGAAAAGCCACGTGATTTCCTCCACACTTTTCTCCCAGATTGTTGTGTGGAAAGGGCTTCTCCTGATTTTTGCCTCCTGATCCTCCCGATCGAGAAAAACCAGGTGATTTCCTCCACACTTTCCTCGCAGAATGTTGTGTGGAAAGGGCTTCTCCTGATTTTTGCCTCCTGATCCTCCCGATCGAGATAAAACACGTGATTTTCTCCACACTTTCCTCCCAGAGTGTTGTGTGAAAAGGGCTTCTCTTGATTTTTGCCTCCTGATCCACTGGAACGAGAAAAACCACGCGATTTCCTCCACACTTTCCTCCCAGAATGTTGTATGGAAAGGGCTTCTGATTTTTGCCTCCTGATCCTCCCGATCGAGAAAAGCCACGTGATTTCCTCCACACTTTTCTCCCAGATTGTTGTGTGGAAAGGGCTTCTCCTGATTTTTGCCTCCTGATCCTCCTGATCGAGAAAAACCAGGTGATTTCCTCCACACTTTCCTCGCAGAATGTTGTGTGGAAAGGGCTTCTCCTGATTTTTGCCTCCTGATCCTCCCGATCGAGATAAAACACGTGATTTTCTCCACACTTTTCTCCCAGATTGTTGTGTGGAATAAGCTTCTCCTGATTTTTGCCTCCTGATCCTCCCGATCGAGGAAAACCAGGTGCTTTCCTCCACACTTTCCTCCCAGAATGTTATGTGGAAAGGGCTTCTCTGTATTTTTACCTCCTCATCCTCCCGATGTAGAAAAACCACGTGATTTGCTGCACACTTTTCTCCCAGAGTGTTGTGTGAAAAGGGCTTCTGATTTTTGCCTCCTGATCCACTGGATCGAGAAAAACCACGTGATTTCCTCTACACTTTCCTCCCAGAATGTTGTGTGGAAAGGGCTTCTCCTGATTTTTGCCTCCTGATCCTCCCGATCGAGATAAACCACGTGATTTTCTCCACAATTTTCTCCCAGATTGTTGTGTGGAAAAAGCTTCTCCTGATTTTTGCCTCCTGATCCTCCCGATCGAGAAAAACCAGGTGATTTCCTCCACACTTTCCTCCCAGAATGTTGTGTGGAAAGGGCTTCTCCTTTTTTTACCTCCTGATCCTCCCGATCGAGAAAAACCACGTGATTTGCTCCACACTTTTCTTCCAGATTGTTGTGTGAAAATGGCTTCTCCTAATTTTTGCCTCCTGATCCACTGGATCGAGAAAAACCACGTGATTTCCTCCACACTTTTCTCCCAGATTGTTGTGTGGAAAGGGCTGCTCCTGATTTTTGCCTCCTGATCCTCCCGATTGAGAAAAACCACGTGATTTCCTCCACACCTTTCTCCCAGATTGTTGTGTGGAAAGGGCTTCTCTTGATTTTTGCCTCCTGATCCTCCCGATCGAGAAAAACCACGTGATTTCCTCCACACTTTCCTCCCAGAATGTTGTGTGGAAAGGGCTTCTCCTGATTTTTGCCTCCTGATCCTCCTGATCGAGAAAAACCAGGTGATTTCACAGAAAGTTGTGTGGAAAGGGCTTCTCCTGGTTTTTGCCTCCTGATCCTCTGGATCGAGAAAAACCACGTGATTTCCTCCACACTTTTCTCCCAGATTGTTGTGTGGAAAGGACTTCTCCTGATTTTGCCTCCTGATCCTCCCGATCGAAAAATACCAGGTGATTTCCTTCACATTTTCCTCCTAGAATGTTGTGTGGAAAGTGCTTCCCCTGATTTTTGCCTCCTGATCCTGTGAATCAAGAAAAACCAGGTGATTTCCTCCACACTTTCTCCCAGATTGTTGTGTGGAAAGGGCTTCTCCTGATTTTGCCTCCTGATCCTCCCGATTGAGAAAAACCACGTGATTTCCTCCACCACCTTTCTCCCAGATTGTTGTGTGGAAAGGGCTTCTCCTGATTTTTGCCTCCTGATCCTCCCGATCGAGAAAAACCACGTGATTTCCTCCACACTTTCCTCCCAGAATGTTGTGTGGAAAGGGCTTCTCCTGATTTTTGCCTCCTGATCCTCCTGATCGAGAAAAACCAGGTGATTTCACAGAAAGTTGTGTGGAAAGGGCTTCTCCTGATTTTTGCCTCCTGATCCTCTGGATCGAGAAAAACCACGTGATTTCCTCCACACTTTTCTCCAGATTGTTGTGTGGAAAGGACTTCTCCTGATTTTTGCCTCCTGATCCTCCCGATCGAAAAATACCAGGTGATTTCCTTCACATTTTCCTCCTAGAATGTTGTGTGGAAAGTGCTTCCCCTGATTTTTGCCTCCTGATCCTGTGAATCAAGAAAAACCAGGTGATTTCCTCCACACTTTCCTCCCAGAATGTTGTGTGGAATGGGCTTCTCCTGATTTTTGCCTCCTGATCCTCCCGATCGAGAAAAACCACGTGATTTCCTCCACACTTTTCTCCCAGATTGTTGTGTGGAAAGGGCTTCTCCTGATTTTTGCCTCCTGATCCTCCCGATCGAGAAAAACCAGGTGATTTCCTCCACACTTTCCTCCCAGAATGTTGTGTGGAAAGGGCTTCTCCTGATTTTTGCCTCCTGATCCGATCGAGAAAAACCTGGTGATTTCCTCCACACTTTCCTCCCAGAATGTTGTGTGGAAAGGGCTTCTGATTTTTGCCTCCTGATCCTCCCGATCGAGAAAAGCCACGTGATTTCCTCCACACTTTTCTCCCAGATTGTTGTGTGGAAAGGGCTTCTCCTGATTTTTGCCTCCTGATCCTCCCGATCGAGAAAAACCAGGTGATTTCCTCCACACTTTCCTCGCAGAATGTTGTGTGGAAAGGGCTTCTCCTGATTTTTGCCTCCTGATCCTCCCGATCGAGATAAAACACGTGATTTTCTCCACACTTTCCTCCCAGAGTGTTGTGTGAAAAGGGCTTCTCTTGATTTTTGCCTCCTGATCCACTGGAACGAGAAAAAACCACGCGATTTCCTCCACACTTTCCTCCCAGAATGTTGTATGGAAAGGGCTTCTGATTTTTGCCTCCTGATCCTCCCGATCGAGAAAAGCCACGTGATTTCCTCCACACTTTTCTCCCAGATTGTTGTGTGGAAAGGGCTTCTCCTGATTTTTGCCTCCTGATCCTCCTGATCGAGAAAAACCAGGTGATTTCCTCCACACTTTCCTCGCAGAATGTTGTGTGGAAAGGGCTTCTCCTGATTTTTGCCTCCTGATCCTCCCGATCGAGATAAAACACGTGATTTTCTCCACACTTTTCTCCCAGATTGTTGTGTGGAATAAGCTTCTCCTGATTTTTGCCTCCTGATCCTCCCGATCGAGGAAAACCAGGTGCTTTCCTCCACACTTTCCTCCCAGAATGTTATGTGGAAAGGGCTTCTCTGTATTTTTACCTCCTCATCCTCCCGATGTAGAAAAACCACGTGATTTGCTGCACACTTTTCTCCCAGAGTGTTGTGTGAAAAGGGCTTCTGATTTTTGCCTCCTGATCCACTGGATCGAGAAAAACCACGTGATTTCCTCTACACTTTCCTCCCAGAATGTTGTGTGGAAAGGGCTTCTCCTGATTTTTGCCTCCTGATCCTCCCGATCGAGATAAACCACGTGATTTTCTCCACAATTTTCTCCCAGATTGTTGTGTGGAAAAAGCTTCTCCTGATTTTTGCCTCCTGATCCTCCCGATCGAGAAAAACCAGGTGATTTCCTCCACACTTTCCTCCCAGAATGTTGTGTGGAAAGGGCTTCTCCTTTTTTTACCTCCTGATCCTCCCGATCGAGAAAAACCACGTGATTTGCTCCACACTTTTCTTCCAGAGTGTTGTGTGAAAATGGCTTCTCCTAATTTTTGCCTCCTGATCCACTGGATCGAGAAAAACCACGTGATTTCCTCCACACTTTTCTCCCAGATTGTTGTGTGGAAAGGGCTGCTCCTGATTTTTGCCTCCTGATCCTCCCGATTGAGAAAAACCACGTGATTTCCTCCACACCTTTCTCCCAGATTGTTGTGTGGAAAGGCTTCTCCTGATTTTTGCCTCCTGATCCTCCCGATCGAGAAAAACCACGTGATTTCCTCCACACTTTCCTCCCAGAATGTTGTGTGGAAAGGGCTTCTCCTGATTTTTGCCTCCTGATCCTCCTGATCGAGAAAAACCAGGTGATTTCACAGAAAGTTGTGTGGAAAGGGCTTCTCCTGGTTTTTGCCTCCTGATCCTCTGGATCGAGAAAAACCACGTGATTTCCTCCACACTTTTCTCCCAGATTGTTGTGTGGAAAGGACTTCTCCTGATTTTGCCTCCTGATCCTCCCGATCGAAAAATACCAGGTGATTTCCTTCACATTTTCCTCCTAGAATGTTGTGTGGAAAGTGCTTCCCCTGATTTTTGCCTCCTGATCCTGTGAATCAAGAAAAACCAGGTGATTTCCTCCACACTTTTCTCCCAGATTGTTGTGTGGAAAGGGCTTCTCCTGATTTTTGCCTCCTGATCCTCCCGATTGAGAAAAACCACGTGATTTCCTCCACACCTTTCTCCCAGATTGTTGTGTGGAAAGGGCTTCTCCTGATTTTTGCCTCCTGATCCTCCCGATCGAGAAAAACCACGTGATTTCCTCCACACTTTCCTCCCAGAATGTTGTGTGGAAAGGGCTTCTCCTGATTTTTGCCTCCTGATCCTCCTGATCGAGAAAAACCAGGTGATTTCACAGAAAGTTGTGTGGAAAGGGCTTCTCCTGATTTTTGCCTCCTGATCCTCTGGATCGAGAAAAACCACGTGATTTCCTCCACACTTTTCTCCCAGATTGTTGTGTGGAAAGGACTTCTCCTGATTTTTGCCTCCTGATCCTCCCGATCGAAAAATACCAGGTGATTTCCTTCACATTTTCCTCCTAGAATGTTGTGTGGAAAGTGCTTCCCCTGATTTTTGCCTCCTGATCCTGTGAATCAAGAAAAACCAGGTGATTTCCTCCACACTTTCCTCCCAGAATGTTGTGTGGAATGGGCTTCTCCTGATTTTTGCCTCCTGATCCTCCCGATCGAGAAAAAACCACGTGATTTCCTCCACACTTTTCTCCCAGATTGTTGTGTGGAAAGGGCTTCTCCTGATTTTTTGCCTCCTGATCCTCCCGATCGAGAAAAACCAGGTGATTTCCTCCACACTTTCCTCCCAGAATGTTGTGTGGAAAGGGCTTCTCCTGATTTTTGCCTCCTCATCCTCTGGATCGAGAAAAACCACGTGATTTGCTCCACACTTTTCTCCCAGAGTGTTGTGTGGAAAGGGCTTCTGATTTTTGCCTCCTGATCCTCTGGATCGAGAAAAACCACGTGATTTCCTGCACACTTTTCTCCCAGAGTGTTGTGTGGAAAGGGCTTCTCCTTATTTTTGCCTCCTGATCATCCCGATTGAGAAAAACCACGTGATTTCCTCCACACTTTTCTCCCAGATTGTTCTGTGGAAAGGGCTTCTCCTGATTTTTGCCTCCTGATCCTCCCGATCGAGAAAAACCAGGTGATTTCCTCCACACTTTCCTTCCAGAATGTTGTGTGGAAAGGGCGTCTCCTGATTTTTCCCTCCAGTTCCTCCCGATCAAGAAAAACCACGTGATTTCCTCAACACTTTTCTCCCAGATTGTTGTGTGGAAAGGGCTTTTCCTGATTTTTGCCTCCTGATCCTCTGGATCGAGAAAAACCACATGATTTCCTGCACACTTTTCTCCCAGAGTGTTGTGTGGAAAGGGCTTCTCCTTATTTTTGCCTCCTGATCATCCCGATTGAGAAAAACCAGGTGATTTCCTCCACTTTCCTCCCAGAATGTTGTGTGGAAAGGGCTTCTCCTGATTTTTGCCTCCTGATCCTCCCGATCGAGAAAAGCCACGTGATTTCCTCCACACTTTTCTCCCAGATTGTTGTGTGGAAAGGGCTTCCCCTGATTTTTGCCTCCTGATCCTCCCGATCGAGAAAAACCAGGTGATTTCCTCCACACTTTCCTCAGGGCTTCTCCTGATTTTTGCCTCCTGATCCTCCCGATCGAGAAAAACCAGGTGATTTCCTCCACACTTTCCTCCCAGAATGTTGTGTGGAAAGGACTTCTCGTGATTTTTGCCTCCTGATCCTCCCGATCGAGAAAAACCACGTGATTTCCTCCACACTTTTCTCCCAGTGTTGTGTGGAAAGGGCTTCTAATGATTTCTGCCTCTTGATCCTCCCGATCGAGAAAAACCACGTGATTTCCTGCACACTTTTCTCCCAGAGTGTTGTGTGGAAAGGGCTTCTCCTTATTTTTGCCTCCTGATTGTCCCGATTGAGAAAAACCACGTGATTTCCTCCACACTTTTCTCCCAGATTGTTCTGTGGAAAGGGCTTCTCCTGATTTTTGCCTCCTGATCCTCCCGATCGAGAAAAACCAGGTGATTTCCTCCACACTTTCCTTTCAGAATGTTGTGTGGAAAGGGCTTCTCCTGATTTTTGCCTCCTGATCCTCCCGATCGAGAAAAACCACGTGATATCCTCTACACTTTTCTCCCAGATTGTTGTGTGGAAAGGGCTTTTCCTGATTTTTGCCTCCTGATCCTCCCGATCGAGAAAAACCAGGTGATTTCCTCCACACACTCCTCCCAGAATGTTGTGTGGAAAGGGCTTCGCCTGATTTTTGCCTCCTGATCCTCCCGATCGAGAAAAACCACGTGATTTCCACCACACTTTTCTCCCAGATTGTTGTGTGGAAAGGGCTTCTCCTGATTTTTGCCTCCCGATCCTCCCGATCGAGAAAAGCCACGTGATTTCCTCCACACTTTTCTCCCAGATTGCTGTGTGGAAAGGGCTTCCCTGATTTTTGCCTCCTGATCCTCCCGATCGAGAAAAACCAGGTGATTTCCTCCACACTTTCCTTGCAGAATCTTGTGTGGAAAGGGCTTCTCCTGATTTTTGCCTCCTGATCCTCCCGATCGAGATAAACCACGTGATTTTCTCCCACACTTTTCTACCAGATTGTTGTGTGGAAAAAGCTTCTCCTGATTTTTGCCTCCTGATCCGATCGAGAAAAACCTGGTGATTTCCTCCACACTTTCCTCTCAGAATGTTGTGTGGAAAGGGCTTCTCCTGATTTTTGCCTCCTGATCCTCCCGATCGAGAAAAACCACGTGATTTGCTCCACACTTTTCTCCCAGAGTGTTGTGTGGAAAGGGCTTCTCCTGATTTTTGCCTCCTGATCCTCTGGATCGAGAAAAACCACGTGATTTCCTCCACACTTTTCTCCCAGATTGTTGTGTGGAAAGGGCTTCTCCTGATTTTTGCCTCCTGATCCTCCCGATCGAGAAAAGCCACGTGATTTCCTCCACACTTTTCTTCCAGATTGTTGTGTGGAAAGGGCTTCCCCTGATTTTTGCCTCCTGATCCTCCCGATCGAGAAAAACCAGGTGATTTCCTCCACACTTTCCTCCCAGAATGTTGTGTGGAAAGGGCTTCTCCTGATTTTTGCCTCCTGATCCTCCCGAACGAGAAAAACCAGGTGATTTCCTCCACACTTTCCTCCAGAATGTTGTGTGGAAAGGGCTTCTCCTGATTTTTGCCTCCTGATCCTCCCGATCGAGAAAACCACGTGATTTCCTCCACACTTTTCTCTCAGTGTTGTGTGGAAAGGGCTTCTAATGATTTTTGCCTCTTGATCCTCCCGATCGAGAAAAACCACGTGATTTCCTGCACACTTTTCTCCCACTGTTGTGTGGAAAGGGCTTCTCCTTATTTTTGCCTCCTGATCATCCCGATCGAGAAAAACCACGTGATTTCCTCCACACTTTTCCCCAGATTGTTCTGTGGAAAGGGCTTCTCCTGATTTTTGCCTCCTGATCCTCCCGATCGAGAAAAAACCAGGTGATTTCCTCCACACTTTCCTTCCAGAATGTTGTGTGGAAAGGGCGTCTCCTGATTTTTGCCTCCTGATCTCCCGATTCGAGAAAAACCACGTGATTTCCTCCACACTTTTCTCCCAGATTGTTGTGTGGAAAGGGCTTTTCCTGATTTTTGCCTCCTGATCCTCCCGATCGAGAAAAACCAGGTGATTTCCTCCACACTTTCCTCCCAGAATGTTGTGTGGAAAGGGCTTCTCTTGATTTTTGCCTCCTGATCCTCCCGATCGAGAAAAACCACGTGATTTCCACCACACTTTTCTCCCAGATTGTTGTGTGGAAAGGGCTTCTCCTGATTTTTGCCTCCTGATCCTCCCGATCGACAAAAGCCACGTGATTTCCTCCACACTTTCTCCCAGATTGTTGTGTGGAAAGGGCTTCTCCTGATTTTTGCCTCCTGATCCTCCCGATCGAGAAAAACCAGGTGATTTCCTCCACACTTTCCTCGCAGAATCTTGTGTGGAAAAAGCTTCTCCTGATTTTTGCCTCCTGATCCTCCCGATCGAGATAAACCGCGTGATTTTCTCCACCACTTTTCTCCCAGATTGTTGTGTGGAAAGGGCTTCTCCTGATTTTTGCCTCCTGATCCTCCCGATTGAGAAAAACCACGTGATTTCCTCCACACCTTTCTCCCAGATTGTTGTGTGGAAAGGGCTTCTCCTGATTTTTGCCTCCTGATCCGATCGAGAAAAACCTGGTGATTTCCTCCACACTTTCCTCCCAGAATGTTGTGTGGAAAGGGCTTCTGATTTTTGCCTCCTGATCCTCCCGATCGAGAAAAGCCACGTGATTTCCTCCACACTTTTCTCCCAGATTGTTGTGTGGAAAGGGCTTCTCCTGATTTTTGCCTCCTGATCCTCCCGATCGAGAAAAACCAGGTGATTTCCTCCACACTTTCCTCGCAGAATGTTGTGTGGAAAGGGCTTCTCCTGATTTTTGCCTCCTGATCCTCCGATCGAGATAAAACACGTGATTTTCTCCACACTTTCCTCCCAGAGTGTTGTGTGAAAAGGGCTTCTCTTGATTTTTGCCTCCTGATCCACTGGAACGAGAAAAACCACGCGATTTCCTCCACACTTTCCTCCCAGAATGTTGTATGGAAAGGCTTCTGATTTTTGCCTCCTGATCCTCCCGATCGAGAAAAGCCACGTGATTTCCTCCACACTTTTCTCCCAGATTGTTGTGTGGAAAGGGCTTCTCCTGATTTTTGCCTCCTGATCCTCCCGATCGAGAAAAACCAGGTGATTTCCTCCACACTTTCCTCGCAGAATGTTGTGTGGAAAGGGCTTCTCCTGATTTTTGCCTCCTGATCCTCCCGATCGAGATAAAACACGTGATTTTCTCCACACTTTTCTCCCAGATTGTTGTGTGGAATAAGCTTCTCCTGATTTTTGCCTCCTGATCCTCCCGATCGAGGAAAACCAGGTGCTTTCCTCCACACTTTCCTCCCAGAATGTTATGTGGAAAGGGCTTTCTCTGTATTTTTACCTCCTCATCCTCCCGATCGAGAAAAACCACGTGATTTGCTGCACACTTTTCTCCCAGAGTGTTGTGTGAAAAGGGCTTCTGATTTTTGCCTCCTGATCCACTGGATCGAGAAAAACCACGTGATTTCCTCTACACTTTCCTCCCAGAATGTTGTGTGGAAAGGGCTTCTCCTGATTTTTGCCTCCTGATCCTCCCGATCGAGATAAACCACGTGATTTTCTCCACACTTTTCTCCCAGATTGTTGTGTGGAAAAAGCTTCTCCTGATTTTTGCCTCCTGATCCTCCCGATCGAGAAAACCAGGTGATTTCCTCCACACTTTCCTCCCAGAATGTTGTGTGGAAAGGGCTTCTTCTTTTTTTACCTCCTGATCCTCCCGATCGAGAAAAACCACGTGATTTGCTCCACACTTTTCTTCCAGAGTGTTGTGTGAAAAGGGCTTCTCCTGATTTTTGCCTCCTGATCCACTGGATCGAGAAAAACCACGTGATTTCCTCCACACTTTTCTCCCAGATTGTTGTGTGGAAAGGGCTGCTCCTGATTTTTGCCTCCTGATCCTCCCGATTGAGAAAAACCACGTGATTTCCTCCACACCTTTCTCCCAGATTGTTGTGTGGAAAGGGCTTCTCCTGATTTTTGCCTCCTGATCCTCCCGATCGAGAAAAACCACGTGATTTCCTCCACACTTTCCTCCCAGAATGTTGTGTGGAAAGGGCTTCTCCTGATTTTTGCCTCCTGATCCTCCTGATCGAGAAAAACCAGGTGATTTCACAGAAAGTTGTGTGGAAAGGGCTTCTCCTGGTTTTTGCCTCCTGATCCTCTGGATCGAGAAAAACCACGTGATTTCCTCCACACTTTTCTCCCAGATTGTTGTGTGGAAAGGACTTCTCCTGATTTTTGCCTCCTGATCCTCCCGATCGAAAAATACCAGGTGATTTCCTTCACATTTTCCTCCTAGAATGTTGTGTGGAAAGTGCTTCCCCTGATTTTTGCCTCCTGATCCTGTGAATCAAGGAAAAACCAGGTGATTTCCTCCACACTTTTCTCCAGATTGTTGTGTGGAAAGGGCTTCTCCTGATTTTTGCCTCCTGATCCTCCCGATTGAGAAAAACCACGTGATTTCCTCCACACCTTTCTCCCAGATTGTTGTGTGGAAAGGGCTTCTCCTGATTTTTGCCTCCTGATCCTCCCGATCGAGAAAAACCACGTGATTTCCTCCACACTTTCCTCCCAGAATGTTGTGTGGAAAGGGCTTCTCCTGATTTTTGCCTCCTGATCCTCCTGATCGAGAAAAACCAGGTGATTTCACAGAAAGTTGTGTGGAAAGGGCTTCTCCTGATTTTTGCCTCCTGATCCTCTGGATCGAGAAAAACCACGTGATTTCCTCCACACTTTTCTCCCAGATTGTTGTGTGGAAAGGACTTCTCCTGATTTTTGCCTCCTGATCCTCCCGATCGAAAAATACCAGGTGATTTCCTTCACATTTTCCTCCTAGAATGTTGTGTGGAAAGTGCTTCCCCTGATTTTTGCCTCCTGATCCTGTGAATCAAGAAAAACCAGTTGATTTCCTCCACACTTTCCTCCCAGAATGTTGTGTGGAATGGGCTTCTCCTGATTTTTGCCTCCTGATCCTCCCGATCGAGAAAAACCACGTGATTTCCTCCACACTTTTCTCCCAGATTGTTGTGTGGAAAGGGCTTCTCCTGATTTTTGCCTCCTGATCCTCCCGATCGAGAAAAACCAGGTGATTTCCTCCACACTTTCCTCCCAGAATGTTGTGTGGAAAGGGCTTC